>NC_134652.1:43485705-43788205 GCF_030463565.1 Pelecanus crispus | reverse complement strand
CTCTCAAAAGAAAGAGACACACATACACTCTTAGGAAACACCAGACATACACACACTCTCCAAGGCAAGACAAACACAGGCAGACACATGCTCAAAAGACACAAGCACACACACATACTCACACACCCCCCAAAAAATTTCACACACACAAAATGATTCAGACCCAGGACAGACACACACACAATCCAAAGACACAGACATCCACACAGACAAGACAGACAAAACCACCAAAACACATACAAAAAACCACAGGGAGACAAAACAGAACAAACAAAACTTTATTGAAACTTTTATTCGTTTGTTTCATTATACCTTAAAAGCATCATACAGAGATGTTTAAGAACCATAATTAGCTCACAATACATTACTATAATGAAACACATGCCATCTTTACTGTCTCATTTGATATTTTTCTTACAGTACCACTCAGACACAATTCATACCTGCTATTCTCTCCACACGCTACGATAATGACAGCACACCAATTATGCCCAAGTAGTATTCTACTGCTCTTCAAAACTACAGGAAGTCATAGAAAACAAATTAAACCTTCACACAACTATGCATACTTGAGATGTGCCTGGGAGCCAGAAATGCACATCCTTTCTTTTAACCTTGCAATGGCTACATTTCTCTATGGGTATCGACAACTCTCCCTCTGACACCTACTTCTCCTGTAATTTATCATTTCTAAACTGTATTGCAGCAATAGTCCCCAGGTGACAGCCTTCAATGCTGGTAACACTATCTTTTTTCCCCCCTCTAACGACCTACCTGTACATCTAGGTGCCAAAACACCTGCTTATCTTTGCACTTTCACTTCCTGTTATCACAATTCTGACACAGATACCTTATGGCTGTTTTTTTTTTTAAACATACCTTACATTTACATTGGTCCACTGCACACTCCAAGCAAGCTGTCTATTCTCATTTTTTACATTTCAGCCCTATAGTGTTCTTACACTACAAATATGACTTACTCTCCAGTTGACCACATGCTTGCTACAATTACCTTTACTCGCTTTGTGCTCATTGGGTTTTAAGCATATTTGACCTCTAAAGATTCACCACTACCTTAACATTGCAACTACTTAGTGCCTCAAACTCTCTACCTAGTAATATTTTCCACATGTCTCACTCCTGTTAGGTACTCAGTCTAATGCTTTACATCTCTACCTTTTTCTCTTCAAAGCGACACAAGCTCCGCAATTTCTATTCCCATGCAGAAAGCGACCCAGCTCGGCTCCTCTCAGAGTCTCTGCTTCCAGGCCACCACACACAAAAACATAATCAAATGATATCATTACATCAGAAACTACAAAGCCCCTGATAACAACTTACAATCCTACCAATACACAATACAGCTAAGCCCACCTGGTTCACAAGCTGGCCCTCTTCAACACTATCTACCTATTCCAATTCCACACACCCTTCAGCTGCGAGATTGTCAATAATCTTCCCATCACCACTGGCTAGATGACATACCTCTTGGCAATACCAGGCAAACAGCACATTGCAGGACAGTGCTCCCCAGGAATGCCATTACCAGGGGCCTCAAAAATCACCCTCCCTGCAAAAATCCCTGCCCGAGCCTGACCTCCGCCCAAACATTGGCAATGACCATCGCCTCGCGCAGCAGCCAGGACTCGGGGGGAAAAAAAAAAACCAGCCTGGTGAGAAAAAAAAAATCCCCCAGCTGGGTTTTTTTTTTTAGAGTTTCTTGTAAATGCCTGCAAAACTAATTCACCACTCCACACACAACATGCCAACAAACAATAATAAAAGCCCAGCACACAAGCATACCAGGTTAGATACATTCTAAACACACCACTCACCTAGTGCACCAGCCAGCCCTCGCTCTCATCACATGCGCTCCACCACCAGCCTGCAGTGCTCCCCGGGAACACAGTTCCCAGGGGCCTGGCAAATTGCCCTCCCTGCAAAAACCCCAGCCCGAGCCCGACCTCCGCCCAAACATTGGCGATGACCATTGCCTCGCAGAGCGGCCGGGACAGGGGAAAAAAAACCCAGCCGGGGGAGAAAAAAAAAATCCCCCGGCTGGGGTTTTTTTATTATCATTTCTTTTATTTGCCTGCAAAAAAAAAAGTCACAACTCCACATGCAACCTGCAAACAAACAATAAAAAAAACCCACCACACAACCATACAATGTTAGGTACATTTTAAACACACCACTCAGCCATCACACCAACTAACCCTCCCTCTCAACACATGCAACTCTACCACTGGCCTGCAGTGCTCCCCAGGAGTGCCGTTCCCAGGGGCCTCAAAAATCGCCCTCCCTGCTAAAACCCCATCCCAAGCCCAACCTCCACCCAAACATTGGAAATAACCATCACCTCGGAGACCACGCAGGACCTGAGGGAAAAAAAAAACCACACACACAGCCAGGGGACAGAAGACAAATCCCCCACCTGAGATTTTTTTTTTTAGTAACTTAAAAAAACTACTCCTCTCAATCTTAAATGCAACCTGCAATAAACTACTTCACACATGCTACATTATACACTTTCATAAACTAACACTCCTTCAACAACCGCTCACGCCGCCTCTTACTCAAAATGCACTTGTTTCACAACCCACCCGCCACAATGACAGAGCACCCCAGTTCTAAAGGCCATCCCCGGAACCATCTCACCGTGCACCTTCTTCACAACACATTCTGGTCCCGCTCCTTCTTTGCCTCAATTTGTACGCTCTGGTAACACACACTTCAGGATTTCCTCCGGGGATCCAAATCGCCCGGGGGCACGTGCAAAAGGCAACAAAACCAACTGCACGCCCTTCCTGGTGGATAGCTACTGGCTATCCAAAAACCCAGCCTGGACAACCTCCGTCCAAACAAGCCACACTAATCGAACCATGTAAATCAAGTCACCTGAATGCTGACCAACAGCTCAACAAGACTAAAAGTCTGTCTTACTTTTGCATACATCTTCTAACCACAGCTAACAATAACCAAACCCCACACCCAGATATTTGGCCCTGCATATACATGACTCACAATTCAACCCACTCGGCTACTGGGAAAACTGCCACTCCCCACAGTCCAGACTCCTACCTTGAGCTCCCACAAAACACAATGGAAGTAAACTGGGGCAGCTGACAGCAGCTACTGACCCATAAATGGACTGTACAGCCTTTGCCTGAAGACTATTGCCATATCAACATGTAACCTTATTGCCATAAAGCTGTTCTACCAGGCAGGGCAGCTCTAACCCCAGCACGCAGACACGTAACACACAGACACCACCACCACCGTGACACGCAACACTAAAGAAAGCATGATGCCCGTAGGAAATAAGCCTCCAGCAGACAAGTCCCATGGTGCTGTGATGCAACAAATGGTCTATAGCATCCCTGGAAAAGAGAGGCAACGGCCCCAGCCCATGGCATAAAGCTAGTATCAAATCCAGACCACTAGATGCAGGAGAAGATGGTGGTCAAGACCTACGACCGCCAGGGATGCGGTCAAGACCTACGACCGCCAGGGATGCGGTCAAGACCTACGACCGCCAGGGATGCGGTCAAGACCTACGACCGCCAGGGATGCGGTCAAGACCTACGACCGCCAGGGATGCGGTCAAGACCTACGACCGCCAGGGATGCGGTCAAGACCTACGACCGCCAGGGATGCGGTCAAGACCTACGACCGCCAGGGATGCGGTCAAGACCTACGACCGCCAGGGATGCGGTCAAGACCTACGACCGCCAGGGATGCGGTCAAGACCTACGACCGCCAGGGATGCGGTCAAGACCTACGACCGCCAGGGATGCGGTCAAGACCTACGACCGCCAGGGATGCGGTCAAGACCTACGACCGCCAGGGATGCGGTCAAGACCTACGACCGCCAGGGATGCGGTCAAGACCTACGACCGCCAGGGATGCGAGGACAGAACTCCTAAAGACAACTGTGGAAACAGAACTCTCAAGAGCAGAGCTACAGGCACCACCCGGCTTGCCACTGCAATAGATGAGCGCTCACAACCATCTATGATGGAATGCTTGCCAGACTTGTCCACACTTCAATGGCAAGATAAAAAGCACTCAACTGGTGCTACCCTGATGAGTTGATCCATTTGAGATGCATGGAAGCGCTACGGAGGTGCCTGCTGATCAAAGACCCACAGACATCAATACCCAACAAAGCTATGGTATAAGACACACAAAACAGACTTACAGAAAATACACAACAGGACAGACACAGGCTGCAACCGCCCTGCCTGGCACACACGAGCATCGTGCTGACGCATAACCCGCGCCGATTACCTGCCCAAAGGGGACTATTCCTGGACGGCCCCTTCTCCTACACTAACTTTACAACTCCTCCCTGCAATTCCCAACCTTGTTCCCTGCCCAGGCCGGGTCCCTCAGTTTATCTTACAGAGGGCCACAGCTCTGAATCCATCCACAAACAAAGAAACCAAACCACACTTATGCAACAGCCCCATGCTCTTCTGCAGCATGACACAGATCACCTGAACTGCTCATCCAATTGTAAAGGCGGCCAGCACAGCTCCCAAAATACCAAAAGGGAAATTCCTAACCAAGATGCCACATAATATTTTTGCTATTACGTGGTGACCCAGTCAACAACCGCCTCACTACCTCCTACCGCTCCTTACCTGCTGGTACGCCCCTCCGACGCCGTCTGCCACACGTGGAAAAAACCAAAGCGACAGGCACGTGCCGAGATACTTCACAAAACCACGGCCTGCCTGCGGCAATTCCCATCTCCCGCTCCTTTACCTCGTCCGGTTGCGCACCTGGCCTCTGTCATTCGCAGCTGCCGCGTCAAAGCTCGTGTACCATGTGTCAAACCGTAACAACAGGCGACGCTTAGAACTTCTGACAACACGACACCTGAAAAGTAACTGCTACTTCAGCCTGCTAATCATTACTCACCTTGTCTGGGTCAGCTCCCATGTCCGTGGTACAAATACACATTTATGAACCCTGATAATTATGTGACTTTATCTAGAATGAGTAACATCACACACTGATGTTGTAACAGATGAGATTTTAACTGTAGCACATGGCAATATTTGATTGGAATGTCTTAACAGCACTCAGTCGTCAGTGATTAACAAAGCGATTAGACAAAATTGATCAAAACAGGGACTTAGTTACAGAGTCAAAGATAGCAAGGTGCACTCTATTACTACATGTAAGAATTGCATAAAGGCAAATTAAGTTACACAGAGTTTTAATGATTCACAGAGGGACTGCAGGTGTGGGCGATAAGGAGGACCCTCCCGTTGAGTCACGAGGTTCAGAATAGACCCCCTTGCTTTCTAAACTCCTCCTCAGAGGCGAGTCTAGGTGCAGCTAAGTACAATCTTAGTCTCACACTTGGTCAACGGTTTACAAGAATAAGGATAATATATATACATGTGTATCTAGTACATGGAATAAGCACATATAAGACAGTTAGGCAACACCAGAGTGAGAGACAGTGTGTCTGCAGGGAATAAGGAGGACCCTCCCGTTGAGTCACGAGGTTCAGAATAGACCCCCTTGCTTTCTAAACTCCTCCTCAGAGAGGAGTCTAGGGGCGGCTAGGTCCAGTCGTAGTCTCAGACTTGGTCAACGGTTTACAAGAATAAGGATAATATATATATACACATGTATCTAGTACATGGAATAAGTGCATACAAGACAGTTAGGCAACACCAGAGTGAGAGACAGTGTGTCTGCAGGGAATAAGGAGGACCCTCCCGTTGAGTCACGAGGTTCAGAATAGACCCCCTTGCTTTCTAAACTCCTCCTCAGAGACGAGTCTAGGTGCGGCTAGGTCCAAACTTTGTCTCAGACTTGGTCAACGGTTTACAAGAATAAGGATAATATATATATACACATATATCTAGTACATGGAATAAGCACATACAAGACAGTTAGGCAACACCAGAGTGAGAGACATTGTGTCTGCAGGGAATAAGGAGGACCCTCCCGTTGAGTCACGAGGTTCAGAATAGACCCCCTTGCTTTCTAAACTCCTCCTCAGAGAGGAGTCTAGGGGCGGCTAGGTCCAGTCTTAGTCTCAGACTTGGTCAACGGTTTATAGCAATAAGGATAAGGCAGCAGTATGGAAATCCCTTTGTAATTAAATCATACATCTACAGAGAACGTAAACCAATTGACACGTGCATACACATAGACATGAAGACATGTATCCATACACATACATATACGACGTATAACCTATACCTGTTAAAAATTCCCCTCGAGTTCAGTAAAGTATTCACATCAAATGTCTTGACATTTCTCGATGGGCGAGTGTTGAGCCTCGAGGAGCAAAGTGTTTCAATCCAGGTTCCGCCAGCAGTCTTTGACAATACACCTCCGATGGTAGCAAACTCTTAGCTTGCTGGTGCCGAGAGGCATCCCGCTCAGAGGGAATGCTGGTGAGGGACGCTACGGTCCAGGACAGCTCAAAGGAACTCACCTAGGACTGCTGTTTTACAGGAGCTTGAGATGATTGGCTTTAGTCTTTCTAAGTCTCCATCTGACCCTCCATCCAGATCATTCATTACTAGAATTCCACTAATCAGGATATCGCACTGCTTTAAGTCTGTTAGGGGGAACAGATTGTTCTCGCTCCCCTCATGAACCATAATACAGTTTCTGATAAGGACAGAGCTGGTCTCCGCATCAGCCACATCGAAGTTTCCGATACAATTAAGGGACACCCAACTGAACAACTCGCTACACAAGGCCATGGTCAGGCAGTAATATATGAGGTGATAAAGCATTGAAATAGAAAAAAAGTCTGAGGGGCACACACCACCACAGTCCATACCCCGCTTTCCTCATCGCTTCGCAGACTCAAAAAACACCCCACCCAAAAAAAAACTCCCATGCACCAACCTTCACATGGTCATCTACCGACAAGACTCCTCTTCCCTCCGATGCTGCAGTATGACCTACCTTAAATGTAGAATACCAGCTGGTGAAGCATGTCAAGGATCATCTGGTACTGCCTTTCTTTGCAAAACAAAGTCTAGACAGGATGGCCCAGCAGCCTGTCTGGCCAAATCTTAACTGTCCAGTGTTGGAAAATCCACCGCTTCCCTATGGAGATTATTCCAATGGCCAATTGTACTCACTGTGAAAATTGAGGAGGCGACTGTGGAAAACGTATCAAAAACCACAGAGAAATCAAGGTACGCAACAGCCGCTGCTGGCCGCAAATCAAGCGAGTGGGTTACTTGGAGAAAGCCATCAGCTTTGTGAAGAAATATTTGCAATTGGTGAATATGTGCTACCTTTTCCATTCCTGTACTTCATTTGACTCGCAATAGCCCCCAGGAGCATTCATTCCAAAGTTCCAAGTGACTAAAACACAACTGATGAGCCTGTAATTTCCTGGATCCTGCTTAAGGCCCTTCATATGGATAGCAGCAACAATAGTCATCTTCAGACCTTCTAGGATATCAGCAAATCCCAGCAACCGGTCAAAACTTCTGAAGAGCAGCCTCAAAACAATATTAAGTGACTCTGCTCACCTCCACTGTCAGTCACCGGTACGTGACTCATGCCTCTGCAAAAATAAAAACATCAGATGAATCACCCAGATCCAGAGCAATACCTTGACAATTCCAGAGGTCTCATTCCAATTTACAAATACAATCTACAGCCCAACCACATCCTGCCAGTATAAAGAAAACACACCCCCAAAAAACCATTTAGGCACCACATGAAAACTATGCCATAACACCTTTGAGATTGCATCAGCTTCACTACCCCTGAAGTGCCCCTCCCACATAACTCAGCTCAGGCCCAAGAAACACTATTCAGAGAGCTGACCACCCAAGCTTCTGACAGCTAGTCCATCTGAGATGACCATACAACTTCTGCCTCAACAGCCTAGGGATAATGGCATATTAACCCTGCACTCTTACAGCTATTCCACCTGCCCCTGATGCCACACCCCCAGGCAGGGCAGCTCCAAGCCAAAGACACACATACTGACATTTCTAAGAACACTACAAGCGATGGTCCTCAAGAGCAAGAGAAAACTCTCAGACTGAAGGATGACACCTGAACAGAAGACATCAACACTCAAGATGACCTGACGGACCATGACATAGGGAATATATATGGCAACTTCAAAAAAAGACTAGATTGTCACATTCCTTTAAAAGAGGTTACTCACACAAGAACCGAGAAGACGGACACGCAAGAAGCCTGGCATCAAGACCTAAGAACATAACGACGCAGGGAAGAAATCCAACTCCACAGAACACGGGTGCCTGCAGAGCAGAACTGCTCACGCGGCCGGGAACGCCGCCGCTGAAGAGAACCATCCAGAAACTTCCAAGAGGCAAGACCAAGCCACGATGTAACCTCGTAGCAGACTAAAAGCACCACCACATCAACGCTATGGCAATGACCGCAGGTGTTCAAGACCCTAGGGGTGGCTTCCGAGGGGTGTGGCACACCCCTCGAGCGCAAACAGGATGCCAGGAGGCCAGGCAAGTCTAAGACACAGAAGACAGACCACACAAATGACACAGACAGGCTGGAACCGCCCTGCCCGGCACACCCTAACATCATGCTGACGGGTAAGCCGCTGCTCCCTTGACCTGCCCAAAGGGGACCATCCTTCGATGGCCAACTCCCCTACACTGTCTTTGAAACCCCTCCCCTGCAATTGCCAACCTCGCCACCTCCCCCCACCGACCCCTCTTCTCCAGCCCCGGTGCATCAACTTAGCTTTCAGACGGCCAGGAGTCCACATGCAGCCTCAACGACAGCAACAGCCACAGTCAGCCCACTGAATTAATCCTCCCATCGCCAGGCTCCTCTCCATCTTCTGCAAGACAAAACCAAGCCATGCTCACAAACAGCGCCGGTCAGCCAGCATCACATCGGTCAACACGGACCTTTCCCGCAACATCCCCCAACTCGGACGCACCGTGGCGTTCCGCTCCCGTGCTCCACGCCCATTCCAGAGTCGGAGGCTCCCGCTGTCATCGCTTGAGTCACCTAGGATACACCAAGAGACACAGATACCATTACGCTTGCGAGAAGTCACTGGCCCTGGGCTCCTCCTCTCTACTACCCAGCTCACCTCAAGTGCTCCTCCAGTCCAAAGGCAGCCCCCACAGAACCTGCAAGATGAAGAACAGGAACATTTCAACCGACTTGCCGTATAATAACGCCATGCTATCAGAGTCCATCCCGGCCCACGACCGCCTCACCGTCTCAGACCGCTCGTCAGCATGCAGTGTCACCCCTCCAAGCCTGCGTGCTGCACCTGCAAAAAACCCAAGCAAAAAGGAACATGCTGAGACACCGCTCAAAACATTAGCCCGCCCGCACTGATCCCCATCTCTGCCTCCTTTACCCTCCACAGCTCGCCCAGGTTCCATCAGGTTGGGTGGCTGCATCGAGGCTTGACACCACCTGCAAGACCCAAACAACAGGGGTTGCTGAGAACTTCACCGGTAACACAACACCTGGAAAAAGAGCCACCACTTCACACCACCAATTGCCGCTCACCTTGCCCCAGTCTGCTCCGGTGCCCTTGTCGCACCTCACTTTGGACCTGCAAGTTAAAAAAAAATACCCATCCTGTAGTCCCATAGCCAGCAGTCACCTCCACCCTCTAACACCATGCAACGACCCACCTTCTTACAGCACATCGCTCGGCTCTCCTCCATCGCCCCTTGGCGCACACCTCATCGCTCTGCATCTGCAAAGCCAAGAATACATGAAACGAGTCACCCAGATGGAGAGCAATACCTTGACCATTCCAGAGGTCTTGTTCCCATTTCAAAATGCCATCTAGAGCCCAACTAGAGCCTGCCATTAAACAAACCGAAACAAAACCCTCGTTGAGGTACAACACAGAAAAATGCCTTACCACCTTTGAGGTGGCACCTACTTCACTAGCCCCAAACGGCTCTCTAGAGAGCTGTCCGCACAAGCTGCTAATGGCTACTCGATCCTAGATGACCATACAACCTTTGCCTCAATCGTCTTGGCGAAGTGCCATACTAATCCTTGACTCTCACAGCTATTCCACCTGCCCCCGACTCTGCACCCCCAGGCAGGGCAGCTCCAACCCAACCATGCACACACACACCCCCCACAACTGACACTCCACGGAACGCTACAAGCAACGCGGCTCAAGGGCGACAGAAAACTCTCGGCGAGAAGGATGACAACCGAACGGAAGACACCATCAGGCAAGGTGAACTGCGGGACCTTTATGCGAGGGGGCTCTACGGTGAGCCCCCCCAGAGAGCAGAACGTCACGGCCCGTGACAACAAGTTACTCCCAGAAGTACTGAGAAGACAGACACGCAAGAAGCCTGGCATCAAGACCTAAGAACGTAACGATGCAGGGAAGAAATCCCGCTCCACAGAACACAGGTGCCTGCGGAGCAGAACTGCTCACACAGCTGGGAACACCGCCGCAGAAGAGAACCATCCGGAAACTTCCAAGAGGCAAGACCAAGCCACGCTTTAAGCTCATAGTGCAAGAACAGAAGCACCGGATGGGTGCTATGCCAATGACCACAGGGGTTCAAAGCCCCTCTAATGCAGGTGTTCAAGACCCTAGGGGTGGCTTCCGAGGGGTGTGGCACACCCCTCGAGCGCAAACAGGATGCCAGGAGGCCAGGCAAGTCTAAGACACAGAAGACAGACCACACAAATGACACAGACAGGCTGGAACCGCCCTGCCCGGCACACCCTAACATCATGCTGACGGGTAAGCCGCTGCTCCCTTGACCTGCCCAAAGGGGACCATCCTTCAATGGCCAACTCCCCTACACTCTCTTTGAAACCCCTTCCTGCAATGGCCAACCTCGCCACCTCCCCCCACTGACCCCTCTTCTCCAGCCCCCATGCATCAACTTAGCTTTCAGACGGCCAGGAGTCCGCATCCATCCTCGACAGCAACAGCCACAGCCAGCCCACTGGATTAATCCTCCCATCGCCAGGCTCCTCTCCATCTTCTGCAAGACAAAACCAACTCACACACACAACGACACCAGTCAGCCGGCATCACGTCGCTCAATGCAGACCTTTCCCACAACATCCCCCAACTCGGACGCACCGTGGCGTTGTGCTGCCATGCTCCATGCCAATTCCAGAGTTGGAGGCTCCCGCTGTCATCGCTTAAGGCACCTAGGGCACCAAGAGACACAGATACCGTTACACTTGCGAGAAGTCACTGGCCCTGGGCTCCTCCTCTCTACTACCCAGCTCACCTCAAATGCTCCTCCAGTCCAAAGGCAGCCCCCACAGCACCTGCAAAATGACAACCAGAAACACTTCAACCGACTTGCCGTATAGTAACACCATGCATTCAGAGTCCACCCCAGCCCACAACCGCCTCACCTTTTCAGACCACTTATCAACATGTGGCATCACCCCTCCGAGCCTGCATGCTGCACCTGCAAAAACCCAGGCAAAAAGGAACATGCCGACACACCGCTCAAAACATTAGCCCGCCCGCACCGATCCCTGTCTCAGCCTCCTTTATCACCACAGCTTGCCAGCCCAGCCACCGTCAGGTTGGGTGGCCGCAGCGAGGCTTAGCACCACCTGCAAGACCCAAAGAACAGGGCTTGCTGAGAACTTCACCGGTAACACAACACCTGGAAAAAGAGCCGCCACTTTACACCACCAATCGCCGCTCACCTTGCCTGAGACTGTGCCGGTGCCCTCATCGCACCTCACTTTGGACCTGCAAGTTAAAAAAAAATACCCATCCTGTAGTCCCATAGCCAGCAGTCACCTCCACCCTCTGATACCATGCAACGACCCACCTTCTTGCAGCACGTCACTCGGCTCTCATGCATTGCTCCTTGGTGCACGCCTCATCCCTCTACAAAACCAAGAATATATGAAACGAGTCACCCAGATGCAGAGCAATACCTCGATGGTTCCGGAGGTCTGGTTCCCATTTCAAAATGCCATCTAGAGCCCAACTAGAGCCTGCCATTAAACAAACCAAAACAAAACCCTCGTTTAGGCACGACACAGAAAAATGCCTTACCACCTTTGAGGTGGCACCTACTTCACTAGCCCCAAACAGCCCCTCCCCACATGGCTCTCTACAGAGCTGTCCACACAAGCTGCTCATGGCTACTCGATCCTAGAAGGCCATACAACCTTTGCCCCAACAGTCTTGGCAAACTGCCATACTAATCCTAGACTCTCACGGCTGTTCCACCTGACCCTGACCCTACAACCCCGGGCAGGGCGGCTCCAAGCCAAACACACTCAGACCGACACTCCACGGAACGCTACAAGCAACGTGGCTCAAAGGCGACAGAAAACTCTCGGTGAGAATGATGACAACCAAACAGAAGATGCCGTCAAGCAAGGTGAACTGCGGGACCTTCATGTGAGAGGGCTCGACAGCGAGCCCAGACAGAGAGTAGAACATCACAGCCCATGACAACAAGTTACTCCCAGAAGTACTGAACAAGATGGACACACAAGAAGCCTGGCATCAAGACCTAAGAACGTAACAAGGCAGGGAACAAATCCCACTCTGCAGAAACAGGTGCCTGGGGAGCAGAACTGCTCACGCAGCCAGGAACGCCGCCGCAGAAGAGGACCATCCAGAAACTTCCCAGATAAAAGACCAATCCACGCTTTAAAGCTCATAGTGCAAGAAAAGAAGCACCGGATCGCTGCTATGCCAATGACTGCAGGCATTCAAAACCCTAGCTATGGCTTCAGAGGGGTGTGCCACACTCAAGCACAAGGACTATGTCAGGAGGCAATGCAAGTCAAAGACACAGAAGACAGACCACACACATGACACAGACAGGCTGGAACCACCCTGCCCAGCACACCCTAACATCATGCTGTCATAGAAGCCGCTGCTCCCTTGACCTGCCCAAAGGGGACCATCCTGGAATGGCCCCCTCGCGTACACTCTCTTTGAAACCCCTCCCCTGCAATGGCCAACCTCACCACACCTCCCCCAAATGACCCCTCTTCTCCATGCCCCATGCCTCAACTTAGCTGTCAGACAGCCAGGAGTCCACATCCATCCTCAACAGCAACAGCCACAGCCAGCCCACTGGATTAATCCTTCCGTCACCAGGTTCCTCTCCACCTTCTGCAAGACAAAACCAACCCACACACACAATGACACTGGTCAGCCACAATCACATCGGTCAACGTGGACCTTTCCCACAACATACCAACTCGTACTCGCTGTGGTGTTCTGCTCCCGTGCTCCATGCTGATTCCAAAGTCGGAGGCTCCCGCTGTCATCGCTTGAGGCACCTAGGATACACCAAGAGACACAGATACCATTATGCTTGCGAGAAGTCACTGGCCCTGGGCTCCTCCTCTCTACTACCCAGCTCACCTCAAGTGCTCCTCCAGTCCAAAGGCAGCCCCCACAGAACCTGCAAAATGACAAACAGAAACATTTCAACCAACTTGCCATATAATAACACCGTGCTATCAGAGTCCACCCCGGCCCACAACCGCCTCACCTTCTCGGACCACTCATTGGCATGCAGTGTCACCCCTCCAAGGCTGCGTGCTGCACCTGCAAAACCCAAGCAAAAAGGAATATGCTGAGACACCGCTCAAAACATTAGCCCGCCCGCACCGATCCCCATCTCTGCCTCCTTTACCTCCACAGCTCGCCCAGCCTCCATCAGGTTGGGTGGCCACATCGAGGCTTGACACCACCTGCAAGACCCAAACAACAGGGGTTGCTGAGAACTTCACTGGTAATACAACACCTGGAAAAAGAGCCACCACTTCACACCACCAATCGCCGCTCACCTTGCCTGATTCTGCTCCGGTGCCCTTGTCGCACCTCACTTTGGAGCTGCAAGTAAAAAAAAAATATCCATCCTGTAGTCCCATAGCCAGCAGTCACCTCCACCCTCTAACACCATGCACTGATGCACCTTCTTACAGCACATCACTCAGCTCTCCTCCATCGCCCCTTGGTGCACACCTCATCCCTCTGCATCTGGAAAACCAAGAATATATGAAACGAGTCACCCAGATGCAGAGCAATAGCTCGACAGCTCCAGAGGTCTGGTTCCCATTTCAAAATGCCATCTAGAGGCCAACTACAGCCTGCCATTAAACAAACCAAAACAAAACCCTCGTTTATAGGCACAACACAGAAAAATGCCTTACCACCTCTGAGGTGGCACCTACTTCACTAGCCCTGAACTGCCCCACCCCACATGGCTCTCTACACAGCCGTCCGCACACGCTGCTCATGGCTACTCGATCCTAGATGACCATACAACCTTTGCCTCAATAGTCTTGGCAAAGTGCCATACTAATCCTTGACTCTCACAGCTATTCCACCTGCCCCTGACTCCGCAACCCCAGGCAGGGCAGCTCCAAGCCAAACACACACACAGCCCCCTGACCGACACTCCACAGAACGCTACAAGCAACACAACTCAAGGGCGAGAGAAAACTCTCATCGAGAAGGACGAGAACCAAACAGAAGACGCCCTAAAGCAAGGTGAACTGCAGGACCTTTATGCGAGGGGGCTCTACAGCGAGCCCCCACAGAGAGTAGAATGTCACGGCCCGTGACAACAAGTTACTCCCAGAAGTACTAAGATGGACACGCAAGAAGCCTGGCATCAAGACCTAAGAACATAACGACGCAGGGAAGAAATCCAACTCCACAGAACACGGGTGCCTGCAGAGCAGAACTGCTCACGCGGCCAGGAACGCCACCACACAAGAGGACCATCTGGAAACTTCAACATGCAAGAGCAACCCACGTTTTAACCTCATAGCACAGGAAAAGCAGCACCGGATGGGTGCTACGCCAATAAGTGCAGGGGTTCAAGACCCTAGGGATGGCTTCCGAGGGGTGTGGCACACCCCTCGAGCGCAAACAGGATGCCAGGAGGCCAGGCAAGTCTAAGACACAGAAGACAGACCACACAAATGACACAGACAGGCTGGAACCACCCTGCCCGGCACACCCTAACATCATGCTGACGGGTAAGCCGCTGCTCCCTTGACCTGCCCAAAGGGGACCATCCTTCGATGGCCAACTCCCCTACACTGTCTTTGAAACCCCTCCCCTGCAATTGCCAACCTCGCCACCTCCCCCCACCGACCCCTCTTCTCCAGCCCCGGTGCATCAACTTAGCTTTCAGACGGCCAGGAGTCCACATGCAGCCTCAACGACAGCAACAGCCACAGTCAGCCCACTGGATTAATCCTCCCATCGCCAGGCTCCTCTCCATCTTCTGCAAGACAAAACCAAGCCATGCTCACAAACAGCGCCGGTCAGCCAGCATCACATCGGTCAACACGGACCTTTCCCGCAACATCCCCCAACTCCCGTTCCGCTCCCGTGCTCCACGCCCATTCCAGAGTCGGAGGCTCCCGCTGTCATCGCTTGAGTCACCTAGGATACACCAAGAGACACAGATACCGTTACACTTGCGAGAAGTCACTGGCCCTGGGCTCCTCCTCTCTACTACCCAGCTCACCTCAAATGCTCCTCCAGTCCAAAGGCAGCCCCCACAGCACCTGCAAAATGACAACCAGAAACACTTCAACCGACTTGCCGTATAGTAACACCATGCATTCAGAGTCCACCCCAGCCCACAACCGCCTCACCTTTTCAGACCCCTTGTCAGCATGCGGCATCACCCCTCCGAGCCTGCATGCTGCACCTGCAAAAACCCAAGCAAAAAGGAAAATGCTGAGACACCGCTCAAAACATTAGCCCGCCCGCACCGATCCCTGTCTCGGCCTCCTTTATCACCACGGCTCGCCAGCCCAGCCTCCATCAGGTTGGGTGGCCGCAGCGAGGCTTAGCACCACCTGCGAGACCCAAACAACAGGGCTTGCTGAGAACTTCACCGGTAATACAACACCTGGAAAAAGAGCCGCCACTTTACACCACCAATCACCGCTCACCTTGCCTGATTCTGCTCCGGTGCCCTCATCGCACCTCACTTTGGACCTGCAAGTAAAAAAAAAATTTCCATCCTGAGGTTCCATAGCCAGCAGTCACCTCCGCCCTCTCATACCATGCACTGATGCACCTTCTTACAGCACATCACTCAGCTCTCCTCCATCGCCCCTTGGTGCACGCCTCATCCCTCTACAAAACCAAGAATATATGAAACGAGTCACCCAGATGCAGAGCAATACCTCGATGGTTCCGGAGGTCTGGTTCCCATTTCAAAATGCCATCTAGAGCCCAACTAGAGCCTGCCATTAAACAAACCAAAACAAAACCCTCATTTAGGCACAACACAGAAAAATGCCTTACCACCTTTGAGGTGGCACCTACTTCACTAGCCCCAAACAGCCCCTCCCCTCCCCACATGGCTCTCTAGAGAGCTGTCCACACAAGCTGCTAATGGCTACTCGATCCTAGATGACCGTACAACCTTTGCCTCAACAGTCTTGGCAAAGTGCCATACTAATCCTAGACTCTCACAGCTATTCCACCTGATCCTACAACTCCGGGCAGGGCAGCTCCAAGCCAAACACACACAGACAGAGGACGCTCCACGGAATGCTACAATCAACATGGCTCAAGGGTGAGAGAAAACTCTCAGCAAGAAGGATGACAACTGAACAGAAGATGCCGTCAAGCAAGGTGAACTGTGGGACCTTGATGTGAGAGGGCCCGATGGTGAGCCCGTACAGAGAGTAGAACATCACGGCCCGTGACAAGACGTTACGCCCAGAAGTACTGAGAAGATGGACACGCAAGAGGCCCGGCATCAAGACCTAAGAACTTAACGACACAGGGAACAAATCCCACTCTGCAGTAACAGCTGCCTGGGGAGCAGAACTGCTCATGCAGCCGGGAACGATGCCACAGAAGAGGACTATCTGGAAGCTTCCGAGATGCAAGACCTATCCACGCTTTAAGCTCATAGTGCAAGAAAAGAAGCACCAGATCAATGCTATGCCAATGACTGCAGGCATTCAAAACCCTAGCGATGGCTTCTGAGGGGTGTGCCACACTCCTCAAGCACAAAGAGGATGCCAGGAGCAACGGCAAGTCTAAGACACAGAAGACAGACCACACACATGACACAGACAGGCTGGAACCACCCTGCCCGGCACACCCTAACATCATGCTGACGGGTAAGCCACTGCTCCCTTGACCTGCCCAAAGAGGACCATCATTGGAAGGCCCCCTCCCCTACACTGTCTTCGAAACCCCTTCCTGCAATTGCCAACCTCGCCACCTCCCCCCACTGACCCCTCTTCTCCAGCCCCCATGCATCAACTTAGCTTTCAGACGGCCAGGAGTCCGCATCCATCCTCGACAGCAACAGCCACAGCCAGCCCACTGGATTAATCCTCCCATCGCCAGGTTCCTCTCCATCTTCTGCAAGACAAAACCAAGCCACACACACAATGGTGCCGGTCAGCCAGGATCGCGTCGCTCAACGCGGACCTTTCCCGCAACATCCCCCAACTCTGACACGCCGTGGCATTCCGCTCCCGTGTTCCATGCCGATTCCGGAGTTGTACGCCATGACTGTTATGCCGTGACTGTCATCGCTTGATGCGCCTAGGATACCGAGAGACACAGATACCATTGTTCTTGTGAGAACTCACTGGCCCTGTGCTCCTCCTCTGTACTACCCAGCTCACCTCAAACACTCATCCAATTGCAAAGGCAGTCGCCATGGAACCTGCAAAATCAAAAGAGAAATACTTCAACCGAGCTGCCACAAAGTTTTTTTTAAAAGCCAAGGAAGGCTCACCTTCCGATACAGTTAGTCAGCCTGCAGCATGACCCTTCTGACCCTGCGTTCACCACCTGCGAACACCCACAAGATACACATGCCAATATACTGCCCAAAACAAGAGCCTGCCCGCATCCATCGCAGCCCCCACGCCAGTTCACCTTAGCCAGTTGTGTGTGCTTCCTCCGCTCTTTTTAGGTTGCCATGTCGGTACTTGCACACCACCTGTAAGACCCAAACAAGGGATGATTTTACCTTGAACTAGCAGTACAAGCGATGAGAAATAGCTACTGCCTCAGCCCACTGGTCACTGCTCACCTTGCCTAGAGACAGCTCTGGTGCTGGAATCCCACAGTGCTCCTCCCTTCAGACCTTCAAATAAAAAACAAACACCACTACCACCCAGCAAGTAAGACCTACAGTATCACCAGATGGCCACCAACCAGATGTTCCCTTTAATACTATGCACTGACCCACCTTCTTACAGTGCTCCGCTCGGCTCTCCTACATCACTCTCTGGAGCACCACTTGTCACCCTGCACGAACAACATTATCAACAAGTCACCTGGATGCAGAGTCATACCTTAATAATTTCAGAGGCGTGGGTCCCATTTAGGAATACCATTGAGACACCAACTAGGGCCTGCCATTAATGAAGAAAGCAGGAACACCAAACCAAACCTTGGAGCCCCACCATAAAAAAAAAAAGCCTGCACACCTTAATACGCTATCTCCTTTCCTACTACTGAACGTACCATCCCACAGGGCCCTGCTTATCCCCATAAAGCACTATTAAAACAAGCAGTCCGCACAACCTGCGGATGTCTGCTCGATCCCAGAGCGCTGCACCACCTTAGCCTCAACAGCCTAGGCATATCGACACAACAACCATAGACTGCTAATACTATGCCACAGGCCCCCAGCTGCACACCCCCGGGGCCAGGGCAGCTCCAACCGACACACACGCAAGCGCAGACGGACGCGGTACAGAACCCCGCAAAAAACACACCTCAAAAGGCGAGAGAAAATTCTCGGTCAGAAGAGCGACACCGCAACAGAAGACGCCATCGGGCAAGACGACCCGAGAGACCTCAATGGAAGGAGGATCTACAGCAAGTCCAAAGAAAAAAACCATCACACGCCACAACAAGAAGTTTCTCACAAAAGCGACGAGACGAACGCTCAAGAAACCTGGCTTCAAGACCTGCGAAAGAAAGGACGCAGGGAAGAAATCCAAACCTGAAAACAGACGGCTAGAGAGCAGAGCTGCTCAAAGCCACGAGCCACACCACAAGATAAGATCATCCAGAAACTTCTGACACGCAATACCGATCCACACTTCAAGTTAGTAATGCAAGACAAGGAGTGCCTGATTTGCACTGTACAAATGAGTCCAGCCATTCGAGACTGTACAGATGGTGCCCGAGCCATGTGCCACGCTCCTTGAGCACATATACAGCTTCGAGACCCAAGGAAGGTCTAAGATGCAAAGGATGGACTGCACAAACAATACAACAAACAAAGGATAGAGCCACCCTGCCCGGCACGTGCTAGCAGCATGATCGTGAATAACCCGCTCCCATTACCTGTCCAAAGGGTTCGCTTACTGGACAGCCCCCTCCCCCACACCATCTTTAAAACCCCTTCCTGCAACTGCCAACCTTGTCCCGCCCCCTCCACAGACCCTTCTTCAGCACCCCATCTTCAACTTAGCATTCAAGGGGCCAGGAGCCTGTATCCATCTTCAACACAATAAATCACATTCAGCCCACAGGAGGGTTCCTGCATTCGGCAGCATCTTCTACATCATCTGCAAAAGAAAACCCAACAACCTAACAAACCCAAACAAGAAAACAATCCACAGACAACACCACCAGCACTCAGCATGGCATCAGCCGATACAGACCTTCCCACAAAATCTCCCACCTCGGACACGCCGGGACGGTCCCGCTCGTGAGCTCCATGCCGATTCCAGACTCCGATGCTGTTGCTGCGGTCACTTGACGTGCCTAGGATACCAAGAGACACAAAATTACCTTTCCGCTTGTGAGAAATATCACTGGCCCCGTGCTCTTCCTCTCTGCTACCCAGCTCACCTCAAATGCTCATCGAGTTCCAAACTCAGCCCCCGTTGAACCGTCAAAGCCAAAAGAGAAATACTTCCACCAAGCTGCCTTGTAATGCTTTGCTGTTAAACGCCAAGACAGGCGCACCTCCTCGGCCATCTCGTCGGCCTGCAGCATCACCCCCCTGACAATGCTTAGGGCACCTGGAAACACCCAAGCAAAGGGACACATGCTAAAACATTACCCAAAAGGAAAGCCTGCCCGCACCCGTGCCTGCGCCCTGCTGCTTCACCCTGGCCGGTTGCCTGGGCTTCATCTGCTGCTGCCAGGGTGCCACGATGACAATAGCACACCACCTGTAAGACCTAAAGGACAAGGGATAATTTTGACTTCAAACAGCAATACAACCCCTGAAGACAGCCACTACTTCAGGCCGATCACCTTGCCCAGAACATGTCTGGTGCCCATATCTCATGGCGCTCATCCCTTTGGACCGCCAAATAAAAAAAAATACCATCCACAGGAAAGTCATATAGCCACTAGTCACATCTTCCCTCTAATACAATGCACCGACCCACCTTCTTACACTACTCCGCTTAGCTCTCCTATGTCACCCTTTGGTACGCAGGTCTTCCCTCCGCATCTACAAAAACAGTATCATCCAAGAATCCACCGTGATGCAGAATGATACCTTAACAATTCCAGGGAGCTTCTTCCCGATTGGAAATACCATTGAGACACCAGCTACAGCCTACCAGGAAAAAACCCAAAACACTAACATAAAAGCGCCCGATTGCCATTATGCCGATGACTACAGGCATTCGAGACCCTAGGATAGCGACCGAGGCACATGCAATACTCCTTGAGCACAAAGATACCATTGAGAGCAAAGTACAATCTTAGACACAGAAGACATACTACACAAACAACACAGACAGGTTGGAACCGCCCTACCCAACACATTAGCTTCATGCTGAAGAACAACCCTCTGGCTTTCCCTGCCCAAAGGAGAGCGTTCCAGGACAGGCCTCTCCCCTATGCTGTATTGAAAACTGCTTCCTGCAACTGCCAACCTCATCCCCTCCCTCTGCGGACCCCTCTCCAGCACCCATGGTTCAACTTAGCTCTTAAACAACCAAGAGCCCAAATTGATCCTCAACAAGAAAAACAACACTCAATCCACAGAATTAATCTGGCAGGTGCAAGGTTCCTCTTCATCATCTGCCAAAAAACACACATAAAAACAAGAGATGACCCCAAACCAAAAACCGATCCGCAGACAACACCGTTGGTCAGCATCAAACATCAATACGGACATTTGCCGCAACATCCCACACCCCTGACGTGCCTCGGACCTCCGCTCGCCTGCTCCACGCCCATTCGAGAGGCGGACAGCGTCACCATTGTCACTTGAGGCACCTAGGATACCTAGAGACAACATTAACATTGCCCTCGCAATAAATCACCAGGCCCCGCTCCTTGTCTCTACTACATGGCTCACCTCACAGGCTCACCCATTTCCAAAGGCAGCTCCCAAAGAGCCTGCAAAACCAGAGACAAACTCTTCAACCGAGAGCCCTAATTGCTTACCAAGCGCCCCATGGAATTACAGAGCCTGTCGTCCAACAGAAAAAAAATCACAACAGCATGACACTAGCTCAAAGATCTAAGATAGACACCTCACAACTGCAAAAACTGATGATAAAAACACAACAGAGGAACAAGGACCACAGAACCTAACTACTGCTACCGACACTAGAGCAGACCTCATAGAGCACTTGGAGAGAAAAGAATGTCAGAGAGTAATACAAAAAACTCACATGCCCAGGACTGCAATAAGAGACAAACCCCTGGCTGGAGACTGTTACAAGTGCACTTCAGATGCATCTTCGTCTCAGAGAAATACCAGGTAAGACAGCAACGCAAGCCTACGCAGAAAAAAGAGCATACTTGACGCCTCTAACGAACGAGGACTGTGACACAGGGACCAACAGCAAAAGGATGGACATGAAAGTTAAATCAGGGAATGAATGATATGAAATGTAAAGACAAACACAGACCTCATAGTTCTGGAGAATGTATCTTAACATACCTTAACATACCTAAAGCTTTCCGAGACAAGCCTCGTCCGACATTCAGAGCCACGTGAGGCTACGCAGAGGCCCAGACGGTTCATGCCTCGTCTCACGTTAATGCGGTCAAGCTGCACATTGGCCGTGGTGAGACTGAAATAGAACAGGCCTCGCTTACACCCAAAACGAACTGTGAAACTTCGCTGAGAAACACTGATGAACCCACCTCCCTTTCCCAACTATCCCCTGGTCCCAAAAGTTTGGGAACCCCTTCTCCTCTCCTGCACTGTCAAGGAAGGAAGGCTGCTCCTGCCTGACAACTCCTGCCCTGTATTTGCAGCCCTTAAACCCCTTCTATCAATTGCTCCTCAGTAGCTGTTCTTCCAGTCCCCATCCTGCATGCTGTGACCACCTCCTATCATGTATCTTGCCATAAACTCTGCGCTCTGTCACAGGCCTGCAGAATAAATAATGTCTGAACACCTAGGTTATAAATAAA
Organism: Pelecanus crispus; assembly: GCF_030463565.1. Lineage (NCBI taxonomy): Eukaryota > Metazoa > Chordata > Aves > Pelecaniformes > Pelecanidae > Pelecanus > Pelecanus crispus. The sequence goes on along the minus strand of NC_134652.1, from coordinate 43,765,845 downwards.
TTCTGCTGTGAACCATTAAGACTCTAACAGACAAACAGCACTCTGTGGCCAATTGGGAAAAACAATAAGCTGTTCCATATGCCGAAAAATCTTATAGCTTATGTCTGTGCTGTATTTCTAAAAAATGCTTAAACTCTATATAAAGATACATACAAGATACTCACCTGAACCTGTAACTAAATCATTCCACTAACAGTCCTATTAAGACAGAAAAACTTACATAGCAAGTTCATATTACCAAACTGAGAAAGAAAAAAAAAAGCCAGATACAAGTATACTTTCCATGATATATCAAACTGACTGTCAAAAAGTTCTCAAGTCCTTACCTCAAACTAACACCACAGCTTCCTTAAACCTCAAAAAATACCTGTCCACACACAAAAAAAACCAGCCCAAGAGCTCCTATTAACTGAAAAAACATGAGAGCAGGGATACCAGAGAAACCCAGGAGGAGAATGAGCTTGCTGAGTCGAGGCTGTGGCTTAAATACCCCAGGCCCTGCCCAGCACCCCGCCCACAATCACCTGGGAGAGGGGAGGGGCAAAACACCAGAAGGCATAAAGGCCGTCGGAGGAGCGACAGGGTTTTCCTTACCGACCACGAGATAACGGCGTGCGAAGCGCCGAAGAGAGAAAGCGACCCTTACCAGAAATGACAACATCTGCTCTTTTATGACACCGATGGCATTGGCAACGTGATCGGGTAGGAAATGAAGCTTCATTTATCTAGAGTATAAATAGAAAAAGATAAATACTATACTAAGCTATATAGGAAAACATCTCGTTAAAGGCAATAACAATGTTATTATTTAAAATTATATGTGCTTTAGTGTCCCATCAAAAAAAGACCAAAACGCTATAGGGTTAGGCTTCAATTCTCACAGCACCACAGGTGCTACCTCACTTCTGGCAAAACGGTATTCTCAATAGGACCAAATGACAAAGCAGATTTAGATCCTGTAAGAATTCCTTGGCAAAAATACAGCAGATCTACAAGTAAATTACCGGCTATGAATCGCCGCCGACGTGCAGGCACCCGGACGGTCGCTCCGACTGACTCCCTTAGTGGAAGTAGATGACTCCCAAAGGAGAGAAAACATAAAAAGCCTGTGAAAATACAAGAAATATATCAGAAACTATACCAACCAGCCTAATTAACACCTAAGTAACCAGAAGAAAAATAAACGGCAAAACACAACAAAAAAATGTGCCGGGAGATGCGTCAATGAAAACAGATGCGGGCTATCTGTTTCTCTGAAAAACTCAAGAGGAGATCGGAGCTGATGATAGACATTTTTGGGAAACGGGCTGCCAAATAGAAACATACTAGAAGACAGAAAAGAAATCTCCTGCTGTAGAGCACAAAGATGGCTTTGAAAAAAGTTCCGACAGAACAAGAGACGTCATCGCAGGGATTAGAGGCGTCCCGAGGGGGCTGGCGAGACTAAACGAGTCGCTGGGATGCGATGAGCTCAAAAGGGAATTGAACAAAGTACAGATGTTCTCGGGGGACCGCGGACCGAATGGAGGCGCGCTGAACGGGCGAGAGGACAGAAAGACCGACCGGGGTAACAGAGAGATGCGGACTCGGGAAGGGTTCCGAGGGGAAGAGACGACTGCAAAGTACTCTCCCGAGCTACAAGGGGGCTCCGAGGCATAGGGGACGTCTCATGAGAGCGTGGCAAACGTACGGGTATCATTGGGGGCCGGGGGCTGAATGAAGGCAGCCTAAACAGGAAAGACTAAGATAAGAGCGCTCTGAAACACACACCCCCCCAAAAAAATTTCAAAAAGGGAGCTCAATTACTACAACAGTGCTGTGGAGGACAAGAAAGGACTCACATGACATTGTTACGTAGAGGAATTAGGAGCGGACTGGGAAAGACAAGAAGGCTTGGAGACGCAATGAAGGGCTCACAGGCTCAGAAGGTCATCGAGGCAAGCTACAGATGACCGAGCGAGAGAGGAACCGAATGGCCACACCCTCGACGGCAGAGAGAAAGGTAAAGGAGCGCCGCATAGCAAAGAAAGATGGGACGCTCTGACGGAACAACAAAGACGGAAACAGAGATCAAGTGCCACGGGCTGCTGCGGAAAACGACGAAAGTCTCGGGAGGCATCGTGACTGCGAGGAGAGGGGTGTTGAGGCGGGCCAATGGACAAAAGAAAGCTTGGGACAGCAAGGAGAAACTCACGTGATCATCTCAGCAGAGCACAGATGGTCTCGGGTAGTCGGGGACTGACCGCAGAAATCCTAGATAGGGTAGAGGAGCCAAAGAGCGCTCTATGGCTCAAAGCGCTGCAGGAGGAATGCAGAGTCGGGAGGCATCGTGACTAGGAGAAAAAAGCGTACCGAAGGAACCAAGCAGACAAAGGACTGGACACACAACAGTTAAATTGAGAGGGGATCTGAACCGAGTAAATGTTTCATCAAAGAGCCACAGAATGAATAGAGACACAGCTAGAGGGAAGAGATGACAGAATGACAGGACTGGGTCACAGATAGGGACTCGGGAAGTCTTCTGAGGGAATGACAGGGGTGCAAAGTCTGCTACGAAGCTAAAAGTGTGCAAAGAGCAACGCGGAAGGCATAGATACGCCTCGTGATGCCATTAGAATGGTCCCGAATGGGCCAGAGAGACCAAAGAATGCTCAGGGAGGCGAGGAGAAAGTCCGCAGGGGATTTGAATGGACTACGGATGTTCTCGGGATGCCGGGGACCAAATGGAGGCACGCTGGATCGCACAGAGGACGGTAAGAGCGCTCCGAGGCGCAAACAAGCCCGAGGACGGGGTTCAGAGGCAATGAGAGGGGATCGAAATTCGCTACGGAGCTAAACCAGGGCTGCGGAACACAAAGAAGGCCTCGGGACGCACGGTGACCGTGAGCAGAGGGGTGGCGAAAGGCTCGGAGGGATAAGAGAGATTGAAAGCAAGACAAAGTGCTACCAAAATGCTGTGGAGCACAATGAAGGTCCCCAGAGGCATCCTAGATGGCATAGATAAGAAAAAGAATGCTGGTTTTTTTGGAACAGAGATCTCGGGACAGCTACGATATTAACAAAACGAGTTCCAAGGGAGCTGACGGATCTAACAGTGTTCTGCGGGAAACTTGTAATGCCTCAGGAGCCATCGTGATGATAGCAGAGGAGTTCCCAGAGGGACAGACAAAAGAAGGCTCGAGGACGCGACAAAGAAGTCCAGAGGGGATTTGAACAAACTACGGAGGTCCTCAGAGGAGCTGGGGACCAAACAGAGGTATCCTAGCTAGCAGAGAGGACGACGTGAGCGTTCCGGAGACGAAAGATGGCATCGGGAAAGGTTCTCGGGGAGCGAGAAGGGCGCAAAGTGCGCTACAGAGCCAAAAAAGAGCTGCAGGCACGAGGACGGCCTCGGGAGGAGGCACGATGGCCGGAGAAAGGTGCCGAGAGTGAAAAATAGACGGGAGTAGGTTCTGGGAGACAATGCACAATTCGAGAAGGGGTCCTAAAAATCTACAGATGGCCTCAGGGGATGAACGACTGAACGGAGACATCCTAGATGGCAGTTAATAAGGTAAGACAGCTATGGGGCACCGAGAAAACCGGAGGAAGGGTTCTGTCCGAATGAGACGCACGCGGAGGGCTGCAGAGCTCAAAGGGCGCCGTGGGGCGTGAAGACCGTCTCGGGAGGCGTCGCGATGGGAACGAGACGGCTCTGGGGGCGGGCGGAATGCGATGTAGAGACAAACAAAGGATTGCTGACAGAAAAGGAAATAAAACTACTCCTAGAAACAAAATTTCAAACCAAAAAGAATGATGAGAGTAAAAAAACTGAAAAATAGGGCCAGGTAACTAGATGTCACAAAGACAGGTTTGTGAATCCTGCCGATTATGTTAATTGATGGTGAACGAGTAACTTGGCGCAGTTTGATTTAGTAGCAGTTTAGAATTTTCTTGTAGCAAAACGCAGGATTTGATGGGAAGATTTGAATAGCGCTCAGTCGTCGGTGATTAACAAAGCGATTAGACAAAATTGATCGAAACAGGGACTCGGTTACAGAGTCAAAGATGGCAAGGTTCACTCTATCGCTACATGTAAGAAGTGCATAAAAGAAATTAAGTTACATGGAGTTGGCATGATTCACAGAGGGATTGTGGGTGCGGGTGATAAGGGGGACCCTCCCGTTGAGTCACGAGGTTCGGAATGGACCGCCTTGCTTTCTAAACTCCTTTTCGGAGAGGAGTCTAGGTGCGGCTAGGTCCGATCTTACTCTCAGACTTGGTTGACATGTTTATACAGATAAGGATAATATACATATCTGCACGTCTAGTACGTGGAAGAAGTGCATACAAGGAAATGAAGTAGCGCTCGAGTGAGAGAAATTGTGGGTACAGGGGATAAAGGAGGACCCTCCCGGTGAGCCACGAGGTTCAGAATGGACCCCCTTGCTTTGTAAACTCCTTTTCGGAGAAGAGTCTGGGTGCGGCTAGGTCCAATCTTAGTCTCAGACTTGGTCGATGGTTTATAGGAATAAATATAAGGCAGCAGTATGAGACTAACTTTGAAATTAAATCGTACATCTACAGACTAGTTAAACTAATTCACACATGCATATGCACAAACATGAATACATGTATATATAAAAAAATGGTCTACCTTTTAAAAATTCCCCTCGAGTTCAGTGAAATGTTCAAATCGAATGTCTCGGCATTTCCCAACGGGCGAGGGTTGAGCCTCGAGCAGAGACGGGTTTCGGACCAGGCTCCGCTGCCTGTCTTCGGCAATGGACCTCCGATTTTAGCGAACTTCAAGAGTTTGCTAACTCCGAGAGGAGTCCTGCTCAGAGGGAGGTGCCGGCGCAGCCTGCCGGAGTCCAGGAGGGCTCAAAGGGACTCGCTCGGGACCGCTGTTTTATGGGATCGAGAGACAATTGGCCTTAGTCATTGTAAATGTCGATCCGAGCCACGATCTGGGTCGGTAATTACTGCTCTGTTTCAAGACTGTCAGGATTAACTCAATTGTTCTCGCTCCCCGCTTCAACCGCGTAGGAGTTTGTGATAAGGACGAGGCCGCTCTCCGCTTCCGCCACGTAGGAGTTTCTGGTACGGTTAAGGGGCACCGTGTCAGCAATCCGCGAGGCCGTAAAGCGGTTGAAGAGAGGAAAAAGGCGGGGGGGTGCACCTACCGCATTAGATAAAACTAGACATAGAAAAATGACCTCGATAAAAGTAAACATTCGAAAGAAAATTTTAAAAGCGACGGGGTACAGAACAGACAAGAAATATTTAGAAAACAGCAATAGGCAGCTTCGTAAAAGCGGGCGTAGCGCTGCGGTTTAACCCCAGCTGGCAACTAAGCACCACGCAGCTGCACCCCCACAGTGGGATGGGGGGGAACAACTGGAAGGGTAAACGTGAGAAACAAACTCATGAATTGATATAAAAACAGTTTAATAATTAAGAAGTTGAAAAAAAAAAAGTAACGGCAGCGGGGGGGGGGGACGGACACGACAAAAAACAAAGAGGAAAATAAAATCAATTAAAACCTAACAACAGCAAACAAGAAGAAAGGGGAAACTTGCTAAACCCAAAGGATTACGAGAGGAAAGCACTAAAAAATAGCAACAGCGAACTAAAAGGCAGACGTACGTAGAAATCTTAAAAAGCCACGGCATTTAGGAAATACAAGAAATAATTAATCAAGGAGAGCGAGCGGGATAAAAGTACGTGGAAAATTGTAAAAGCGACTGTAAATAAAGAAAAAAGGAGAAAATCACAAATAGCGACGGCAAACTAAAACGGAGATGCAGAAATAAAATTTAAAAAGCAAAGGCGCTAAGGAAAGACAAGAAATAATTTTAAAGACACAGCAAAAGGACAAAAAGTAGGCATAGAAAGAACAACTGAAAACCGATGGCTGTTATGGAAATAAAGGGAAATATTACAAAACGGGGACAGCACACTAAAACATACAAAAGAAAATTCTAAAAGCGAGGGCACGAAAGAAAGACAAGAAATAATTACAAGGAAAGACAGTGAATGGGATAAATATAGTAAATTAAAAAACAACACGGATGGAGGAAATAAAGGGAAAAAATTAAACAAAGTGATGGTAAACTAAAACGGAGACACAAAGAAAAGCTAAAAAGCAAAGCGTTAACGACAGACAAGAAATCATTAAAAACAAAGACATATAAGGGGAAAAATTAGACAAAAGAACATGTAAAAAGCAACAGGGATTAGGGGAATCAAGGGAAAAATGAACAAATACGGACAGCAAACTAAAACAGGGATGTAGAAAGAAAATTTAAAGAGCAAAGGCACTACCAAAGACAAGAAATGATTAAAAAATGAAGGGTACAAAGGGAATAAAAGTAGACAAAAGTTTAAAAGTAACAGTGATTAAAGAAATAAGGAAAAAATTAAAAAGTAGCGATGGTGAACTAAAACATGGAGAAAGAAAATTCTATAAGCAAACGGATGAAGAACAGAGAGGAAAATGTTACAATTAGGGTCACCAAAGTAAACAAAATAAGACTTTGAAACAAAATTTTAAAACTGATCAGGTAGAGGATGGGCAGGGTAAAACCGTGGACGTGGAACTGGATAACTGGAGACACAGACAGAAAATTTAGAAAGCAGTGGGATAGTACCGTACGGATAAGAGGTTCATTATGAGAACAGGTAGACTGATAGACAGCCACAGGCAAAGGACATCGGAAGAGCGACGGGGGCAGAGCACACGGTCAGTGAAGACACAGACAGGTCACGGGGTAGACGGAGACCTAGAAATACAATTTCCACAAGCAAAGGGCAAAACGGCAGCGTGCGAAGAATGAAATACTAGAGGGTGGGGAGCCGTAAAGAGAGACGCACGGAAAGGAAACGTAGAAGGCGACTGTGTATAGGGCGATGCTAGCGGAAGAGCAAAAAGTTTTGGGGAGCTGGACAGCCTGAAAGGGAAATGGAAACAGGCAAAGATCTGGACAAGCACGTCAGGACGGGCGCGGAAGCAAGGAAGGGGACGTGCGACTCACTGCGGCTCCTGGCGCCATCGGAAGACCTTTGCTGCCCCGAGGCTTCTCTCTCTGCCCCTGCCCCTTCCTCCCGCACGGTGCCGGCTGCCGGACCCTCGCCCGCTCAGGAGCGGGCGGCGGGTGCCTCGATGCTCCCGTCCCACGAGGCTTCCCGGACACACGGTGGCTCACACGTGCGGCCGACGGAGGCACCGGGCTCCCGGTGCCGTGTGCCGGTGGTGCGCTCTGTCGGGGCTGGGCCATTACTTGCTGGAGGCAGCTGCCTGCAGTAATTCCTTTGTTTCACACCTCAGCTGGCTCCAGCAGGCCGATGTGCAGAGGCAGCCCCCTCCCCAGCTAAAGCCCCTTGGTGCAGCAGAGCTGTTCTTAACAGCTGCATCTGGGGGTGCCCCGACCTGGAGCCTTTTTAAAGCCTTGGCCCAGACCGATCCTGACCTCACAAGTCCCACCTGGGCTGCCCCAGCCCACAGCTAGAGCCCATTGGGAACAGGGGTCCATCACCCCCTCCCCTGGACCCAACCACAGCTGCTTCCTCGAACCCCACAGCTGGAAACTGATCCAGGATCGCAAAGGAGGCAACGAAGGACTGTTCCTTCAAGTGCATCGGAAGTCCCAGCAGTGAGTCGGCTATGAGGCTCGGTGCCCAAAGGCAGCATGACAAAGGGAAAAGAGGGAAGAGGAAAGCAGGAGGAAGGATAGAGGGAGGCGGAGAAGAGGTGTGGGACAGGGAGCCGGAAAACGGGATACCGTGAACAAGAGAGGGACGGGGAAGCGCACAAGGGCGTTGAGAGATAAATGGAGGGCAACGAGGAGGAGATGGAGTAGAGAACCACAGGAACAGACAGATGGAGCAATAAATAAGAGCGTGGAGGCACGGGAGAGAGATGGAACGCACAGAGCGGGACGACAGAAACAGCAGAGAGGGACAAGGAGAATGAGACACGCAGGCAGGACACAGGAGATGGAGACGCAGGGGGTTTAAAACAATCGGGAACCGGATAGAGGGAGCCAGAGAGAAAGCTACGAAAGGGGAACAAAGCAGAAATTTAAAAAAAAAAAGACAGGAAGCTGGATAGAGGCAGTCATAGAAAGAGAAAGTAAAAAGCGAGAAACACGGCAAAGAAATAAAAAAATAGAGAACGTAAGATGGATAGAGCGAGAAATAGAAAGGGAACAGGACAGAGGCAGGCAATTTTAAAAATTGTTAAGGCAGCTATGTATACAGAGATTCAAAAGAGAAAATAAAAAGCGGTGGGCTACAGGAAACACAAGAAAGAAAAAACGGGACAGGGAACTAGGTAAATGGAGACATAGAAACAAAATTTTAAAAGCACCAAGGTACATGACAGGAAACTATTAAAAACGAGGGAAAGGGAACTAGAGAAATGGAGATATAAAAAGAAAATTTAAAAACGACAGAGTAAGGAAAACAGGAAAAAAATTAAAAATAGGGAGAGCAAACTGAATAAAAGATGAGAAAGAAAAAATCAAAAGCAACGGGACAGGAAAGAATTAAAAAACAAGGATGGGAGCTAGATAAAAGTAGACATAGAAGGAAACTAGAAAATGCAAAGAGGCGTGGGATGGTCAGCAGAGAACTAAAAACAGGAACAGCAAACTAGATTACTGCTACATACAGAAACAAAATTTTAAAAGCCGAGGGATTAAGAGAGGAAAGAATAGAGATGGCGATCTAAATAAATGGAGACGTACGAAGAAAACGTACAAAGTGAAATGCAGGCTGCAGGACAGAAAGAATTAAAAATAAACATGCCGGATGGGATAATATTAGACACGGGGGAAAAAAAAAAGTCAAATCTATTAGGAAACGCCATAAAAAACCAACAAAATAAAGAAAGGGTGACAAACAGAGACACGTACAAAGTAAACGTAAAAAGCAACAGGGTACGCGACAGACTGAAAACTATTAAAAAATAAGGATAGGGAGCTTGAGTAAAGTAGACATAGAAAGAAAATTTCAAAAGCAACCGGGCAGAGGACAAACAGGAAAAAAAATAAACACAGAGGCGGCAAACGATGGAAAAATAGACATAGAAACAAAATTTTTAAAGCCAAGGGACTAAGACAGGAAAGAATTAAAGAATAACAACAGCTAACCAAACAAATGAAGACAAACAGAAATTGTAAAAAATGACGACGCTAAGGAAAGATGAGCAATAATTAAAAAATAAAGATAGTGAACCAGATAAAGGTCGACAGAAAAATTTAAAAGCAACGGGGTTTAGGGAAATAGAGGAAAAAATTAAAAAATATGGACAGCGAACTAACATGGGGATGTAGGAACAAAATTTAAAAGGCAAGGGCACTAAGGAAAGGGAAGAAATAATTAAAAATGAAGACATTGACGGGAAAAAAGTACACATCGAAAGAACATTTAAAAAGCAACGGGGATTAGGGAAATAAAGGGAAAAAATAAAAAGTAGGGACGGCAAACTCAAAGAGATGGACAAAGACAGGGCACTAAGGAAAGAAGAAATTATTAAAAAAAACCAGCAAAATAAAGACAACAAATAGGATAAAAGTAGACAAAATTTTAGAAGCAAATAGGATTAAGGAAATTACAAAAATACATAATAGGGACATTAAACTACAACAGAGAAAGAGAAAGAAACAGAAAACCTAAAAAGCGAGGGCAAATAAGCAAGACAAGAAATAATTTTAAGACGACAGCAAAGGGAAAGGAAGGAGGCATAGAAAGAACTTTTTAAAAGCGAGAAGGATTCCGGAAATAAAGGGAAAAAACTAAGAAATAGGGACAGCACACTAAAACCGAGATGGAGAAAGAAAATTTTACAAGTGACCGCACTAATGGAAAGCCATAAATACTTGAAAAATAAAGGTTGACAAATAAAGACTGTGAATGGGATAAAAGTAGACAAAACAGCAAAGGCGATTAAGGAAATAAGGAAAACATTTAAAAAATACCATTGGCAAACTAAAGAAACATAGAAAGAAAATTTTAAAAGCGATGGCACTAAAGAAAAAATTCAAACATAAAGGCAGCGAACGAGATTAAAGTAGAAAATATTAACAGGCAAGGGATTAACAGAGGAAAAAACTAAAAAATAGCAAGAGCAAAATAAAATGCCAACATAGCTAGAAAATTTTAAAAATTATGGCACTAACAAAACAGAAAAAATCATTAAAAAGTAAAGGCACGGAAGGTACTAAAAGTAGGTGTAGAAAGAACATTTGAGAAGGGGGGAATTAGGGAAGTAAAGAGAAAAAATATACAGACAGCAAGGTAAAACAAATAAAGAAAGAAAATCTAAAAAGCAAAGGCACTAAAGAAAGGCAAGAGGCAATTAAAAGAAAAGACTAGGTAATAAAGACCGGGAAGGGGATGAAAGTAGATGTCAAAAAGTGAGAGGGATTAGGGAAATAAATGGAAAAAATTAAGAACAAGTGACAGAAAACTGAAAGGGGCACCTAGAAAGAAAATCTAAAATGCGATGGCATGGAAGAAAGAGAAGAAATAGCTAAAAAATAAAGACAGCAAACAGGATAACAGTAGGCATAGAAAGAAAACTTAAAAAGCGATGATCATTAGGGAACTAAAGGAAAAAAATTCTGAAATAGGGAAAGCAAACTAAACCAGAGAAGCAGAAAGAAAATTTGAAAAGCGACGGCACTAAGGAAAGACAAGAAATAAATTAAAAGATAAAGACAGCAAGCGGGGGGAGAAGGCGAGAGAAAATTTTAAAAGCAACAGCGATTAAGGAAATAATGAAAAAAAAATTTAAAAGCATCGGTGAACCAAAACAGAGACGTAGAAAGAAAATTTAAAAAGCGAGATCACTAAGGAAAGAAAAAAAATAATTAAAAAAATAAAGACAGTAAAATAAACACAGCAAATAGTATAAATGTTGAAAACTTAAATAGTCACAGGGAGTAGGGCACTAAAGACAAAAAATTTAAAAACAGGGACAGCGAACTAAACCAGACATGTAGAAATAAAATTGAAAAAGCAAAGGTACTAGTGAAGACAAGAAATAACAAAATAAAATCAGCAAATAGAATAAAAGTAAACAGAAAAACTTTAGGACCAAATAGGAATAAGGAAATAAGGAACAAATTAAGAAAAAGCAACAGCAAACTAAAACGGACATAGAAAAAAATTTTAACAGCGAAGGCACAAAGGAAAGACAAGAAAAGATTAAAAATAAATACATTGAAAGGAAAAAGTAGACAGAGAAAGAAAATTTAAAAAGCAATGGGTATTAGGGAAATAAAAGGAAAAATGAAAACATAGGGACAGCAAACTAAAAAAGATGGAGAAAGAAAATTAGAAATATTTTTAAAATTGAAACACATGGAAATATAAAGTGACAGGGTACACAACACAGGAATTAAAAAATAAGGATAGGGAGCTTGATAAAAGTAGACACAATGTAAACTGAAAAAGCAACAGGGTTCAGTACAGACAGGAAAAAATTTTAAAATAAAGACAGTGAATTGGTTAAAGTAGACAGAAAATTTTAAAAGCAGCTGGGTAAAGGACAAGCAGGAAAAAGATTTTTCAATGGGGACAGAAAACTGGATTAAAGTTGACATAGAAAATTTAGAAAGCAAAAGCACTAAAGGAAAGACAAGGAAAAAATTTAATAAGGGTAGGGTGATAGAGACATAGGAAGAAAATTATAAAAGCGGAGGCATTAAGGAAAGACAAGAGGAAGTTACAAAATAAGAATAGGGAGAAAAATAGAGATACATAGGAAGAAAATGTTAAAAGCGAGGAGATACAGGACAGACGAGAAACAAAAAAGACAGACAGGGAACTGGTTAAAGTGGACGTGGAGAGAAAATTTCAAAAGCGACAGGCTACAATAAACACAGGCAAGAATTAAAAAAACTGAAAGAGGAATGATAATACAAGGAAACATTAGAAGAAAATTTAAAAAGTGTGAGAGACTATATGGAAGAAAGGAAGGAATTAAAATTTAGGAAAAGGGAGCCAGAGAAAAGGAATTATTGGAATATAAATTAAACAGCAATGGGGTACAAGAAATATAGGAAAGAATTAAAAAAAAAAAAAAATTCAACAAAGGGACCTGGATAGACGGAGACATAGAAGCAAATTTATAAAGCAACTGAGTACAAGAATCATAGACAAAAATTAAAACATGGCACAGGGAGATGGATAGAGGACAACACAGACAGAAAACTTAACTGTGATCGGCTACAAGAAACACAGGAATATTAAAAAACCAGGGACAGGGAGATGGATAGAACGAACCATAGAAAGAAAACATTTAAAGCAATGGGGTACAGGACAGAGGGAGGAAGTAAAAAATAGGGACAGGGCACCAGAGAAAGAGAAACGTAGAAATTCAAATGCGATGGGGTACAGGAAACACAGGAAAGCGTTACAAAACAGGGATTGGGAGCCACAAAGAGGGAAACATAGGAAAAAAATGACTAAGTGAAGTGGTACAGGGCAGAGCTGGCAGAAGCGTAACAAGTTTTTGGGAGCCAGACCAGTAGGTGGGCTGGCAGAGAGGGAGACAGAGGCGGGTACAGGCAGGGAGGCGTGCAGAGATCTGGGGAAGGGGGGCACGGACAGACCGGGACGCACACGAGAGAACACGCGACTCACCGTGGCTCCTGGCACCGGCAGGAGGCTTTCGTGGCCCCAAAGCTTTTCTCTCCGCCTCAGGGGCGGATGCTGCCGCCTCCACCACGAGGCTTCCCGGCGGCTCGCGCGTGCGGCCGATGGAGGCGCCGAGCTCCCGGCACCGCACGCTGGCGGTGCGCTCCAGCGGGGATGGCTCGGACGGACCCTTCCTTGCTGCAGGCACCTAGCCCGCAGGGCCCCCTTGGATTGCCTCCTTGGACGGTTCCCCTTCATCGGCTCCCTCGGGCAGGTGCGCCTGGACAGACCCTTCCCTGGCTAAGGGGAAGCATTAAAAAATAGGGGCAGTGAGACGGATAGAGGGAGACAGAAAACTTAAAAAGCAACAGGGTACAGGATGGATAGGAAAATACTAAGAAATAATGACAGGGAGATGGATAGGGGGATACATAGAAAGAGAAACTAAAAAAGCCCTGGGTTACAGGAAACCCTTTTTAAACAGGGACAGGTGGAAGACAGAGGGAGAAATAGGAAATTCAAGAAGTGACAGGATACAACTCACATAGGCAAGAGATAAAAAATAAGGCCAGGGAGCTAGCGAGAAAGAGAAATATGTATAAAGAAAATTTTTAAATCTACAGGCTAAAGGAAGGAGCGAGAAGGAATAAAAAACAGGAAGAGGGACACATAAAAAGAAAGTTTTAAAAGCAATGGGGTACAGAGCAAAGGGAGCTATTAGAGAATAGGCTTGTGGAGACACAGAAATCAAATTTTTACAGTAATGGCGTACAAGGTAGTGCGGAAAAACTAAAAAATAGGGAGAGGATGCGAGTTAGAGACACACATAGAAAAAAATTAAAAGGCAATGGGATACTGGGCAGAGTTGGCAGAATAAACAAATTTTGGGCCGGTGTCGTAGTTTAGCCCCAGCCAGCAATCAAGCACCACGCAACCGCTTGCTCACTCCCCCTACCCCGATGGGATGGGGGAGAGAATTGGAGGAGTCGGAGTGAAAAAAACACTCCTGGGTTGAGATAAGAATAGTTTAATAATTAAAATATGGTAAAAAATAATAACAACAGTATAATAATGATAATAATAACAATAATACACAAAGCAAGTGATGCACAATGCGATTTATCACCACCCACCGACCCATACCCAGACAGTTCCTGAGCAGCTATCGCTGGTCCCCGGCCAACCCCCCCCAGTTTATATACTGAGCATGATGTCATACGGTATGGAATAGCCCTTTGGTCAGTTTGGATCGACTATTCGGGCTTTGCCTCCTCCCAGTTTCTTGTGCCCCTGGCAGAGCATGGGAAGCTGAAAAGTCCTTGACTGGCATAAGCAGTACTGAGCAACAACTAAAAACATCAGCGTGTTATCAACATTCTTGTCCTACTAAATCCAAAAGACAGCACTATGCCTGCTACTAGGAAGAAAATTAACTCTATCCCAACCGAAACCAGGACAGGGAGCCACACAGGTAGGTAGACTGGCGGCAAGGGAGACGGACAAAGGGATGCATGCAGACATCAGTCAGGATGCAGAGGAGAGGACGTGTGACTCGCCGCAGCTCCTCGTGCCGGCAGGAGACCTCCTTTGGTCTCCAAGACCCAGAGAGAAGCCCCGATGCTTCTCTCTCTGCCTCTGCCCCTTCCTCCTCCGCAGGGCCGCGTGCCTGACCCTCACCGAATCAGTAGCACGCAGTGAATGCATCGATAGGCGGCAGCTTAGATCAACAGAGGCACTGAGCTCCCAGCAGTGTGCTGGCATCTGCTCTGTCACGAATTGCTCGGAGGGATCCTTCCTCACTGCAGGGACTGGCTGTTCCTTGCTGGAGGCACCTGCCTGCAGGATTCCCTCCTCAGCCCCTTCCCTTTCATCAGCTTCCTCCAGCAGGTGTGCCCAGGCAGCCCCCTTTTTAGCCAGAGCCCCATCGCACAAAGCGGTGGGCCGCATCCTCAGCCTCACTGGCTGCACCTGGGGCAGCCCCAGGTACGGCCCCACCTGGAGGCCAGTGAAAACAGGTGCTGTTGCAAAAGCCTGTGGCACTCCAGCCCCTCCCCTGCACCCGTCCCCAGCTCCCTGCCCAGGGGCTGTACACACATCCAGGGACACAGAGAAGGTAGGAACAGTTTATTCATTAATTCACGTAAGAAATCCCGGCAGGGAGTTGGCTGCGACGCTCGGTGCCCAAACGCAGCGAGAGAGAGGAATGAAGGACAGAGAGACATAGAGATGGGGATGCCAGGAATAAGGGGGCAGCGGGGAAGGACGGGACAACCGCGTAGCCAAAGGAGACCAGAGAGATTGCGCAAAAAAAACGGGGACAAAGAGATGGAGAAGGATGTAAGACGGGTGGGGGAGATGAGAGAGGCGGAAGGGACGAGCGGGACAAGAAGACAGAGACGAGACGAAAGGCGTGAAAAAATTTTAACGCGATACGGGGAAAGAAACATAGGCAATAACTACAAAAACGGGAACAGGGAGCCAGACAAAGGTACACGTAGAAAGAAAATTACAAAAAGAGACAGGGTATGAGAACCATATGCGACAACTAACAAATCGGGACAAGAACATAGAAACAGGGAGAATTAGAAATAAAGTGCAAAAAGTGACAGCGTAGAGGACAGAGAGGGAAGAAATAAGAAGAGACAGGGAAAGGGACAGACATAGAACAAAAATTTTTCAAAATGACAGGATACAAAAATCATGCACATTAATTAAAAAAGATATGCAGAGCCCCATAGAGCGAGATTCAGGAAGAAAATCCAAAAAGGAACGGGGAACAACAAACACAGGGAAGAAGTGCAAATTAGGTCAGGGAAACAGAGAGAGGGAAAGGTAGCAAAAAAAATTTAAAAAACATCCGGGCTTAACAAATACACGCAAGAACTATGAAATATAGAGACAGAGAGCTAAAATGAAAGTTTCAAAACCCACGGGGCACAACAAACATAGGCAAGACTTAAAAAAATAGGGACAGGGAGCCCGATAAAAAAGCTGCAGCGGGTTGACATCGAACGGCCAACGGATGCCCACGGAGCCGCTCTATCGCTCCCCCTCCTGGACAAGACCGAGACAGAAAATAGAACAAAAAAGCTTGTAGGTCAAGATAAGGATAAAGACATCACTCACAGGTTACTA
The DNA here is from genome assembly GCF_030463565.1 of Pelecanus crispus. Lineage (NCBI taxonomy): Eukaryota > Metazoa > Chordata > Aves > Pelecaniformes > Pelecanidae > Pelecanus > Pelecanus crispus. The sequence goes on along the minus strand of NC_134652.1, from coordinate 43,750,083 downwards.
TCACAGGCAAAAGAAATTTAACTCAGAGATATTAGTTTTATGGTCAATCAAAAGCAGACTAGGTTAATAACAAATAAGAACAAATCTAAATAAATACCTTCCACCCACCCGGCTTTTTTGTCCTCATCTTGACTCGCGACTTCTCCGCATCCTACCCCCGAGGAATGTGTAGGACAAGGAGCGGGGGTTGCGGTCAAATCGTCGTGCCTTGACTGTGCCGCTCCTTCCTCCTCACGGTCATCTTCTGCTCCGGAGCGGGATCCCTCCCGTGGGGCCACAGGTCTCACGAGGACCCCGCTCCGGCGTGGGCTCCTCTCCACGGGGCCGCACGTACCGACAAAAGCCTGCTCCAGCGCAATCCCTGGATGGAGTTGCGGCTTCCTTCGGGCACGTTCACCTGCTGGAGCTTAGGGATCTCCACAGGATGCAGGGGAACAACCTGCATCACCTTGATCTTTACCGTAGCCTGACCCTCCTTTGCTGACCTCGGTGTCTGCAGGGCTGTTTCACACGTTTTCTCTGTCGCAGCTTCTGTGCAGCACTTTTTACCCCTTCTTATATATCCATTACAGGGGTGCAAGCAGCATTGCTGAAGAACTCGGCTTAGACCAGCCACAGACCCATCTTGCAGCTGGAACTGGCTGTGCCCGACATGACAGCAACTAGCGATATGTTCTCACACACCACCCCATCTAACAAAACCTTTCCATCAAACCCAGGATAACGGCCATGGGCTACAGGGCAAAGAATGAGGATTGAAAAAGAGGGACAGGGAACCACAGAGAGAGGGGTGACGGGGGCAGGGGGGTAAGTAGCAATGGGCAGAGACAGCTCATTTTAAAAAGACAATACCGAGGTGGACAGAGAGAAACTGAAAAATCCCAAAAAACATCAATGAGTTGAAGGGGGCACGGGGCGGGGTGGGGCAGAATTAAAAACTCAGCACATGTAGCCAAACAGAAAGAGAACAGTAAATGCAAAAATGGGCTAAGGGACACAGACTGAATAAATTAAAACATAGAGACAGGGACGTGGAACAAGACAACCTAAGAAAGAAAAACTCCATCTAGAACACATGGCAGAGACAGGAGTTTAAAAATAAGAACACAGAGCCAGACAGAAAGACTGGGGAGGGAGGGTAATTGCAAGACGCCAAGGGTCAGACAGGGAGTAATTGTAAAAATTGGTAATGGAAGACAGAAAAACAAAAAAACACAAAAATAGACAGAGGCTGCAAGACAGATGATGAAAACAAAGGAAGACAGGGAGCAGGGCAGAATCGCACAGAGAAAAAGAAAACAGAACACCAGAGAAACACGGGGACTCGGAGAACGAGAGAAAAAGAGGTGGTGCTGGGGGGGGGAAACCCCAAAAAAACCCCACAGCAGCACTGAGAGAAAGACAAGGGGAAGACAGGGAAGGACCGGGATGCAGAACACAAATGACACAGCCTCAAGGGTCCAGGGCTCACCACAGCTCCCGCTCTCAAAGCCGATTGGAGAAGTTGACCGTTCGGACACATGTCTATCTGTGTCTCTCTCCATCACCCTCTATCTCCCCGGCCCCATGCAGCTCCTGACACTGAACTATCACCCACTTAAGATAATAGATTGCTGCCTTACAACTCTTACAATATGAGGCTTCCCAAACCCATAGCCTAAGGTGCACGGTCACTACAGGGCTGAACTGTGCCTTAGACATACAGAGCCTATAGCGCACACTGGACATCCGATCTGCTAGACGACTACATGAAGAGGGATCCTTCTTCACCCATCGAGGCAGGCTCTCTCTTGCCTGCAGTGGGAGGCAGCTGCCGGCTGGATCCTCTTTATATTATTCTTCAGCTACTTTACCTGTCTCGGGCCACAGCACCTCCTGTCCACAGCCAGCAAGTGCTCCACCTCGCCCTTTTAGCCCCATGCCACGAGGAGACTATGCCACACTGCACGCACTGGAGAGCGATGCAGCCGCCCTGCAGCAAAGTCTACGCCACCACCACCACCACCCCGCAGCATGCACTGGCAAACGCATCATGGCCGCCCAGCAGCCGACTGCTGGAACACTCCACCTCCCAGCATCCTCTGGGCCCCGAGCAAAGGGGACCGGAAGCCCCGTGCCACAGGACTACAGCTCCCAGCATGCTCCACGGAACCAGCATGTACAACCGGAAGCCCCGTGCCACAGGACTACCGCTCCCAACATGCTCCAGGGAACCAAAATGGACGACCCGAAGCCCTGTGCTGCAGGACTACCGCTCCCTGCGTGCTCCAGGGAACCAAGACAGACGACCGGAAGCCCTGTACCGCAGGACTACAGGTCCCGGCTTACCACGAGACGCAGCCTTCCCCATTTTCTCATCTTGCAGGAACAGTTCCCCGCAGCTGCTGACACACACAGAAGCCCTACAGAGACCCCAGCACAGCCCCACGCTCCCCAGGCCCCTCCACCGCCTGGCTCCACCACGGCACAGCACCCCCCAACCCCACTGCTCCGTGCCTCCAACATGCACCCGGCCGCCCCACCCCGCACGCACCACCACCCTCCTCGGGCTTCGCCAGAGACCCACCGGTCGGTCGCCTGGCCCCACTCGCCTTCGCCCTCGGTGCATTTCGCTCCTCCCTTGGCTCACACCAGCCCGTCCACAGCCACCCCGGGCAGGGCAGCACTGACATCACCGGCCCCTCCACCGGCAGCCACCCCTTTACGCAGAGGGCCCAACGCCATCAGCCTCACTGGCCGCACCTGGGGCTCCTGCAGCCCTGCCCCTCAGCAGGAGCCCAGCAGGAACAGGGGGCCATCGCCTGACCCTCCTGCAGCATGTCACCTCCAACCCTGGGCCCCATCACAGCCGTGAGGGCAAATAAGATAGCAAGTGTTTATTCAGTCACGCATGTAAGAAGTCCGGGGAGCGACTCTGCTCTGCGGCTCGGGGCCACCGATGCTCCCCCTGCCCCAGGACACCTCGGCAGTCGTTCCCAGAGCCACGCTCGCCGGTTCGGCGGGGAACGGACGGATGGTCGCCTGGCTCCCGCAGCGATGGGCAACTGGGCAGAGGTGTACGCTGACAAAAATGAGGAGCGGGTCGCAGTACACCAAAAGAGAAGAGAATCAAAAAGCAGCAGCTGGCTGGACAGGACAAGGCAGGGAACTGGACAGCGAGAAAAGGACAGGGACAAGGGAGCCCGACAGAGGTGGAGAAAGAAGCAGCAGGGAGGAAGAGAGGCCGCAGAAAGAGGGAGAGGGAGCAGAACAGAAAGTGACAAAGAAGGAGGGGGAGCAGGATGGCAATGCAGAAAAAAACAGGGATGGGCAGCACGACAGAGAGGGAGGAGAGAAGAATAGGGGCAGGAAGCCAGACGGAGAGAGATGGAGAAAGACAAAAGCAGCAGCAAGAACGGGGCAGAGACGGAGGAACGAAACAACAGGGACAGGGAGCCAGGACAGCGAACGATGGAGGGAAGGGGCCGGGGGGAGAACAACACAAAACAAAACCCACAGCTACAGGGCAGGCAGGGAAGAATTAAGGAATAGGAACAGGGAGCTGGAAAAAAGACAGCGGGAGATCAAAAAAGGGTAGCAATATGTACAGAAGGAAGAGCGGAGGCAATTCTAAAATAGGGTCATTGGGGAACAAGAGACAGCAAGGTGGACAAAGTACAAAAGCAACAGGCTACAGGGTGTAGAGAGAGAAGTCATGAACAAGGGCAGAGAACTGCCAGAGAGAGACAGAGAAAGGCAAAAGATCACACGGGCGACAGGGCAGAGAGGGAGGAATTTGAAAACCAGGGACAGGGAGACAGACAGAGAGGGAGGTAGTAATAAAATGGGGGAAAGCGACAGGCCACAGGGCACAGAGGGAGGAATCGATACATAGCGGCAGGGAACGAGACAGAACACAATGTAGAATAGAAAAAAATAACAACGGGCTACACGGAAGAAGGAGGAATTAAATAACAGGGACTGGGAACCAGACATAGACATGAGAAGGCGGGGGGGGGGGGGGGGGGCGGGCAGTGAATAAATAAAACCAGCAATGGGCTACAAGAGGGACTGGAAGGACATTAAAAAAAATTAGTGAAAGGGAGCTGGACAGAGAGAAATGGAGAAAGACGAATAAATAGCATGGGGCTACAGGACAGAGAACGTAGAATTAAAACACAAAAAGAGGGAACTACACAGAAACAGACAGACCGAGCGAAAAAATCCAGGCTGCCTACGGGGGGGAGAGGGAGGAATTAAAAACTGGGGACAGGGACCCAAACAGAGAGATGCGGAGATGACGGGGAGTAGCAGTACGTGCAGGAACAAGAGGGAAGAATTAATAAATACGGACAGGAAACTCGGCAGAGAGGGACAGAGAAAGGCAAAAATAGCATCGAGGCACAGGGCAGAGGGAAGAATTAAAAAGCGGGGGCACCGAGACAGACAACAGGAAAAAGTGAAGAGCTACATGGCAGAGACTAAGAATTAAAAAAGAGGGAGAGGAAGCCAGAAAGAGCAGGATGGAGAAGGGGGCGGGGGGGATTAAAAGCGACAGACCACAAGCTGGGAGAGGACAGGCAGAAAAAGAAAGATCAAGAAAAAAACCTGATAACATTCAGTTGCCTCTCTTTTTCAACATTCAGAACAAATATCTAACTGCTTAAATACACCTAATAAATTGTGTGATACAGCTATTTGTCTGTTACAGTTTAAACAATGCAAATCAGTATGTAAATTAGACCATTTTAACTTTTTTCTTTTTTTTACAGTTTCAGTTCTGATAGAGGAGTCACTGACATAACATATCCTCCACATAGTTTTACTCAGGAGGGCGGGCAGAGGAACAGAATTGCCAGTGCTGCAATACATGAGGTTCATAAGGATAGCAAAAAGGACTGGCAGATTTACTAATGCTTTTGGCAGTACCGAAGGCTGCAGAGCAACATATTTTTCTGGTATCTCAACTGTTACAACTGAGAACCATAATACTGGAAATGCCATCAACTTTTGAAAGACATGCAGCGCTTGGCTCTTTGGAAGGAAAGTGAACCTTTTTTTTTTTTTTTTTTTTTTTTATAAGAGAGTGAATAGTCTCATTGCTGATGACTTCTACTGCAAGTACATCATCTCTGAAGACCTGCTCTGATGGGAATCTCATAAAATGTAGCCGCTTTGATTGAGAAATATTTCCATTGCGGAAAATCTCTTGCCCACTGAAGTAAAAATTACACACTGTAGGTTAAGGAAAAAGGACATCACTGAAGCAGTAACTGGCCAAAAACACACCAGGACTCACCGTCGCTTGGTACAAGGCCGCTAACGCTTCTCGGGAAAGCCCGGAAAACACACGGAAGCGATGCCGACAGGTCCCATTTTCGCCACATCTCTTCCTTGACCCTGACCACTTGAGGCACAGATGCTGGTATCCGAGTAACATTTTCGAGTACTACTGTAAGATATTTTTAAAACTTACTTACTAAAAAAGCATAAGGCTTTTATCGTGAAAACAAAGTCTGTTTCTTTTAACCATCTGAACTCTTACAAACCATTTCTTTCCTCTGTTACTACAAAACTATTTTCTGCAGTATCATTTAACAAAAAGCGCACAGAAACAGGAGATTACACATTCAGGAAGGGAAAATCAACGGAGCGAAATAAGGTCTGCATAGGCGCAACACGCTCCAGAACAGACCATACTTTATTTGTAGCATTCGTGTTAAAATATTTCCTTAAAAAAAACACTATATGAGGAGAGTTGGCACATTCTAAATGTTGACTTTAAAGTCCATACCACCAGTACCTGAGGAAAAACGCAGACGCATATGGTAGACGCACCTTCTACTTGCAGACCGCTACGGATCCTTTCCATCTCTCATGTACTATGCTGGCAGAAGAAAGGGCGACCGCGGTGAAACAGCAGCACCTGACCTGCTGAGAGAGGAAAAAGCCCTTTAGGATAAAGTTGGGTAGGACCCTAAAGCTTCTTTTTTCTAGTGAAGATGACAACCGAGTTGACAAAAAAGTATTTTGCATCATCTCGGGTACAGCTGTTGATACGGGCCACTAGAGCTTTTACATTTTTTAGACAACCGCGCCTTTTTTGGACTCACTGGCAGCTTTACCTTCTCTACAACTCACTTTCCTAGACACACGCAGACAACAGACAGACGTATCTACATACACTGTCTCAAGCCCTAAGCAGAGCCAAGATTTCCTCACACAGTATGTCCCAAGTGGAGCATTTTGTTAAAGACTACAGCAACACACCCGTCCTCATCGACTGCCTCCTACCAAAAAAGAGTGATTTTTTTTCAGGCCGTTTCTCCAAAACTGCTTAGGGTCCCTTCCAGCTTTTGACTGTCTTTAGATTTGACAGACACACGCTCTGTTCTTACAATCAGCATTAAGACTAATTGATACGATTTTGAACACATTCTTGGCGCAAAAGTAAACGCTCTGGCTAGCATTAGAAAATTTTTTTGTTTCTGCAAGCAGTCAAGATCTTTTAAAATTGCAGTTGGCCACCAAACCTGCTTACAGTCCCTTCTTCCAGCTTTGCTCTGTCCTTCAATTTGACAGGCACACGCTCAAGCACAAAAATACAGAACGCACTCAGACCCAGAGGACAACCCTACGACTGCCCACGCACACCTTGCTCTCTTGACGAGGAGCCACCGAACGTCCCTGCGAGCACAGCTGCCCGCGCAAGATTCATTTCACCTACGCCACGCGTTCCCGGTTTCGGCGAAGGTAATTGCTGAATCTTTAAACTGAAAACCGCATCTTCATGGAACAGATCCATAACTAGAACCCTAATTATTGGTAATTTGCTATTTGCTTCTTGTTACTGCTGTTCTTCCTTCAGAAATGCTACTTGTAGCCAAGTGACTCGCTACCGGTTCAAGCATTTACCTTCCTCGTATTACCACCACATGAACGCAGACAAGTAACTTCACTGCTCTTCTAAAACGATCCAAATTAAAGTTACACCCACAGAAGAGGAGGCAAATACCAGAAAAAAGAGAGGTCAGGTGCCAACAGAGCCCTGCAGGCTGCCACCACTCAACACTGCACTCTTTTTAAAACAAACAAACAAAAAACCAACCAACCGCAACCAAAAAAAGCCCAAACCCCCCAAACATCAAAACCCAACACACAAAAAACAAGCAACAACAAACCAAAACCATGACGTTGTATCTTTTCCGTCTGTTCAAAGCGCATCCCGTTCTCACCATATTGGCTTGTCTGAGCATGAAGCGCAGGCTATCTGTCTCCCGATGACATCCGCACGTGACGAATACACATTCCAAAGTAGTCCAGATCTCTACGACTGCTATCATCCTTGTGGTTTTAATAACCGCAACGCAGTTTTGTTGACCTCCGCATCTGTCAGGACGCTAATTAACTTTGAAACGTAGCCTCTCCTTGGCAGGGAGGAAAAAAAGTGTTAGAGACAAAAAAAAAATTACGATTCAGAGCTCCCAACCACAAGGGAGCAGTGAGGAAATTCATGAAAGTGAAGACACACAGCAGCAACGTTAAATGATATTTGACTTCAATTCTGATGACGTCCTTAAGAGACTCTCCAAGTCTACACCTCAATCCTATGAATGAGTAGTCGTTTTTTGGAAGGACAAACAAACAAACAAAAAACTCCAATCAAAATCAAGTTGAAGCATCGGTTTCCATCATGTGGCGTTCACTACGCTTCTACTGGCATCTAGCTGCTCAAAAATTAACTATACTGACACCACATGCTACTAAAAATTTACTGATGGGTATTTCCAACTTGCCCATAAAACTAGTATGAACAAACAGAAGAGAAACACTTGGCCCTAATGAAAGTAACGGGCAGCTCTTAACTAATCCCAAATGAAAGTTTGTTCTTTTACCAGAAAGGAAAACATTCTGTGACTCCCAAGGGACCAATGCAGGAACGAGGCATGCTCCGGTAACTGCAATTTTTCGTCAGCTTTTTGGCACTGGCAGAGGATTTACCTTTTCCCTGGGTTTGACGTGGAGTATCTGTAGCATCCTCAAACTCACAAAGGTTTCTCAGCCCCACTCACGCTGAGAGCGGCAGAGGCTGCCCAGCCCCAGCGAGGAGCAGCCGGGGATGGGATGGGACGGGGCTGCCTCTGCTCACCCAGGCCAGGCCAGGGCTCGACCCCAAAAGCCTTGAACAACCCCGCTGCAGCATTTGTCCCAGGGCCGCTTCCAGCGCCACCAGCCCTGCAGAGAGATGGAGCAAGAAAACATTGTGTCCGTGAGCAGGACGGAGGGAGAGAGAGATCGGGGGAGGCGGGGGCAGGGGGTGGGCAGGGGAAAGGAGAGGAATAAGAAAGGAGGGCCAAACACGGTGACAGGGCGCAGGACACCGAGACAGGCAGAGAAAAAGGACAGGCAGCAGGACAAAGGGATTGAGAAATAAAGAAATGATCAGGTCTGCACAAAGAGACCAAGAAGGAAAAATTAAAAAATTACCAGCACTGGGCTAGAGAACAGAGATGGAGGAAGAGCGAAAAAGGGCCAGGGAGCAGGACAGAGGAAGAGAGAAAAGGAAAAACGGGAGAGCCGGCTGCATGGGGAGGTATAGCAAGAAAGGACCGGACAGGCAGCAGGACAGAAAAATGAAGACCGAAAAGATGTGACAGGGAGCAAGACAAAGAGACAGTGAGAGGAAACAAGGGGCAGGGAGCAGAACAGAGGTGGCGAAAGAAGCCCCGAGGCAGAAGGAGAGACAAAGAAAAAAGACAGACAGGACGAAGGCTAGGAAATGGAGAGGGTGGGGAAGAAAGCCAAGGAGCAGGACACAGCTTGTCCGAGAAAGACTGGGAGCAAGACAAGGTGATCCAGAGAGAGAGAAAAAAGGGAGAGGAAGGCAGGAGAAAGGTGGAAAGACAGGCAAAAATTAGAGCCAGGAAGCTGGACAGAGATGGAGGGAAAAAGGCCTAGGATGGGTAGCAGGACAGAGCGAGGGGAAAACCCAGCACCGGGCTACAGGACAGAGATGGAAAAATTAAAAACAGAGACACAGGGAGCATGACAGAATCACAGAGAGAGAAAAAAGGGACGCAGCGCAGGACAGCATTGGAGGGAAAATAACCCACTGTGATGAGCAGTGGGACAGAGAGATATGGCGATGCAAAACATACTGAGGAAGAGAGAAAGGAAAGAAGGAACAGCCAGCTGGACAGGGGGGTACAGTTAGAACGAACAGAAGAGGGAACGGGGCACATAGAAAGACAGACAAGAAAGTGAGAAGAAGCAGGGCAGAGGGACAGCAAGAGGAAAAAAAGAAAGGGACAGAGCGCTGGATAGAGATGGAGAAAAAAGCAGCAGGGACAGAGCACAAGAGACAAAGAGCGACAAGGAGCAGGTCAGAGGTGGGGAAAAAAAAAAGTCAGGGCAGCAGCAGGATGGAGGAGAAAGAAACCTGGGACAGTCGACAGGACAGAGATAAATGTGAATACGGGCAGGGAGGGGGACAAAGGAATATAGCAAGAAACAATGGGATAGGAAGCGGGACAGAGTGGCAGGAAGCAGATGGTGAGCTACAGAATGAAAAGAAGCAGTGACAGTGAGCAAGACAGAGAGAGGGGGGGAGACAGAGGGAGAGATAAAGAGAAGGAAATAAGGAGGGAGAAAGAAAGGCAGGGACACAGAGCAGCACGTACAGGCACAGAGAGGAAAAGAACGCTAGGGAACAGGTCAGAGCAATTGTGGGGAAAAAGAAACAGATGGAGATCAGGAGAAAGAGATGAAAAAGGAAAAAAACATGACGGTGGCAGGACAGAGACAAAGGACGAAGGGGGGGGGGGGGGGGGGGAAGAGAGAGACAGGGGTCAGGAGAGAAGAACAGAGAGGTAAGGAAAGCTAAAGGGACCAGGATGCACAAGACAGGAGACAGGGCACCGAGGGCCCGGGACTCACCGCAGCTCTCGCTCTCAACGCTGCCGGGAGAATTTGCCACTGCGGACGCTTCCTTCTCCCTCTCTCCTCTCTTCCTCTTCTGTAACTCCACTTGCTCAGCTGTCCTCCACCTAACAGAGATACACGGGTCTCTTACAGCTCTCACGCGACAAGGCTGCCCAGACACATGACCTCGCTCGCACATGTGCTCTGCAACTACAAAGAGGGATCCTTCCTCACCCAGAGAGGCAGGCACTCTCTTGCCCACAGTGGGAGGCAGCTGCCGGCTGCACCCTCTTTCGTTTATTCTTCAGCTGCTTTACCTGTCTCCGGCCTCCCCAGATTCAGCCGCAGCAGCTCCCCTCCACAGCCAGCAAGCGCTCCGCCCGTCTCCTTTTGCCCCCACACCGCTAGGAGAGCAAGGCCAGGCACAGACAACCCACGCCAGCCTGAACCTGGGGCAGTCAACGGCATCTCCAGGGGAAGAACAGACAACCGCGTCCTCAGTGCGGCCACTGGGAGGGGGAAAGAACAACCAGTGGCCATTATTAGCAGAGCCTGCCCCCGGCCACAGCCCCTCCTTATGCAGGGGCTTCTGCAGACACCGCTCCTTCCCTGCACTGCTGCTATCGGTACCGCATTACGGGTGAAACCAGCACGTTCAAGGGCCAGCTTCCAGCCTTCGCAACATGCCTTGGGGGTGATCTAGGGCTACAGGACAGGCTTCAGGGCAGGTGCTGGAGCTGGGGGCAGCTGCATGGGCTCAGTGGGCCCGGGGGGGGGGGCGATCAGGGCGAGCAGCCCCCTGCCCCTGGGACACCCTGGCACTGGTTCCGGGAGCCACGCTCGTCGGTGCGGGTGGAACGGACAGAGGTGGAGGATGCCAAAAACGAGGAGCGGGGCACTGGACAGGGGGGCGTAGAGAGAAAGCACGAGGCAGGGAATGGGACAGCGAGAGAAGGACGGGGACGAGGGAGCCCGGCAGAGGTGGAGAAAGAAGCAGCAGGGAGAGAGGCCGCAGAAAGGGGGAGAGGGAGCAGGACAGACACTGACAAAAAGGGACGGGGAGCAGGATGGAGATGCGGGAGAAACCTGGGACGGGCAGCACGACAGAGAGGGAGGAGAGAAGAATAGGGGCAGGAAGCTGGACCGAGAGACATGGGGAAAGACAAAAAAGCAGCGGCAAGAGCATGGCAGAGAGGGAGGAATGAAACAACAGGGACAGGGAACCAGGACAGCGAACAACGGAGGGAAGGGGCCGGGAGGGTGCGTGGGATGACAACACAAACCAAACCCCGCAGCTACACGCTGCAGGGCGAAGGGGGAAGAATAAAGACGGGAGCTGGAAAAAAAAGAGAGCAGGAGAGCAAAAAGGGTAGCAATGTGTACAGAAAGAAGAGGGGGGGGGGGGCAATTCTAAAATAGGGTCCGCGGGGAGCCAGAGACAGTGAGATGGACAAAGGACAAAAGCGACAGCCTACAGGGCGGAGAACGAGGAATCCACAAACAGGGGCAGGGAGCTGGCCAGAGAGAGACGGAGAAAGGCAAGCAAATAGCGTGGAGCTACGGGACAGAAAACATGCAATGAAAACACAAAGAGAGGGAGCCTGGCAGAGAGAGACTGAGGGGAAAAATCCAGACCGCAACCCACATTCCCCAGTTCCCCTGCGCTGCTCGGGACGAGGGAGGTAGAGAAATCGGGAGTGAAGTTGAGCCCGGGAAGAAGGGAGGGGGTGGGGGGGAAGGTGTTTTAAGATTTAGGTGTTTTAAGATTTTGTTCTTATTTCTCATTATCCTACCCCGATTTGATTGGTAATCAATTAGACTGGTTTCCTCAAGTTGAGCCTGTGTTTTGCCTGTGACAGTAATTGCTGAGCGATCTCTCCCTGTCCTTATCTCAACCCACGAGCTTTTCATTCTATTTTTTCTCTCCGCTGTCCAGCTGAAGAGGGGAGCGACAGAGCACCTTTGGTGGGCGCCTGGCATCCAGCCACGGGGGCACCGGGACGGACACAGAGAGATGGAGAAAAGGAAAAAGCGAAGGGCTACACAGCAGAGAGGAAGGAATTAAAAAACAGGGATGGGAACTGAAAAAAGAGCGACATGGAGAAGTGGGCGGGGGGTAGCCAGCGACGGCAAAAATAGTGATGGGCTACAGGACACAGAGGCAGAAATGCAAAAGTAGTGGCCAGGTGCTGGGCAGAGAGAGACACAGAAGGAAAAAACTAGCCATGGGCTACAGGGCAGAGAGAGGGAGGACCTAAAAGATGGGGACAGGCAGATGCTCAGAGCGAGATGCAGAAAGGAGGTACAGGGGAGAAGGGGGCGGGGGGGGTGTGTGGGAAATTAACCCCCACAAAAAATTGCAGCGGCGTGGGAAAGTGAGGGGGCCAGGGGCGGGGCAGGGAGGCAACCAGACACACGGGAAGGGAGACAGGGCCCCGAGGGCCCAGGACTCACCGCAGCCTTCGCTCTCGGGAGAATTTGCCAGCTCGGACGCTTCTTTCTCCCTTCCTCTTCTGTAACTCCGGTCGCTTGGCTGTCCTCCACCTAAGGGGATACAGGGCTGTCTTACAGCTCTCACGAGACAAGGCTTCCTACACGTGGCCTTGCTTGCTTCCTTGCTTGCTCGCTCGCTCACGCGCTACACGACTACAAAGCGGGATCCTTCCTCACCCGCAGAGGCAGGCGCTCTCTTGCCTGCAGTGGGAGGCAGCTGCCAGCTGCAGCCTCTTTATTTTATTCTTTGGCTGTTTTACCTGTCTCCGGCCTTCCCAGATTCAGCCGCGGCAGCTCCCGGCCACAGCCAGGAAGCGCTCCGCCTGCCCCTTTTCACCCGTGCCGCCAGGACAATGGGGCCAAAGGCGAAAACCATGCAAGTCCGAGCCAGGGACAGTCAACAACGTCCCCGGAGAGGAACCCACAACTGAGTCCTCACCACCGCCCCTGCGAGACAGAAAGAACAAGCCCCCATTTATCCACAGCGATGACTGACCGACTCTAGCTGCACCTGGGGATGCGATGGGGAGCAGGACAGAGCAACGGAAAGAAAAAATAACACGAGGGAGAAAGACAGAGGGGCAGAAAAAGAAAGGCACAGGGAAAAGGACAGCCAGATGCACGCATCACTAAAAAAAAGGCACGAGGAGCCCCGCAGGGACACAGCAGAAGAACAAACAGGGTCGGGGAGCAGGCCAGAGAGAGAGAGAAAGTGACGAGTGTGGAGCCCAACAGCCAGATCGAGAGAGAACCTGCATGAGAGGAATAAGGGAGGGAGAAAGAGAAAAAGATAGCAAACGAGCCAGAGGGATTGAGGGGGAAAAGAGAGACGTGGATCAGAACAAAGAGAGGAAGAAAGACAAACCAGGGCTGGGCTGCAGAATGAGAAGAAAGGGAGCAGGACAGAGGGGAATAACGGGACGACGAGCTGGGCGGGGGGGGTGTAGCGAGAAACAATGGGACAGGCAGCGGTACAGAGATATACAGGCAAAAATTTAGGGGGAGGATGGAGGGCAGAGAGAAGAAAAGAAACGGGACAGGGAGCAGGGCGCAGATTAAGAAAGAATCATGAGAGACAGGGAGAGAGACAGGACCAAGGCTGACAAAGGGATAGGGAGAGAAAGAGAAGGAAGGTAGGAGAGCGATAGGAAGGCAGGGACACGGAGCAGCACGTACAGGCGCAGCGAGGAAGAGAACGCCAGGGAACAGGCCAGAGAAAGTCGGGGCGGGGGGCGCGGTAAAGAGACAGACACAGATCAGGACAAAGAGATGGAAAAAGGAAAAAACCAGCGATGGGCTGCAGGACCAAGACGGAGCACCCTGCTGCGTTGCAGCGGCAGCCAAGGCTGCGGCGGTGCTGCTGCCGACCCGCGCGGTGCCAGCGCTGCGGGAACCGCGCTCGCCCGGGGCCAGCACCGGCGCTGCTGTTCCGCCTCGTGCGCGCCGAGAGCACGGCCGGGGGTGGCAGCGCCGAGCACGGCGGCATCGCGTGGCTGTTACCGACGGACGGCACTGCCGAGCACATGAACGCACCCCCACACGCGCGGCTGCCGAGGTGCAGCGGTCACCGGACGGCAGCAGCATCTTGAAAGTTCTTTTCTGATTATTTCGTAGAATGAGACATGAATAAAAAGTGAGAAAACTCATGGGTTGAGATGAAAAGAGTTCAACTGCCAACCACCAGTAAGGCAAAGAGACCCTCTTTTTTAAGGCAAAGAGACCCCTGCAGCCTGTGACCCCCTCGATGTCCCCCTCTGATGTCCCCCATCCCTCCTGTGACCCCCAATGTCCCCCTGTGACCCTCCAATGTCCCCCTGTACCACCTATGACCTACCTGATGTCCCCCCCATGACCCCCAATGTCCCCCTGTCCTCCCGTGACCCCTGATGTCCCCCCATGACCCCCCAATCTCCCCCTGTACCCCCATGACCCCCCCCATATGCCACAGGGAGCACAACCCTTGTACGAGACAGTGGAGAAACCACAGAGACAGCTAGGGGTGGCTCCCAGGGCGCTGGGGGGGGTCAGAGGAGTTTTGGGGGTGTTGGGGGAATTTGGGGGGGGCACGGAGCCCCCTCCTGCCATGGGGAGCACAACCCTTACAGGAGGCACTAGAGAATCCCCGGGCGTAGCTGCGGGGGTGTGGGTGTGAGGGGGTGTTCGGGGGGGTCCCCGACTCACGGGGGGCCCCAGGACGTAGAAGTAGGGGGCGAAGCCGTGGCCGTGGAGGCAGACGCTGTTGCCGGCTGCCGTCACCCCGAACATGCGGAGGACGGGGCCGGGGCCGTGGGTGGCCCCCGGCATCCCGGGGAGGGGGGACCCTGGGAGGAGGGGGGGGGGCACAGCTGGGTGAACCCCCCCGAACTGGGGAGATGGGGCGGCGGGGGGCGTACAGCGGCATCACCCCCCCAGCAGGGGGGAGGTTCGTTGCCCCCCTGGGACCCAGCGGTGCCCCCCTGAGGGACCCATGGGTCTGAGTGGCCCCCCGAGGGCAATTCCCGCCTCCCTTCGGCACTCCCCGATTCCCCTTCGGCGATTCCCGGCACCCTTCGGCACTCTCCGCCGCCCTTGGGCGATTCCCGGCACTCTTCGGCGCTCGCCGCCGCCCTTCGGCGATTCCCGGCACTCTTCGGCACTCGCCGCCGCCCTTCGGCGATTCCCGGCACTCTTCGGCACTCGCCGCCGCCCTTCGGCGATTCCCGGCACTCTTCGGCACTCGCCGCCGCCCTTCGGCGATTCCCGGCACTCCTCGGCGACTCCCGGCACTCTTCGGCACTCGCCGCCGCCGCGCTTCGGCGATTCCCGGCATCCTTCGGCACTCGCCGCCGCCCTTCGGCGACTCCCGGCACTCTTCGGCGATCGAGCGGGGCTAGGGCTGCAGTACCAAATTTTGGTCACTGGGTGGCAGCACCGAGCCACGGGAAAGAGCCCCACTGCGCATGCGCGGAGCCGGAGCTTCACGACTGCATTTCGCGCACCACGTGGCAGCACAGAGCGCGGCAAAGCGCATGCGCCGGGCTGCCGCTGCAGGACCCGGATGCGAATGAGCAACACGCTGGCGATTCTTGGGCTTCGCTGTTCTCTGTGCGCCTGTCCTCACCTCCGTGCTATCGGAACTCTGCTCTCCTCATCCCGCCTACACGCGAGGAATGCTTCCTGCGCAGGGCTTGTCGATTAGCTGAGAACACGACGTCGTGTAGTCCGGAACGGCCCTTTAGTCAGCTGGGGTCAGCTGTCCCGCCCGTGCCCCCTCCCAACCCCTCGTGCCCCCGAGCCCGCTCGGCGGCGGGGCGGTACGAGGAGCCGGAAAAACCTCAGCTCGGTGCAAACGCTGCTCGGCAGTGGCTAAAACACCAGCGTGTCATCAACGCCGTTCCCAGCACAAATCCCAAACAGCGGAGGAGGGAGACAGGGCTGGGAGCGGGGTGCGGGGAAGCGTCTGGGGGGCTGCAAGCAGCGCCCTGAGGGCCCAGAAGCAGAGGGGTTATGGGGGGCGGTGCCCAATATGGTGGGGCAGAGGCGGGGGCACGTCCCCGGGAAAAAAGAACTCACCTGGGTGAAAGCCTCGTGCAGGGGGACGCTCGGGTGGAAAGCATTTGGGAGGGCAGGGAGACACACAGAGGGGGACGGGGAGGAGGAGGAGGAGGAGGACACGGAGGGACAGAGGGGCACGTGCGGGTGAAAAGGTGCACGGGGGGACACGCGTGGGGATGACCTACGCCAGGGGGTCCGCCCAGGGTAATCCACAGCAGATAACTCACCTGGGACAACCTGCAGCAGGCGATCCGATCCGCGCCGCATAACTGACCCACACCGGATTCACGCTGGATAACGCTCGGCGGTGCTCCTCAAACTGCCAGCGTTTCACCCCACATTTAGCCCAAATTAGGGGCTGGGGTGTCATGGTTTAGCCCCAGCCAGCAACTAAGCACCACGCAGACGCTCGCTCGCTGCCCCTACCCCGATGGGATGGGGGAGGGAATCGGAGGAGTAAGAGTGAGAAACACTCCAGGGTTGAGATAAGAACAGTTTAATAATTGAAATAAAATAAATAATAACATAATAATAATAGTAATAATAATATCCAAAGCAAGTGATGCCCAATGCAATTGCTCACCACCCGCCGACCGATGCCCAGACAGTTCCTCAGCAGCGATCACTGCTCCCCGGCCAACGCCCCCATGTTTCTATACTGCCCATGACACTGTATGGTATGGAGTGGCCCTTGGGGGCAGTTGGGATCAACTATTCTGGCTGTGCCCCCTCCCAGCTTCTTGTGCACCTGGCAGAGCATGGGAAGCTGAAAAGTCCTTGACTAGCACAAGCAGTACTCGGCAACAACTAAAAAAAATCAGCGTGTTATCAACATTCTTCTCCTACTAAATCCAAAACACAGCACTATGTCTGCTACTAGGAAGAAAATTAACTCTATCTCAGCCGAAACCAGGACGTGGGGTTTGTTTGGGTTTTGTTCTAGTTTTTTCCTTTATTTCTTTTTGGCATTTCCACAATAGAAAACCGGCATTTGTTTGCTTTTTCCAAACATATTCAATTCTGGGGTTTTTCAGCGCTTTCCCACAACATAAAAATTGCTGATTCTTGCTTTTGGTGTCATTCTTGAGAAAGAGGGGTTGTTTTGGGCTTTTGGTGGGGTTGTTTTTTTGGTTGCCACACACACACACACACACACCCCCTTTCTTTCCGGCTGCACAAATCCAGGTGCCTTTGGCTTTCCCGAGAGCAGCAACGGCTTCAGAAATATTTAGACCAGGAACAAGGGAGAAAAGTAAAACAGCTTCATCTCACGCACAGGAAAGCGGCAGACAAAGGGTCGGCATTTAGAGCCTTTACAGAAAACAGGCATTCTCTTTCCATTCCTAAACCCATCTGTTAGGTCGAAATATTGCAACGCTACTACGGCAATACTGAGAGTAGGGAACAACTGCCCCGCCGCTGCACAGCCTATCCTCCCATGCTATTTACGTAGCAGGACGCACAGAGGGAACTATTTTTGCACACACGACCCCGGCTTTCCCGAAAAATTTATGCTTACCAAAAATAGCCATTTGGAACACATTACCAAACAACATTTGACAATAAAACTTCGATGTCTTTGACACACGCACATTTCTGGTGACTTGCTATTTGGCTTCTTGTTACTGCTGTTCTTCCTTCAGAAATGCTACTTGTAGCCAAGCGACTCGCTACTGGTTCAAGCATTTACCTTCCTGGTATTACCACCACACGGACACAGGCAAGTAACTTCACTGCTCTTCTGAAGTGATCCAAATTAAAATTAGAGCCATGAAAGAGGAGGAAAAGAGCAGAAAAGGAGAGGTCAGGCGGCAACAGAGCCCTGCAGGCTGCCACCAGTCAACACTGCACTCTTTTTAAAACAAACAAATCAACCAACCAACCAACAAACAAAAACCCAAAAACCCCCCAAACATCAAAACCCAACACACCAAAACCAAGCAACAACAAACCGAAACCATGACCATGTATCTTTTTTTCCTTTCGGAGCTCCTCCCTGTCTCACCATGCTGTCTTGTCAGAGCATGAAGCACAGGCGATCTGTTCCCCGGATGACATTTGCATGTGACAAATACACATTCCCAAGTAGCCCAGATCTCTACGACTGGTATCATGCTTATGGTTTGAATAACCGTAATTCAGTTTTATCGACTGACGCGTTTGTGAGGACGCTACTTAACTTTCAAACGTAGCCTCTCCTTGGCAGGGGGCGGGGGGGGAGGTTGGGGGAACCCAAATGTGTTAGAGACTGAAAAAAAATGACAGTTCAGAGCTCCCAACCATGAGGGAGCGGCGAGGAAATTCATGAAAGTGAAGACAAACAGCAGCAACGTTAAGTGAAATTTGGCTTCAATTCTGATCACGTACTTAAGAGACGCTCCAAGTCTACACCTCAGTCCTATAAATGACCAGCCCTTTTTTGGAAGGGCAAACTTTTTTTACTTCAAAGTCCTAGATTGAAGGTTCCATGGAACAGAATGCGGATCGAGCCACGGGACAACACGCCACCAACATTCTAATGAAAGCAAACAAAGAAACAAAAAAAATCATATCAAAATCAAGCTTAAGCACCGGTTTCCATCACATGTCATTCATTATGCTTCTAGTGGCATCTAGCTGCTCAAAAATCAACTATGCCGACACCACATATTACTAAAAATTTAGCGACGCGCAGAAAAATAAAAGGCTATTTCCAACTTGCCCATAAAACTAGTATGAACAAACAGAAGAGAAGCACTTGACCCTAACGAAAGTTACAGGCAGCTCTTAATTTATCCTAGATGAAAGTTTGTTCTTTTACCTGAAAGGAAAACATTCGTGACTCCCAAGGGACCGATGCAGGAACGAGGCATGCTCCGGTAACTGCAATTTTTCATCAGCTTTTCGGCACCGGCAGCAGATTTGCCTTTTCTCTGGGTTTGATGCGGAGTATCTGTAGCATCCTCAAACTCACAAAGGTTTCTCAGCCCGACTCACGCCGAGAGTGGCAGAGGCCGCCCAGCCCCAGCGAGGAGCAGCCGGGGATGGGATGGGACCGGGCTGCCTCTACTCGCCCCGGCCAGGCAGGGGCTTGGCCCCAAAACCCCTCAACGACCCCGCTGCAGCATTTGTCCCAGGGCTGCTTCTGCCCCCGACAGCCCTGCAGAGAGACGGAGCAAGAAAACGTTGAGTCTGCGAGCAGGACGGAGGGAGAGAAAGATGGGGGGGAGTGGAGGAGAGAAAGAAGAAAGGAGGGACAGAGACAGTGACAGAGAGAAAGAAGCATTGGGGCAGAAGGAGAGACAAAGAAAAAAAGGCAGACAGGAAGAAAGCTAGGAGATGGGGAGGGTGGGGAAAAAGGACAAGGAGCAGGACACAGCTTGTCCGAAAAAGACAGGGAGCAAGACAAGGCGATACAGAGAGAGAAAAAAGGGAGAGGAAGGCAGGACAAAGCGCAAGACAGGCAAAAATTAGAGCCAGGAAGCAGGACAGAGATGGAGGGAAAAAAGGCCTAGGATGGGTAGCGGGACAGGAGAGAGGGCCGGGGGTGTGGAAACCAGCACCGGGCTGCAGGACAGAGATGGAAAAATTAAAAATAGAGACACAGGGAGCGCGACAGAATGACAGAGAGAGAAAAAAGGGACAGAGAGCTGGACAGCATTGGAGGGAAAAAAACAATTGTGATGAGCAGCTGGACAGAGAGATATGGAGATCCGAAAAGAGAGAAAGGAAAGAAGGGACAGCCAGCTGGACAGGGGGACACAGTTAGAAAGAATGGAAGAGGGAATGGGGCAGAGGGAAAGAAAGACAGAAAAGATAGTGAGAGGAAGCAGGGCAGAGGGATAGCAAGAGGAAAAAAAGAAAGGGACAGAGCGCTGGACAGAGATGGAGAAAAAAGCAGCAGGGACAGAGGACAAGGTGCAGAAAGAGTGACAGGGAGCAGGGCAGATGGGGGGGGGGAGGAACAAAACAGGGCAGCAGCAGGATGGAGATGGAGAAGAAGAAAACACCTGGGATGGTCAACAGGACAGAGACAAACATGAATACAGGCAGGGAGTGGGACAAAGGAAGATAGCAAGAAACGACGGGATAAGCAGCGAGACAGAGCAACAGACAAGAATAATGACAATGAGAGAGCGAGAAAGACAAAGACCTTGAGAAGCACAGGGGGCTGGAGAAAGAAAGGGAGGTATTAGGAGCCCTGCGGAGAGACAGAGGACAACACAAACTAGAACAGGAAGCAGACGGTGAGCCGATGAAAAAAAACAGTGACAGTGAGCAAGAAAAAGGGATAGAGAAAGAGAAGGAAGGAAGGAGGGAGATAGGAAGGCAGGGACACGGAGTGGCACGTACAGGCGGAGAGAAGAAAAGGACGCTAGAGAACAGGTCAGAGCAATTGTGGGGAAAAAGGGATAGATGCAGATCAGGAGAAAGAGATGGAATAGGAAAAAAACCCAATGGTTGCAGGACAGAGACAGAGGATGAAAAAAAACAGGGAGAGGCAGCAGGAGGGAAGAACAGAGAGGCAAGGAGAGATAAAGGGACTGGGACGCGCAAGAGGGGAGGCTGGGCCCCGAGGGCCCGGGACTCACCACAGCTCTCGCTCTCTGCGCTGCCAGGGGAATTTCCCAGTTCAGACGCTTCCTTCTCCTTCTCTCCTCCCTTCCTCTTCTGTGACTCCGGTCGCTTGGCTGTCCTCCACCTAAGAGAATACACGGGTCTCTTACAGCTCTCACGAGACACGGCTGCCCAGACGCGTAGCCTCGCGCGCTCGTGCGCTCTGCAACTACAAAGAGGGATCCTTCCTCGCCCGGAGAGGCAGGCGCTTTCTTGCCCGCAGGGGGAGGCAGCTGCCGGCTGGACCCTCTTTATTTTGTTCTTCAGCTGCTTTACCTGTCTCTGCCCTCGCCAGCTTCAGCCACAGCAGCTCTCCTTCACAGCCAGCAAGCGCTCCGCCTGCCCCTTTTCTCCCCCACACCGCTAGGAGTGCGAGGCCAGGCACAGACAACCCACGCCAGCCTGAACCTGGGGCAGTCAACAGCATCTCCAGGGGAAGAACGGGCAACCGTGTCCTCAGCGTGGCCTCTGGAAGGGGGGAAAGAATAACCAGTGGCCATTATTACCAGAGCCTGCCCCCGGCCACAGCCCCTCCTTATGCAGGGGCTTCTGCACACACCGCTCCTTCCCTGCACTTCTGCTATCGGTACTGCATTAAGGGAGAATCCAGCGCGTTCGAGGGCCAGCTTCCAGCCTTCGCGACAGGCCTTGGGGGTGATCTAGGGCTACAGGACAGGCTTCAGGGCAGGTGCTGGAGCTGGGGGCAGCTGCATGGGCTCAGTGGGCCCGGGGGGGGGGGGCTCAGGGGGAGCCCTGGCGAGTTGGGGACGTGCCCGCCGTCGGCGCCAGCGGCATGTCCTCCTCCTTCCCTCCTACCGCCGCTCTCTCTCGGGGAACTCCCCGGGGCTGCCCCGACCCCGCTCGCCCCCAGCTGCCCGGCAGCCTGCCGCAGCGGCAGCTTTGAATCTTCCCCTCCCGCCACCCCCGGGAGCCCGGCGGGCAGCAGACACCCCTGCACCCACCAAAGGGGCTCACTCACATCACATCACATCGCCGCTGCTCCTGGCCCTCACCCGCCACCGGCAATCGCGCCCGCCGCGCCGCCATGCCGCTCCCGACCACCGCGCATGCGCCGGACACCGACGGCGCGCCGGAGGGGCCACACCCGGCGCGCGAACGCCGGGACGCAGCACCGCGATTCGGCCACCAGGCTGCCGCGTGACTGGGCCGTGCCGCGAAAACTACAGCTCCCGGCATGCTCCGCGCAGGCGACATGGCCGACCGCAAGCTCCGTGCCCTGCACCGCAGCTGCCGGCACGCCGCGAGAGGCAGCCGGCCCCGCTTTCTCCCTTCCGGGGACGCTGCCGTTCCCCCCGCCCGCCGGCGCCCCCGGGAGCCCTGCCGAGCCCTCGGCGCAGCCCCGCGCTCCTCAGGCAGCCCCCGCCGCCCGGCTCCGGCACACGGCGCGGCACCCCCACACGCCCCGGCTCCCCTCGCCGCCAGCTGCGACACGACACGGCGCGGCGCGGCACGGCGCGGCAGCCCCGCACTCCCCCGCAGGCACCGTCGCCCTCCCGGGCCATCGCCCGGCCCCGGCTCACCTTCTCCCTCGGTGCAGGTGCAGCCACAGCCCGGCGACTGCTCCGCTCCTCCCTTGCCTCACACCGGCCCCTCCACGGCCCCCCGGGGCAGGGCAGCACCGGCAGCACCAGCCCCTCCACCGGCAGCCACCCCTTTACAGGGAGGGGCCCTGGCCATCAGCCTCACTGCCCGCACCTGGGGCTCCTCCAGCCCCGGCCCACAGCTGGAGCCCAGCAGGAACAGGGGGCCATCGCCTGACCCCCACAGTGTGTCACCTCCTACCCTGGGCCCCATCACAGCCCCTTGCCCGGTGCAAAGGGAGCGCAAATGCAGCCGGCGAGTGTTTATTCAGTCACGCACGTAACCTTGCCCGGGAGCGAGTCTGCTCCAGGGCTCGGAGCCCTCGACGCTCCCCCTGCCCCTGGGACACCCTGGCAGTGGTTCCAGGAGCCACGCTCGTCGGTTCAGCGGGGAACGGACAGAGGTGGAGGACGCCAAAAACGAGGAGCGGGGCGCTGGACAGGGGGGCGTAGAGAGAAAGCACGAGGCAGGGAATGGGACAGCGAGAGAAGGACGGGGACAAGGGAGCCTGACAGAGGTGGAGAAAGAAGCAGCAGGGAGAGAGGCCGCAGAAAGGGGGAGAAGGAGCAGGACAGACACTGACAAAAAGGGACGGGGAGCAGGATGGAGATGCGGGAGAAACCCGGGACGGGCAGCACGACAGAGAGGGAGGAGAGAAGAATAGGGGCAGGAAGCTGGACCGAGAGACATGGGGAAAGACAAAACAGCGGCAAGAGCATGGCAGAGAGGGAGGAATGAAACAGCAGGGACGGGGAGCCAGGACAGCGAACAACAGAGGGAAGGGGCCGGGAGGGTGCGTGGGATGACAACACAAACCAAACCCCGCAGCTACACGCTGCAGGGTGGAGAGGGAAGACTAAAGAAATAGGGGCAGGGAGCCGGAAGAAAAGAGAGCAGGAGAGCAAAAAGGGTAGCAATGTGTACAGAAAGAAGCGGGGGGGGGGGGGGGCAATTCTAAAATAGGGTCCTCGGGGATCCAGAGACAGCAAGATGCAGAAAGTACAAAAGCAACAGGCTACAGGGCGGAGAGGGAGAAGTCATGAACAGGGGCAGAGAGCTGGCCAGAGAAAGACGGAGAAAGGCAATTGATCACACGGGCGACAGGGCAGAGAGGGAGGAATTTGAAAACCAGGGATGGGGAGATGGACACAAAGAGAGGCAGAAGTAAAATGGGGGGAAAGCGACAGGCCACGGGGCAGAGAGGGAGGAATCAACAAATAGAGGTGGGGGACCAGACAGAACACGGTGTAGAATGGACAAAAATAGCAGTGGGCTACAGGGAAAAGGGAGGAAGTAAAGAGCAGGGACCGGGAGCCAGACAGAGAGACATGGAGAAATAAAACCCCCAAAAAACCAGCGATGGGCTACAAGAGGGATAGGGAGGAAATAAAAGATAGCGCCAGGGCGCCAGACATAGTTTAGATGGAGAAAGGCAAACAAAAAGCGTGGGGCTATGGGACAGAGAACGTGGAATTAAAACACAAAGAGAGGGAGCCAGACGGAGAGAGACTGAGGTGGAGAAAGAAACAGAATCGCAGCGTGCCACAGGGCTGGAAGGAAGACCTTGACCAACAGGGACAGGTCTTAACAGACAAAGAGAGCCAGAGACGGCAAAAATACCGACGAGTTACAGGACACAGAGGAAGGAACGCAAAAACAGTGGCCGGGTGCTGGGCAGAGACAGTCGCGGAAGGAAAAAATAGCCACGGGCTACAGTGCAGAGAGAGGGAGGACCTAAAAGATGGGGACAGGCAGCCATGCAGAGCGAGATGGAGAAAGGAGGTACAGGGGAGAAGACGGCGGGCGGAGGTTTTAACAAGCACACGGAAAAAAAAATTGCAGCGGCGTGGGAAAGCGAAGGGGACAGGGCACAACAGGGAGGGACCCGGACGCATGGGAGAGGAGGCAGGGCCCTGAGGGCCCGGGACGCACCGCAGCTCTCGCTCTCAGCGCTGCCAGAAGAACTTGCCTGTTTGGACGCTGCTTTCTCCTTCTTTCCTCCCTTCCTCTTCTGTGACTCCGGTCCCTCGGCTGTCCTCCACCTAAGCGGATACACAGGGCTCTTACAGCTCTCACGAGACAAGGCTGCCCAGACACGTCGCCTCGCTCGCTCGTGCGCTCTGCAACTACAAGGAGGGATCCTTCCTCACCCGGAGAGGCAGGCGCTCTCTTGCCTGCAGGGGGAGGCAGCTGCCGGCTGCACCCTCTTTATTTTATTCTTCAGCTGCTTTACCTGTCTCCGGCCTCCCCAGATTCAGCCGCGGCAGCTCCCGGCCACAGCCAAGAAGCACTCCGCCTGTCTCCTTTTCGCCCGTGCTGCCAGGAGAACGGGGCCAAAGGCGAAAACCATGCAAGTCTGAGCCAGGGGCAGTCAACAACATCCCCGGACAAGAACCAACAACTGAGTCCTCAGCACCGCCCCTGCGAGAGAGAAAGAACAAGCCCCTGTTATCCGCACTGATGACCGACCGTAGCTCTCCTCAGGCTGGAACCCCTCCTTCAGCATGAGCTCCTTCCCCAAACCGATGCTAACGGCACCTGCATTTATGGAGAATACAGCGTGTTCAAGGGCCAGCCTGCGGCCGTGAGGACAGCGTTTGTGGGCCGTCTGCGGCTACGGGACACGCTTCAGGGGAGCTGCCAGAGCTGGGGGCAGCTGCACAGGGCGAGCCGGGCTGGAGGAGTTCTGTGGAGTTGGGGAGGCACCCAGCGCCTTTTCCAGGGGGTGGGAAGGTCTCCAGGTACCCAGAGGGGTGGGGGCAGCCATCTCCTGCCCCTCTCCACCAGCTCTCACAAAAGCCCTGGGACCTGCCCTGACGGGGCCCGACGCCAACCGACCGTCAGCCGGTCCCACCGCTGGGTTGCAAACGTCCTGGTGACTCGTCGGCGCTCTCGGGCAGGCGTGCCCCAGCAGCACCATCCCCCGAGGCTGCGGCCCTTTTGCACTGAGGGGCCATCACCATCAGCCCCCACCCTCGGGGCTCCTCCAGCCCCAGCCCACACCTGCAGCCACGGCCCCTGACACCCGCCACGTAACCTGCTCCCCTGGACTCTCTGGCAGCTGCTCACCAAGCACAAAGCACTGCAAACACAGCCCCACGGGCGTAAAGGAGACAGCAAGTGTTTATTCATTAATGCCTACAAGTCCCGGGAGCAAGTCTGCTCCGGGGCTCGGTGCCCGTACGCTCCCTCCTTCCCCTGGCACAATTTAGCAGTCGTTACCGGAGCAGCCGATACGGAAAACGAAGAGAGCGCAATGGGGAGCAGGGCAGAGGAACAGGAAGAAAAAATAAAATGAGGGAGCGAGATGCACACGTCGCTAAAAAAAAAGGCACGAGTAGTCCTACAGGGACACTGCGGAAGAACAAACAGGGTCATGGAGCAGGCCAGAGGGAAAGAGAAAGAAAGTGACGAGCAGGGAGCAGCCGGCTGGAGAGAGAACCCGCGTGAGAGGGAGGGAGGGAGGGAGGGAGAAAAAAAAGATAGAGAACGAGCCAGAGAGATTGAGGGAAGAAGAGAGGTGCGGATCAGGACAAAGAGAGGGAGAAAGACAAACCAGCGCTGGGCTGCAGGATGAGAAGAAAGGGAGCAGGACAGAGGGGAATAACGGGACGACGAGCTGGGCGGGGGGGGGGTGTAGCGAGAAACAATGGGACAGGCAGCGGTTCGGAGATATACAGGCAAAAAGTTAGGGGGAGGATGGAGGGCAGAGAGAAGAAAAGAAACGGGACAGGGAGCAGGGCGCAGATTAAGAAAGAATCATGAGAGACAGGGAGAGAGACAGGACCAAGGCTGACAAAGGGATAGGGAGAGAAAAAGAAGGAAGGTAGGAGAGCAATAGGAAGGCAGGGACACGGAGCAGCACGTACAGGCGCAGCGAGGAAGAGAACGCCAGGGAACAGGCCAGAGAAAGTCGGGGCGGGGGGCGCGGTAAAGAGACAGACACAGATCAGGACAAAGAGACGGAAAAAGGAAAAAACCAGCGATGGACTGCAGGACCAAGACGGAGAATGGAGAAAAAAAAAAAAAGGAGGGAGAGGTAGCAGGACAAAAGCGCAGAGAGAAAAAGGGAGTGGTAGAACAAGCGAGATGAAGGAAGAGAGGAAGAGGGAGAGAAGAGAAAGGAGAAGAGAGGTGCAGGGAAGGGGCGGGGGCAGAAATCGCAGCAGCGTGGGAAAGCGAGGGGGCCAGGGGCGGGGCAGGGAGGCAATCGGACGCACGGCAGGGGAGACAGGGCCCCGAGGGCCCGGGACTCACCGCAGCTCTCGCCCTTGGGAGAATTTGCCAGCTCGGACGCTGCTTTCAGCCTCTCTCCTCCATTCCTCTGCTGTAACTCCGCTCGCTCGGCCGGCCTCCCCCTGAGAGAACACACGGGGCTCTCCCAGCTCTCCCGAGAGCACGGGCCCAGCGGGCAGGCGACACCCCCCGCACCCCCAAAGGGGCTCGCTCGCCTCACCGGGGCTCCTGCCCGCCGCCCGCCACCGCTCATCACGCCCAGCACCCTGCCGCGCTGCAGCGGCAGCCAAGGCTGCGGCGGTGCTGCTGCCGACCCGCGCGGTGCCAGCGCTGCGGGAACCGCGCTCGCCTGGGGCCAGCACCGGCGCTGCTGTTCCGCCTCGTGCGCGCCGAGAGCACGGCCGGGGGCGGCAGCAGCGTTTCCTTACCGGCGGGCAGCGCCGAGCACGGCGGCATCGCCCCGCAGATGCGGCGGCATCGCGTGGCTGTTACCGACGGACGGCACTGCCGAGCACATGGACGCACCCCCGCACGTGCGGCTGCCGAGCTGCAGCGGTCACCGGACGGCAGCAGCATCTTGAAAGTTCTTTTCTGATTATTTCGTAGAATGAGACATGAATAAAAAGTGAGAAAACTCATGGGTTGAGATGAAAAGAGTTCAACTGCCAACCACCAGTAAGGCAAAGAGACCCTCTTTTTTAAGGCAAAGAGACCCCTGCAGCCTGTGACCCCCTCGATGTCCCCCTCTGATGTCCCCCATCCCTCCTGTGACCCCCAATGTCCCCCTGTGACCCTCCAATGTCCCCCTGTACCACCTATGACCTACCTGATGTCCCCCCCATGACCCCCAATGTCCCCCTGTCCTCCCGTGACCCCTGATGTCCCCCCATGACCCCCCAATCTCCCCCTGTACCCCCATGACCCCCCCCATATGCCACAGGGAGCACAACCCTTGTACGAGACAGTGGAGAAACCACAGAGACAGCTAGGGGTGGCTCCCAGGGCGCTGGGGGGGGTCAGAGGAGTTTTGGGGGTGTTGGGGGAATTTGGGGGGGGCACGGAGCCCCCTCCTGCCATGGGGAGCACAACCCTTACAGGAGGCACTAGAGAATCCCCGGGCGTAGCTGCGGGGGGGTGGGTGTGAGGGGGTGTTCGGGGGGGGGGTCCCCGACTCACGGGGGGCCCCAGGACGTAGAAGTAGGGGGCGAAGCCGTGGCCGTGGAGGCAGACGCTGTTGCCGGCTGCCGTCACCCCGAACATGCGGAGGACGGGGCCGGGGCCGTGGGTGGCCCCCAGCATCCCGGGGAGGGGGGACCCTGGGAGGAGGGGGGGGGGCACAGCTGGGTGAACCCCCCCGAACTGGGGAGATGGGGCGGCGGGGGGCGTACAGCGGCATCACCCCCCCAGCAGGGGGGAGGTTCGTTGCCCCCCTGGGACCCAGCGGTACCCCATGGGTCTGAGTGGCCCCCCGAGGGCAATTCCCGCCTCCCTTCGGCACTCCCCGATTCCCCTTGACAATTCCCGCCTGCCTTCGGCGATTCCCGCCGCCCTTGGGCGATTCCCGGCACTCTTCGGCACTCGCCGCCGCCCTTCGGCACTCGCCGCCGCCCTTCGGCGATTCCCGGCACTCTTCGGCACTCGCCGCCGCCCTTCGGCGATTCCCGGCACCCTTCGGCGATTCCCGGCACCCTTCGGCACTCGCCGCCGCCCTTCGGCGATTCCCGGCACCCTTCGGCACTCGCCGCCGCCCTTCGGCGATTCCCGGCACTCTTCGGCGATTCCCGGCACTCGCCGCCGCCCTTCGGCGATTCCCGGCACTCTTCGGCACTCGCCGCCGCCCTTCGGCGATTCCCGGCACTCTTCGGCACTCGCCGCCGCCCTTCGGCGGTTCCCGCCGCCCTTCGGCACTCGCCGCCGCTCTTCGGCACTCGCCGCCGCCCTTCGGCGATTCCCGGCACCCTTCGGCGCTCGCCGGCACCCTTCGGCGATTCCCGGCACCCTTCGGCACCCGCCGCCGCCCTTCGGCGACTCCCGGCACTCTTCGGCACCCGCCGCCGCCCTTCGGCGACTCCCGGTACTCTTCGGCGATCGAGCGGGGCTAGGGCTGCAGTACCAAATTTTGGTCACCGGGTGGCAGCACCGAGCCACGGGAAAGAGCCCCACTGCGCATGCGCGGGGCCGGAGCTCCACGACCGCATTTCGCGCACCACGTGGCAGCACAGAGCGCGGCAAAGCGCATGCGCCCGGATGCGAATGAGCAACCGCCGGCGATTCTTGGGCTTCGCTGTTCTCTGTGCACCTGTCCTCACCTCTGCGCTGTCCTCACCTCTGCTCTCCTCATCCCGCCTACACACGAGGAAGGCTTCCTGTGCAGGGCTTCTCGATTAGCTGAGAACACGACGTCGTGTAGTCCGGAACGGCCCTTTAGTCAGCTGGGGTCAGCTGTCCCGCCCGTGCCCCTCCCAACCCCTCGTGCCCCCCAGCCCGCTCGGCGGCGGGGCGGTACGAGGAGCCGGAAAAGCCTCAGCTCGGTGCAAACGCTGCTCGGCAGTGGCTAGAACACCAGCGTGTCATCAACGCCGTTCCCAGCACAAATCCCAAACAGCGGAGGAGGGAGATGGGGCTGGGAGCGGGGTGCGGGGAAGCGTCTGGGGGGCCGCAAGCAGCGCCCTGAGGGCCCAGAAGCAGAGGGGTTATGGGGGGCTGTGCCCAATATGGTGGGGCGGAGGCGGGGGCACGTCCCCGGGGAAAAACAACTCACCTGGGGGAAAGCCTCGTGCAGGGGGACGCTCGGGTGGAAAGCATTCGGGAGGGCAGGGAGACAGAGGGGGACGGGGAGGAGGACACGGACGGACAAAGGGGTACGTGCGGCTGAAAAGGTGCACGGGGGGACACGCGTGGGGATGACCTACGCCAGGGGGTCCGCCCAGGGTAATCCACAGCAGATAACTCACCTGGGACAACCCGCAGCAGGCGATCCGATCCGCGCCGCATAACTGACCCACACCGGATTCACGCTGGATAACGCTCGGCGGTGCTCCTCAAACTGCCAGCGTTTCACCCCACATTTAGCCCAAATTAGGGGCTGGGGTGTCATGGCTTAGCCCCAGCCAGCAACTCATCACCACGCAGACGCTCGCTCGCTGCCCCTACCCCGATGGGATGGGGGAGGGAATCGGAGGAGTAAGAGTGAGAGACACTCCAGGGTTGAGATAAGAACAGTTTAATAATTGAAATGAAATAAATAATAATATTATAATAATAGTAATAATAATATCCAAAGCAAGTGATGCCCAATGCAATTGCTCACCACCCGCCGACCGATGCCCAGACAGTTCCTGAGCAGCGATCGCTGCTCCCCGGCCAACCCCCCCCAGTTTCTATACTGCCCATGACACTGTATGGTATGGAGTGGCCCTTGGGGGCAGTTGGGATCAACTATTCTGGCTGTGCCCCCTCCCAGCTTCTTGTGCACCTGGCAGAGCATGGGAAGCTGAAAAGTCCTTGACTAGCATAAGCAGTACTCGGCAACAACTAAAAAAAATCAGCGTGTTATCAACATTCTTCTCCTACTAAATCCAAAACACAGCACTATGTCTGCTACTAGGAAGAAAATTAACTCTATCCCAGCCGAAACCAGGACGTGGGGTTTGTTTGGGTTTTGTTCTAGTTTTTGCCTTTCTTTCTTTTTGGCATTTCCACAATAGAAAACCGGCATTTGTTTGCTTTTTCCAAACATATTCAATTCTGGGGTTTTTCAGCGCTTTCCCACAACATAAAAATTGGTGATTCTTGCTTTTGGTGTCATTCTTGAGAAAGAGGGGTTGTTTTGGGCTTTTGGTGGGGTTGTTTTTTTGGTTGCCACCCCCCTCCCCCCCGCTTTCTTTCCGGCTGCACAAATCCAGGTGCCTTTGGCTTTCCCGAGAGCAGCAACGGCTTCAGAAATATTTAGACCAGGAACAAGGGAGAAAAATAAAATAGCTTCATCTCGCGCACAGAAAAGCGGCAGACAAAGGGTCGGCATTTAGAGCCTTTACAGAAAACAGGCATTCTCTTTCCATTCCTAAACCCATCTGTTAGGTCGAAATATTGCAACGCTACTACGGCAATACTGAGAGGAGGGAACAACGGCCCCGCCGCTGCACAGCCTATCCTCCCATGCTATTTACGTAGCAGGACGCACAGAGGGAACTATTTTTGCACACACGACCCCGGCTTTCCCGAAAAATTTATGCTTACCAAAAATAGCCATTTGGAACACATTCCCAAACGACATTTGACAATAAAACTTCGATGTCTTTGACACACGCACATTTCTGGTGACTTGCTATTTGGCTTCTTGTTACTGCTGTTCTTCCTTCAGAAATGCTACTTGTGGCCAAGCGACTCGCTACTGGTTCAAGCATTTACCTTCCTGGTATTACCACCACACGGACACAGGCAAGTAACTTCACTGCTCTTCTGAAACGATCCAAATGAAAATTAGAGCCATGAAAGAGGAGGGAAAGAGCAGAAAAGGAGAGGTCAGGCGGCAACAGAGCCCTGCAGGCTGCCACCGGTCAACACTGCGCTCTTTTTAAAACAAACAAATCAACCAACCAACCAACAAAAACCCAAAAACCCCCCAAACATCAAAACCCAACACACCAAAACCAAGCAACAACAAACCGAAACCATGACCATTGTCGTGGTTTAGCCCCAGCCAGCAACTAAGCACCACGCAGCCGCTCGCTCACTCCCCCTACCCCGATGGGATGGGGGAGAGAATTGGAGGAGTAAGAGTGAGAAACACTCCTGGGCTGAGATAAGAACAGTTTAATAATTGAAATAAAATAAAATAGTAATGCTAATAGTAACAGTATAATAATGATAATAATAATAATGATACACGAAGCAAGTGATGCACAATGCAATTGCTCACCACCCGCCGACCGATACCCAGACAGTTCCCGAGCAGCGATCGCTGCTCCCCGGCCAACCCCCCCCCAGTTTATATACTGAGCATGACGTCATATGGTATGGAATAGCCCTTTGGTCAGTTTGGATCAAGTATTCTGGCTGTGCCCCCTCCCAGTTTCTTGTGCGCCTGGCAGAGCATGGGAAGCTGAAAAAGTCCTTGACTAGCATAAGCAGTACTCAGCAACAACTAAAAACATCAGCATGTTATCAACATTCTTCTCCTACTAAATCCAAAACACAGCACTATGCCTGCTGCTAGGAAGAAAATTAACTCTATCCCAGCCGAAACCAGGACAACCATGTATCTTTTTTTCCTTTCGGAGCTCCTCCCTGTCTCACCATGCTGTCTTGTCAGAGCATGAAGCACAGGCGATCTGTTTCCCCGATGACATTTGCATGTGACGAATACACATTCACAAGTAGCCCAGATCTCTACGACTGGTATCATGCTTATGGTTTTAATAACCGTAATTCAGTTTTATCGACTGACGCGTTTGTGAGGACGCTACTTAACTTTCAAACGTAGCCTCTCCTTGGCAGGGGGCGGGGGGGGGAGGTTGGGGGAACCCAAATGTGTTAGAGACTGAAAAAAAATGACAGTTCAGAGCTCCCAACCACGAGGGAGCGGCGAGGAAATTCATGAAAGTGAAGACAAACAGCAGCAACGTTAAGTGAAATTTGGCTTCAATTCTGATCACGTACCTTAGAGACGCTCCAAGTCTACACCTCAGTCCTATGAATGACCAGCCCTTTGTTGGAAGGGCAAACTTTTTTTACTTCAAAGTCCTAGATCGAAGGTTCCATGGAACAGAATGCGGATCGAGCCACGGGACAACACGCCACCAACATTCTAATGAAAGCAAACAAAGAAACAAAAAAAAAAATCGTATCAAAATCAAGCTTAAGCACCGGTTTCCATCACGTGTCATTCATTATGCTTCTAGTGGCATCTAGCTGCTCAAAAATCAACTATGCCGACACCACATATTACTAAAAATTTAGCGACGCGCAGAAAAATAAAAGGCTATTTCCAACTTGCCCATAAAACTAGTATGAACAAACAGAAGAGAAGCACTTGACCCTTACCGAAAGTTACAGGCAGCTCTTAATTTATCCTAGATGAAAGCTTGTTCTTTTACCTGAAAGGAAAACATTCGTGACTCCCAAGGGACCGATACAGGAACGAGGCATGCTCCGGTAACTGCAATTTTTCATCAGCTTTTCGGCACCGGCAGCAGATTTGCCTTTTCTCTGGGTTTGATGCGGAGTATCTGTAGCATCCTCAAACTCACAAAGGTTTCTCAGCCCGACTCACGCCGAGAGCGGCAGAGGCCGCCCAGCCCCAGCGAGGAGCAGCCGGGGATGGGATGGGACCGGGCTGCCTCTACTCGCCCCGGCCAGGCACGGGCTTGGCCCCAAAACCCCTCAACGACCCCGCTGCAGCGTTTGTCCCAGGGCCGCTTCTGCCCCCGCCAGCCCTGCAGAGAGATGGAGCAAGAAAACGTTGAGTCTGCGAGCAGGACGGAGGGAGAGAGAGATGAGGGGGAGTGGAGGAGAGGAAGAAGAAAGGAGGGACAGAGACAGTGACAGAGAGAAAGAAGCATTGGGGCAGAAGGAGAGACGAAGAAAAAAAGGCAGACAGGAAGAAAGCTAGGAGATGGGGAGGGTGGGGAAAAAGGACAAGGAGCAGGACACAGCTTGTCCGAGAAAGACAGGGAGAAAGACAAGGCGATACAGAGAGAGAAAAAAGGGAGAGGAAGGCAGGACAAAGCGCAAGACAGGCAAAAATTAGAGCCAGGAAGCAGGACAGAGATGGAGGGGAAAAAAGGCCTAGGATGGGTAGCGGGACAGGAGAGAGGGCCGGGGGTGTGGAAACCAGCACCGGGCTGCAGGACAGAGATGGAAAAATTAAAAATAGAGACACAGGGAGCGCGACAGAATGACAGAGAGAGAAAAAAGGGACAGAGAGCTGGACAGCATTGGAGGGAAAAAAACAACTGTGATGAGCAGCTGGACAGAGAGAGAGGGAGATCCGAAAAGAGAGAAAGGAAAGAAGAGACAGCCAGCTGGACAGGGGGACACAGTTAGAAAGAATGGAAGAGGGAATGGGGCAGAGGGAAAGAAAGACAGAAAAGATAGAGAGAGGAAGCAGGGCAGAGGGATAGCAAGAGGAAAAAAAGAAAGGGACAGAGCGCTGGACAGAGACGGAAAAAAAAGCAGCAGGGACAGAGGACAAGGTGCAGAAAGAGTGACAGGGAGCAGGGCAGATGGGGGGGGGGGGGGGGAGGAGGAACAAAACAGGGCAGCAGCAGGATGGAGATGGAGAAGAAAAAAACACCTGGGACAGTCAACAGGACAGAGACCAACATGAATACAGGCAGGGAGTGGGACAAAGGAAGATAGCGAGAAACGACGGGATAAGCAGCGAGACAGAGCAACAGACAAGAATAATGACAATGAGAGAGAGAGAAAGACGAAGACCTTGAGAAGCACAGGGGGTTGGAGAAAGAAAGGGAGGTATTAGGAGCCCTGCAGAGAGACAGAGGACAACACAAACTAGAACAGGAAGCAGACGGTGAGCTGATGAAAAAAAACAGTGACAGTGAGCAAGAAAAAGGGATAGAGAAAGAGCAGGAAGGAAGGAGGGAGATAGGAAGGCAGGGACACGGAGTGGCACGTACAGGCGCAGAGAAGAAAAGGACGCTAGGGAACAGGTCAGAGCAATTGTGGGGAAAAAGGGATAGATGCAGATCAGGAGAAAGAGATGGAATAGGAAAAAAACCCAATGGTTGCAGGACAGAGACAGAGGATGAAAAAAAACAGGGAGAGGCAGCAGGAGGGAAGAACAGAGAGGCAAGGAGAGATAAAGGGACTGGGACGCGCAAGAGGGGAGGCTGGGCCCCGAGGGCCCGGGACTCACCACAGCTCTCGCTCTCAGCGCTGCCAGGGGAATTTCCCAGTTCAGACGCTTCCTTCTCCTTCTCTCCTCCCTTCCTCTTCTGTAACTCCGGTCGCTTGGCTCTCCTCCACCTAAGAGAATACACGGGTCTCTTACAGCTCTCATGAGACAAGACTGCCTAGACGCGTAGCCTCGCGCGCTCGTGCGCTCTGCAATTACAAAGAGGGATCCTTCCTCGCCCGCAGAGGCAGGCGCTTTCTTGCCCGCAGCGGGAGGCAGCTGCCGGCTGCACCCTCTTTAGCGTATTCTTCAGCTGCTTTACCTGTCTCTGCCCTCGCCAGCTTCAGCCACAGCAGCTCTCCTCCACGGCCAGCAAGCGCTCCGCCTGCCCCTTTTCTCCCCCACACCGCTAGGAGTGCGAGGCCAGGCACAGACAACCCACGCCACCCTGAACCTGGGGCAGTCAACAGCATCTCCAGGGGAAGAACGGGCAACCGTGTCCTCAGCGTGGCCTCTGGAAGGGGGAAAGAATAACCAGTGGCCATTATTACCAGAGCCTGCCCCCGGCCACAGCCCCTCCTTATGCAGGGGCTTCTGCAGACACCGCTCCTTCCCTGCACTGCTGCTATCGGTACCGCATTAAGGGAGAATCCAGCGCGTTCGAGGGCCAGCTTCCAGCCTTCGCGACAGGCCTTGGGGGTGATCTAGGGCTACGGGACAGGCTTCGGGGCAGGTGCTGGAGCTGGGGGCAGCTGCACGGGCTCAGTGGGCCCGGGGGGGGGGGGGGCTCAGGGGGAGCCCTGGCGAGTTGGGGACGTGCCCGCCGTCGGCGCCAGCGGCATGTCCTCCTCCTTCCCTCCTACCGCCGCTCTCTCTCGGGGAACTCCCCGGGGCTGCCCCGACCCCGCTCGCCCCCAGCTGCCCGGCAGCCTGCCGCAGCGACACCTTTGAAGCTTCCCCTCCCGCCACCCCCGGGAGCCCGGCGGGCAGCAGACACCCCTGCACCCACCAAAGGGGCTCGCTCACACCACATCACATCACATCACATCACATCGCCGCTGCTCCTGGCCCTCACCCGCCACCGGCAATCGCGCCCGCCGCGCCGCCATGCCGCTCCCGCACACCGCGCACGCGCCGGACACCGACGGCGCGCCGGAGGGGCCACACCCGGCGCGCGAACGCCGGGACGCAGCACCGCGATTCGGCCACCAGGCTGCCGCGTGACTAGGCCGTGCCGCGAAAACTACAGCTCCCGGCATGCCCCGCGCAGGCAACAACATGGCCGACCGCAAGCCCCTTTGCCAGCACCGCAGCTGCCGGCACGCCGCCAGAGGCAGCCGGCCCCGCTTTCTCCCTTCCGGGGACGCCGCCGTTCCCCCCGCCCGCCGGCGCCCCCGGGAGCCCTGCCGAGCCCTCGGCGCAGCCCCGCGCTCCTCAGGCAGCCCCCGCCGCCCGGCTCCGGCACACGGCGCGGCACCCCCACACGCCCCGGCTCCCCTCGCCGCCAGCTGCGACACGACACGACACGACACGACACGGCAGCCCCGCACTCCCCCGCAGGCACCGTCGCCCTCCCGGTCCATCGCCCAGCCCCTGCTCACCTTCTCCCTCGGTGCAGGTGCAGCCACAGCCCGGCGACCGCTCCACTCCTCCCCTTGCCTCACACCGGCCCTTCCACGGCCCCCCGGGGCAGGGCAGCACCGGCAGCACCAGCCCCTCCACCGGCAGCCACCCCTTTACAGGGAGGGGCCCTGGCCATCAGCCTCACTGCCCGCACCTGGGGCTCCTCCAGCCCCGGCCCACAGCTGGAGCCCAGCAGGAACAGGGGGCCATTGCCTGACCCCCACAGCGTGTCACCTCCTACCCTGGGCCCCATCATAGCCCCTTGCCCGGTGCAAAGGGAGCGCAAATTCAGCCGGCGAGTGTTTATTCAGTCACACACACGTAACAAGTCCCGGGAGCGAGTCTGCTCCGGGGCTGAGGGCCCCCGACACTCCCCCTGCCCCTGGGACACCCTGGCAGTGGTTCCGGGAGCCACGCTCGTCAGTTCGGCGGGGAACGGACAGAGGTGGGGGACGCCAAAAATGAGGAGCGGGGCGCTGGACGGGGGGGGGAGAGAGAAAGCACGAGGCAGGGAATGGGACAGCAAGAGAAGGACGGGGACGAGGGAGCCCGACAGAGGTGGAGAAAGAAGCAGCAGGGAGAGAGGCTGCAGAAAGGGGGAGAGGGAGCTGGACAGACACTGACAAAGAGGGACGGGGAGCAGGATGGAGATGCGGGAGAAACCTGGGACGGGCAGCAAGACAGAGAGGGAGGAGAGAAGAACAGGGGCAGGAAGCTGGACCGAGAGACATGGGGAAAGACAAAAAAGCAGCGGCAAGAGCATGGCAGAGAGGGAGGAATGAAACAACAGGGACAGGGAACCAGGACAGCGAACAACGGAGGGAAGGGGCCGGGAGGGTGCGTGGGATGACAACACAAACCAAACCCCGCAGCTACACGCTGCAGGGCGAAGAGGGAAGAATAAAGAAATAGGGACAGGGAGCTGGAAAAAAAAGAGAGCAGGAGAGCAAAAAGGGTAGCAATGTGTACAGAAAGAAGGGGGGGGGAGGGCAATTCTAAAATAGGGTCCTCGGGGAGCCAGAGACAGTGAGATGGACAAAGGACAAAAGCGACAGCCTACAGGGCGGAGAACAAGGAATCCACAAAAAGGGGCAGAGAGCTGGCCAGAGAGAGACGGAGAAAGGCAAGCAAATAGCGTGGAGCTACGGGACAGAAAACGTGAAATGAAAACACAAAGAGAGGGAGCCCGGCAGAGACGGACTGAGGGGAAAAATCCAGACCGCAACCCACATTCCCCAGTTCCCCTGTGCTGCTCGGGGGGGGAGGAGGTAGAGAAATCGGGAGTGAAGTTGAGCCCGGGAAGAAGGGAGGGGGTGGGGGGAAGGTGTTTTAAGATTCAGTTCTTATTTCTCATTATCCTGCCCCGATTTGATTGGTAATCAATTAGACTGGTTTCCTCAAGTTGAGCCTGTGTTTTGCCTGTGACAGTAATTGCTGAGCGATCTCTCCCTGTCCTTATCTCAACCCACGAGCTTTTCATTCTATTTTTTTCTCTCCGCTGTCCAGCTGAAGAGGGGAGCGACAGAGCACCTTTGGTGGGCGCCTGGCATCCAGCCACGGGGGCACCGGGACGGACACAGAGAGATGGAGAAAAGGAAAAAGCGAAGGGCTACACAGCAGAGAGGAAGGAATTAAAAAACAGGGATGGGAAGCAGACACCCCTGCACCCACCAAAGGGGCTCGCTCACACCACATCACATCACATCACATCGCCGCTGCTCCTGGCCCTCACCCGCCACCGGCAATCGCGCCCGCCGCGCCGCCATGCCGCTCCCGCACACCACGCAAGCGCCGGACACCGACGGCGCGCCGGAGGGGCCACACGTTCGGCGGCGTTTTTTGCCCGAACCCGGCACGGGTCTTGCGAACGTCCGGGGATTTCTCCCATGCCAAAGAGGCCACCCCCCAAAGCTGTGGCCAGCCCTGTGCACCCACTGCCGCCGCTTCCACGGCACCACAGAGACTGGGGCTGCGGTCTCACCTGTGCTGCCTATGCCCCGACGTACGAGGCACGCTCGGCGGCGTTTTTTGCCCGAACCCGGCACGGGGCTTGCGAACGTCCGGGGATGTCTCCCACGCCAAAGAGGCCATCCCCAAAGCTGTGGCCAGCCCTGTGCCCCCACTGCCGCCGCTTCCACGGCACCACAGAGACTGGGGCTGCGGTCTCACCTGTGCTACCTATGCCCCGACGTACGAGGCACGCTCGGCGGCGTTTTTTGCCCGAACCCGGCACGGGGCTTGCGAACGTCCGGGGATTTCTCCCACGCCAAAGAGCCCAGCCCCCAAAGCTGTGGCCAGCCCTGTGCACCCACTGCCACCGCTTCCACGGCACCACAGAGACTGGGGCTGCGGTCTCACCTGTGCTGCCTATGCTCCGACGTACGAGGCACGTTCGGCGGCGTTTTTTGCCCGAACCCGGCACGGGGCTTGCGAACGTCCGGGGATTTCTCCCACGCCAAAGAGCCCAGCCCCGAAAGCTGTGGCCAGCCCTGTGCCCCCACTGCCGCCGCTTCCACGGCACCACAGAGACTGGGGCTGCGGTCTCACCTGTGCTACCTATGCACCGACGTATGAGGCACGCTCGGCGGCGTTTTTTTGCCCGAACCCGGCACGGGGTTTGCGAACGTCCGGGGATTTCTCCCACGCCAAAGACCCACGCCCCAAAACTATAGCCAGCCCTCGGCCCCCACTGCCGCCGCTTCCACGGCACCACAGAGACTGGGGCTGCGGTCTCACCTGTGCTACCTATGCCCCGACGTACGAGGCACGCTCGGCGGCGTTTTTTGCCCGAACCCGGCACGGGGCTTGCGAACGTCCGGGGATTTCTCCCACGCCAAAGATCCCACCCCCCAAAACTATAGCCAGCCCTCGGCCCCCACTGCCGCCGCTTCCACGGCACCACAGAGACTGGGGCTGCGGTCTCACCTGTGCTACCTATGCCCCGACGTACGAGGCACGCTCGGCGGCGTTTTTTGCCCGAACCCGGCACGGGGCTTGCGAACGTCCGGGGATTTCTCCCACGCCAAAGATCCCACCCCCCAAAACTATAGCCAGCCCTCGGCCCCCACTGCCGCCGCTTCCACGGCACCACAGAGACTGGGGCTGCGGTCTCACCTGTGCTGCCTATGCCCCGACGTACGAGGCACGCTCGGTGGCGTTTTTTGCCTGAACCCGGCACGGGGCTTGCGAACGTCCGGGGATTTCTCCCACGCCAAAGACCCACGCCCCAAAACTATAGGCACCCCTGTGCCCCCACTGCCGCCGCTTCCACGGCACCACAGAGACTGGGGCTGCGGTCTCACCTGTGCTACCTATGCCCCGACGTACGAGGCACGCTCGGCGGCGTTTTTTGCCCGAACCCGGCACGGGGCTTGCGAACGTCCGGGGATTTCTCCCACGCCAAAGAGCCCAGCCCCCAAAGCTGTGGCCAGCCCTCGGCCCCCACTGCCGCCGCTTCCACGGCACCACAGAGACTGGGGCTGCGGTCGCACCTGTGCTGCCTATGCCCCGACGTACGAGGCACGCTCGGCGGCGTTTTTTTGCCCGAACCCGGCACGGGGCTTGCGAACGTCCGGGGATTTCTCCCACACCAAAGAGGCCACCCCCCAAAGCTGTGGCCAGCCCTGTGCCCCCACTGCCGCCGCTTCGACGGCACCACAGAGACTGGGGCTGCGGTCTCACCTGTGCTACCTATGCCCCGACGTACGAGGCACGCTCGGCGGCGTTTTTTGCCCGAACCCGGCACGGGGCTTGCGAACGTCCGGGGATTTCTCCCACGCCAAAGAGGCCAGCCCCCAAAACTGTAGCCAGCCCTCGGCCCCCACTGCCGCCGCTTCCACGGCACCACAGAGACTGGGGCTGCGGTCGCACCTGTGCTACCTGTGCCCCGACGTACGAGGCACGCTCGGCGGCGTTTTTTGCCCGAACCCGGCACGGGGCTTGCGAACGTCCGGGGATTTCTCCCACGCCAAAGAGCGCAACCCCCAAAGCTGTGGCCAGCCCTGTGCACCCACTGCCGCCGCTTCCACGGCACCACAGAGACTGGGGCTGCGGTCTCACCTGTGCTACCTATGCCCGACGTATGAGGCACGCTCGGCGGCGTTTTTTGCCCGAACCCGGCACGGGGCTTGAGAACGTCCGGGGATTTCTCCCACGCCAAAGAGGCCACCCCCCAAAACTATAGCCAGCCCTCGGCCCCCACTGCCGCCGCTTCCACGGCACCACAGAGACTGGGGCTGCGGTCTCACCTGTGCTACCTATGCCCCGACGTACGAGGCACGCTCGACGGCGTTTTTTGCCCGAACCCGGCACGGGGCTTGCGAACGTCCGGGGATTTCTCCCACACCAAAGAGCCCAGCCCCCAAAGCTGTGGCCAGCCCTGTGCACCCACTGCCGCCGCTTCCACGGCACCACAGAGACTGGGGCTGCGGTCTCACCTGTGCTACCTATGCCCCGACGTATGAGGCACGCTCGGCGGCGTTTTTTGCCCGAACCCGGCACGGGGCTTGCGAACGTCCGGGGATTTCTCCCACACCAAAGAGCCCAGCCCCCAAAGCTGTGGCCAGCCCTCGGCCCCCACTGCCGCTGCTTCCACGGCACCACAGAGACTGGGGCTGCGGTCTCACCTGTGCTACCTATGCCCCGACGTACGAGGCACGCTCGGCGGCGTTTTTTGCCCGAACCCGGCACGGGGCTTGCGAACGTCCGGGAATTTCTCCAACACCAAAGAGCCCAGCCCCCAAAGCTGTGGCCAGCCCTGTGCCCCCACTGCCGCCGCTTCCACGGCACCACAGAGACTGGGGCTGCGGTCTCACCTGTGCTGCCTATGCTCCGATGTACGAGGCACGCTCGGCGGCGTTTTTTGCCCGAACCCGGCACGGGGCTTGCGAACGTCCGGGGATTTCTCCCACGCCAAAGAGCGCAGCCCCCAAAGCTGTGGCCAGCCCTGTGCACCCACTGCCGCCGCTTCCACGGCACCACAGAGACTGGGGCTGCGGTCGCACCTGTGCTGCCTATGCCCCGAAGTACGAGGCACGCTCGGCGGCGTTTTTTGCCCGAACCCGGCACGGGGCTTGCGAACGTCCGGGGATTTCTCCCACACCAAAGAGGCCACCCCCCAAAACTATAGGCAGCCCTGTGCCCCCACTGCCGCCGCTTCCACGGCACCACAGAGACTGGGGCTGCGGTCTCACCTGTGCTACCTATGCCCCGACGTACGAGGCACGCTCGGCGGCGTTTTTTGCCCGAACCCGGCACGGGGCTTGCGAACGTCCGGGGATTTCTCCCACGCCAAAGAGGCCACCCCCCAAAGCTGTGGCCAGCCCTGTGCCCCCACTGCCGCCGCTTCGACGGCACCACAGAGACTGGGGCTGCGGTCTCACCTGTGCTACCTATGCCCCGACGTACGAGGCACGCTCGGCGGCGTTTTTTGCCCGAACCCGGCACGGGGCTTGCGAACGTCCGGGGATTTCTCCCACGCCAAAGAGGCCAGCCCCCAAAACTGTAGCCAGCCCTCGGCCCCCACTGCCGCCGCTTCCACGGCACCACAGAGACTGGGGCTGCGGTCTCACCTGTGCTACCTATGCCCCGACGTACGAGGCACGCTCGGCGGCGTTTTTTGCCCGAACCCGGCACGGGGCTTGCGAACGTCCGGGGATTTCTCCCACGCCAAAGATCCCACCCCCCAAAACTATAGCCAGCCCTCGGCCCCCACTGCCGCCGCTTCCACGGCACCACAGAGACTGGGGCTGCGGTCTCACCTGTGCTACCTATGCCCCGAGGTATGAGGCACGCTCGGCGGCGTTTTTTGCCCGAACCCGGCACGGGGCTTGCGAACGTCCGGGCATTTCTCCCACACCAAAGAGCCCAGCCCCCAAAGCTGGGGCCAGCCCTCGGCCCCCACTGCCGCTGCTTCCACGGCACCACAGAGACTGGGGCTGCGGTCTCACCTGTGCTACCTATGCCCCGACGTATGAGGCACGCTCGGCGGCGTTTTTTGCCCGAACCCGGCTCGGGGCTTGCGAACGTCCGGGGATTTCTCCCACACCAAAGAGCCCAGCCCCCAAAGCTGTGACCAGCCCTCGGCCCCCACTGCCGCCGCTTCCACGGCACCACAGAGACTGGGGCTGCGGTCGCACCTGTGCTGCCTATGCTCCGACGTACGAGGCACGTTCGGCGGCGTTTTTTGCCCGAACCCGGCACGGGGCTTGCGAACGTCCGGGGATTTCTCCCACACCAAAGAGCCCAGCCCCCAAAGCTGTGGCCAGCCCTGTGCACCCACTGCCGCCGCTTCCATGGCACCACAGAGACTGGGGCTGCGGTCTCACCTGTGCTACCTATGCCCCGACGAACGAGGCACGCTCGGCGGCGTTTTTTGCCCGAACCCGGCACGGGGCTTGCGAACGTCCGGGGATTTCTCCCACACCAAAGATCCCACCCCCCAAAACTATAGCCAGCCCTCGGCCCCCACTGCCGCTGCTTCCACGGCACCACAGAGACTGGGGCTGCGGTCTCACCTGTGCTACCTATGCCCCGACGTACGAGGCACGCTCGACGGCGTTTTTTGCCCGAACCCGGCACGGGGCTTGCGAACGTCCGGGGATTTCTCCCACACCAAAGAGCCCAGCCCCGAAAGCTGTGGCCAGCCCTGTGCCCCCACTGCCGCCGCTTCCACGGCACCACAGAGACTGGGGCTGCGGTCTCACCTGTGCTGCCTATGCTCCGATGTACGAGGCACGCTCGGCGGCGTTTTTTGCCCGAACCCGGCACGGGGCTTGCGAACGTCCGGGGATTTCTCCCACGCCAAAGAGCGCAGCCCCCAAAGCTGTGGCCAGCCCTGTGCCCCCACTGCCGCCGCTTCCACGGCACCACAGAGACTGGGGCTGCGGTCTCACCTGTGCTGCCTATGCCCCGACGTACGAGGCACGCTCGGCGGCGTTTTTTGCCCGAACCCGGCACGGGGCTTGCGAACGTCCGGGGATTTCTCCCACACCAAAGAGGCCACCCCCCAAAACTATAGGCAGCCCTGTGCCCCCACTGCCGCCGCTTCCACAGCACCACAGAGACTGGGGCTGCGGTCTCACCTGTGCTACCTATGCCCCGACGTACGAGGCACGCTCGGCGGCGTTTTTTGCCCGAACCCGGCTCGGGGCTTGCGAACGTCCGGGGATTTCTCCCACACCAAAGATCCCAGCCCCCAAAACTATAGCCAGCCCTGTGCCCCCACTGCCGCCGCTTCCACGGCACCACAGAGGCTGGGGCTGCGGTCTCACCTGTGCTGCCTATGCCCCGACGTACGAGGCACGCTCGGCGGCGTTTTTTGCCCGAACCCGGCACGGGGCTTGCGAACGTCCGGGGATTTCTCCAACACCAAAGAGCCCAGCCCCGAAAGCTGTGGCCAGCCCTGTGCCCCCACTGCCGCCGCTTCCACGGCACCACAGAGACTGGGGCTGCGGTCTCACCTGTGCTGCCTATGCCCCGACGTACGAGGCACGCTCGGCGGCGTTTTTTGCCCGAACCCGGCACGGGGCTTGCGAACGTGCGGGGATTTCTCCCACGCCAAAGAGCGCAGCCCCCAAAGCTGTGGCCAGCCCTGTGCACCCACTGCCGCCGCTTCCACGGCACCACAGAGACTGGGGCTGCGGTCGCACCTGTGCTGCCTATGCCCCGACGTACGAGGCACGCTCGGCGGCGTTTTTTGCCCGAACCCGGCACGGGGCTTGCGAACGTCCGGGGATTTCTCCCACACCAAAGAGCCCAGCCCCCAAAGCTGTGGCCAGCCCTCGGCCCCCACTGCCGCTGCTTCCACGGCACCACAGAGACTGGGGCTGCGGTCTCACCTGTGCTACCTATGCCCCGACGTACGAGGCACGCTCGGCGGCGTTTTTTGCCCGAACCCGGCACGGGGCTTGCGAACGTCCGGGAATTTCTCCAACACCAAAGAGCCCAGCCCCCAAAGCTGTGGCCAGCCCTGTGCCCCCACTGCCGCCGCTTCCACGGCACCACAGAGACTGGGGCTGCGGTCTCACCTGTGCTGCCTATGCTCCGATGTACGAGGCACGCTCGGCGGCGTTTTTTGCCCGAACCCGGCACGGGGCTTGCGAACGTCCGGGGATTTCTCCCACGCCAAAGAGCGCAGCCCCCAAAGCTGTGGCCAGCCCTGTGCACCCACTGCCGCCGCTTCCACGGCACCACAGAGACTGGGGCTGCGGTCGCACCTGTGCTGCCTATGCCCCGAAGTACGAGGCACGCTCGGCGGCGTTTTTTGCCCGAACCCGGCACGGGGCTTGCGAACGTCCGGGGATTTCTCCCACACCAAAGAGGCCACCCCCCAAAACTATAGGCAGCCCTGTGCCCCCACTGCCGCCGCTTCCACGGCACCACAGAGACTGGGGCTGCGGTCTCACCTGTGCTACCTATGCCCCGACGTATGAGGCACGCTCGGCGGCGTTTTTTGCCCGAACCCGGCACGGGGCTTGCGAACGTCCGGGGATTTCTCCAACACCAAAGAGGCCACCCCCCAAAGCTGTGGCCAGCCCTGTGCCCCCACTGCCGCCGCTTCGACGGCACCACAGAGACTGGGGCTGCGGTCTCACCTGTGCTACCTATGCCCCGACGTACGAGGCACGCTCGGCGGCGTTTTTTGCCCGAACCCGGCACGGGGCTTGCGAACGTCCGGGGATTTCTCCCACGCCAAAGAGGCCAGCCCCCAAAACTGTAG
The DNA here is from genome assembly GCF_030463565.1 of Pelecanus crispus. Taxonomy (NCBI): domain Eukaryota; kingdom Metazoa; phylum Chordata; class Aves; order Pelecaniformes; family Pelecanidae; genus Pelecanus; species Pelecanus crispus. Next base: position 43,705,522 of record NC_134652.1, on the reverse strand, counting down.
CCAGCCCTCGGCCCCCACTGCCGCCGCTTCCACGGCACCACAGAGACTGGGGCTGCGGTCTCACCTGTGCTACCTATGCCCCGACGTACGAGGCACGCTCGGCGGCGTTTTTTGCCCGAACCCGGCACGGGGCTTGCGAACGTCCGGGGATTTCTCCCACGCCAAAGATCCCACCCCCCAAAACTATAGCCAGCCCTCGGCCCCCACTGCCGCCGCTTCCACGGCACCACAGAGACTGGGGCTGCGGTCTCACCTGTGCTACCTATGCCCCGAGGTATGAGGCACGCTCGGCGGCGTTTTTTGCCCGAACCCGGCACGGGGCTTGCGAACGTCCGGGCATTTCTCCCACACCAAAGAGCCCAGCCCCCAAAGCTGGGGCCAGCCCTCGGCCCCCACTGCCGCTGCTTCCACGGCACCACAGAGACTGGGGCTGCGGTCTCACCTGTGCTACCTATGCCCCGACGTATGAGGCACGCTCGGCGGCGTTTTTTGCCCGAACCCGGCTCGGGGCTTGCGAACGTCCGGGGATTTCTCCCACACCAAAGAGCCCAGCCCCCAAAGCTGTGACCAGCCCTCGGCCCCCACTGCCGCCGCTTCCACGGCACCACAGAGACTGGGGCTGCGGTCGCACCTGTGCTGCCTATGCTCCGACGTACGAGGCACGTTCGGCGGCGTTTTTTGCCCGAACCCGGCACGGGGCTTGCGAACGTCCGGGGATTTCTCCCACACCAAAGAGCCCAGCCCCCAAAGCTGTGGCCAGCCCTGTGCACCCACTGCCGCCGCTTCCATGGCACCACAGAGACTGGGGCTGCGGTCTCACCTGTGCTACCTATGCCCCGACGAACGAGGCACGCTCGGCGGCGTTTTTTGCCCGAACCCGGCACGGGGCTTGCGAACGTCCGGGGATTTCTCCCACACCAAAGATCCCACCCCCCAAAACTATAGCCAGCCCTCGGCCCCCACTGCCGCTGCTTCCACGGCACCACAGAGACTGGGGCTGCGGTCTCACCTGTGCTACCTATGCCCCGACGTACGAGGCACGCTCGACGGCGTTTTTTGCCCGAACCCGGCACGGGGCTTGCGAACGTCCGGGGATTTCTCCCACACCAAAGAGCCCAGCCCCGAAAGCTGTGGCCAGCCCTGTGCCCCCACTGCCGCCGCTTCCACGGCACCACAGAGACTGGGGCTGCGGTCTCACCTGTGCTGCCTATGCTCCGATGTACGAGGCACGCTCGGCGGCGTTTTTTGCCCGAACCCGGCACGGGGCTTGCGAACGTCCGGGGATTTCTCCCACGCCAAAGAGCGCAGCCCCCAAAGCTGTGGCCAGCCCTGTGCCCCCACTGCCGCCGCTTCCACGGCACCACAGAGACTGGGGCTGCGGTCTCACCTGTGCTGCCTATGCCCCGACGTACGAGGCACGCTCGGCGGCGTTTTTTGCCCGAACCCGGCACGGGGCTTGCGAACGTCCGGGGATTTCTCCCACACCAAAGAGGCCACCCCCCAAAACTATAGGCAGCCCTGTGCCCCCACTGCCGCCGCTTCCACAGCACCACAGAGACTGGGGCTGCGGTCTCACCTGTGCTACCTATGCCCCGACGTACGAGGCACGCTCGGCGGCGTTTTTTGCCCGAACCCGGCTCGGGGCTTGCGAACGTCCGGGGATTTCTCCCACACCAAAGATCCCAGCCCCCAAAACTATAGCCAGCCCTGTGCCCCCACTGCCGCCGCTTCCACGGCACCACAGAGGCTGGGGCTGCGGTCTCACCTGTGCTGCCTATGCCCCGACGTACGAGGCACGCTCGGCGGCGTTTTTTGCCCGAACCCGGCACGGGGCTTGCGAACGTCCGGGGATTTCTCCAACACCAAAGAGCCCAGCCCCGAAAGCTGTGGCCAGCCCTGTGCCCCCACTGCCGCCGCTTCCACGGCACCACAGAGACTGGGGCTGCGGTCTCACCTGTGCTGCCTATGCCCCGACGTACGAGGCACGCTCGGCGGCGTTTTTTGCCCGAACCCGGCACGGGGCTTGCGAACGTGCGGGGATTTCTCCCACGCCAAAGAGCGCAGCCCCCAAAGCTGTGGCCAGCCCTGTGCACCCACTGCCGCCGCTTCCACGGCACCACAGAGACTGGGGCTGCGGTCGCACCTGTGCTGCCTATGCCCCGACGTACGAGGCACGCTCGGCGGCGTTTTTTGCCCGAACCCGGCACGGGGCTTGCGAACGTCCGGGGATTTCTCCCACACCAAAGAGCCCAGCCCCCAAAGCTGTGGCCAGCCCTGTGCCGCCACTGCCGCCGCTTCCACGGCACCACAGAGACTGGGGCTGCGGTCTCACCTGTGCTGCCTATGCCCCAACGTACGAGGCACGCTCGGCGGCGTTTTTTTGCCCGAACCCGGCACGGGGCTTGCGAACGTCCGGGGATTTCTCCCACACCAAAGAGCCCACCCCCCAAAACTATAGCCAGCCCTGTGCCCCCACTGCCGCCGCTACCACGGCACCACAGAGGCTGGGGCTGCGGTCTCACCTGTGCTACCTATGCCCCGACGTATGAGGCACGCTCGGCGGCGTTTTTTGCCCGAACCCGGCACGGGGCTTGCGAACGTCCGGGGATTTCTCACACACCAAAGAGCCCAACCCCCAAAACTATAGGCAGCCCTGTGCCCCCACTGCCGCCGCTTCCATGGCACCACAGAGACTGGGGCTGCGGTCGCACCTTTGCTGCCTATGCCCCGACGTACGAGGCACGCTCGGCGGCGTTTTTTGCCCGAACCCGGCACGGGGCTTGCGAACGTCCGGGGATTTCTCCCACGCCAAAGTGGCCAGCCCCCAAAGCTGTGGCCAGCCCTGTGCACCCACTGCCGCCGCTACCGCGGCACCACTAAGACTGGGGCTGCGGTCTCACCTGTGCTACCTATGCCCCGACGTATGAGGCACGCTCGGCGGCGTTTTTTGCCCGAACCCGGCACAGGGCTTGCGAACGTCCGGGGATTTCTCCCACACCAAAGAGGCCACCCCCCAAAACTATAGCCAGCCCTCGGCCCCCACTGCCGCCGCTTCCACGGCACCACAGAGACTGGGGCTGCGGTCGCACCTGTGCTACCTATGCCCCGACGTATGAGGCACGCTCGGCGGGGTTTTTTGCCCGAACCCGGCACGGGGCTTGCGAACGTCCGGGGATTTCTCCCACACCAAAGAGGCCACCCCCCAAAACTATAGCCAGCCCTCGGCCCCCACTGCCGCCGCTTCCACGGCACCACAGAGACTGGGGCTGCGGTCTCACCTGTGCTGCCTATGCCCCGACGTATGAGGCACGCTCGACGGCGTTTTTTGCCCAAACCCGGCACGGGGCTTGCGAACGTCCGGGGATTTCTCCAACACCAAAGAGGCCAACCCTCAAAACTATAGCCAGCCCTCGGCCCCCACTGCCGCCGCTTCCACGGCACCACAGAGACTGGGGCTGCGGTCGCACCTTTGCTGCCTATGCCCCGACGTACGAGGCACGCTCGGCGGCGTTTTTTGCCCGAACCCGGCTCGGGGCTTGCGAACGTGCGGGGATTTCTCCAACACCAAAGAGCCCAGCCCCCAAAGCTGTGGCCAGCCCTGTGCACCCACTGCCGCCGCTACCACGGCCCCACTAAGACTGGGGCTGCGGTCGCACCTGTGCTACCTATGCCCCGACGTACGAGGCACGCTCGGCGGCGTTTCTTGCCCGAACCCGGCACGGAGCTTGCGACCGTCCGGGGATTTCTCCCACGCCAAAGAGGCCACCCCCCAAAACTATAGGCAGCCCTGTGCCCCCACTGCCGCCGCTTCCACGGCACCACAGAGACTGGGGCTGCGGTCTCACCTGTGCTGCCTATGCCCCGACGTACGAGGCACGCTCGGCGGCGTTTTTTGCCCGAACCCGGCACGGGGCTTGCGAACGTCCGGGGATTTCTCCCACACCAAAGAGCCCAGCCCCCAAAGCTGTGGCCAGCCCTGTGCACCCACTGCCGCCGCTTCCACGGCACCACAGAGACTGGGGCTGCGGTCTCACCTGTGCTGCCTATGCCCCGACGTACGAGGCACGCTCGGCGGCGTTTTTTGCCCGAACCCGGCACGGGGCTTGCGAACGTCCAGGGATTTCTCCCACGCCAAAGAGGCCACCCCCCAAAACTATAGGCAGCCCTGTGCCCCCACTGCCGCCGCTTCCACGGCACCACAGAGACTGGGGCTGCGGTCTCACCTGTGCTGCCTATGCCCCGACGTACGAGGCACGCTCGGCGGCGTTTTTTGCCCGAACCCGGCACGGGGCTTGCGAACGTCCGGCGATTTCTCCCACACCAAAGAGGCCAGCCCCCAAAACTATAGCCAGCCCTCGGCCCCCACTGCCGCCGCTTCCACGGCACCACAGAGACTGGGGCTGCGGACTCACCTGTGCTGCCTATGCCCCGACGTACGAGGCACGCTCGGCGGCGTTTTTTGCCCGAACCCGGCACGGGGCTTGCGAACGTCCGGGGATTTCTCACACACCAAAGAGCCCAACCCCCAAAACTATAGGCAGCCCTGTGCCCCCACTGCCGCCGCTTCCATGGCACCACAGAGACTGGGGCTGCGGTCGCACCTTTGCTGCCTGTGCCCCGACGTACGAGGCACGCTCGGCGGCGTTTTTTGCCCGAACCCGGCACGGGGCTTGCGAACGTCCGGGGATTTCTCCCACGCCAAAGTGGCCAGCCCCAAAGCTGTGGCCAGCCCTGTGCACCCACTGCCGCCGCTACCGCGGCACCACTAAGACTGGGGCTGCGGTCTCACCTGTGCTACCTATGCCCCGACGTATGAGGCACGCTCGGCGGCGTTTTTTTGCCCGAACCCGGCACAGGGCTTGCGAACGTCCGGGGATTTCTCCCACACCAAAGAGGCCACCCCCCAAAACTATAGCCAGCCCTCGGCCCCCACTGCCGCCGCTTCCACGGCACCACAGAGACTGGGGCTGCGGTCGCACCTGTGCTACCTATGCCCCGACGTATGACGCACGCTCGGCGGCGTTTTTTGCCCGAACCCGGCACGGGGCTTGCGAACGTCCGGGGATTTCTCCCACACCAAAGAGGCCACCCCCCAAAACTATAGGCAGCCCTCGGCCCCCACTGCCGCCGCTTCCACGGCACCACAGAGACTGGGGCTGCGGTCTCACCTGTGCTGCCTATGCCCCGACGTATGAGGCACGCTCGACGGCGTTTTTTGCCCAAACCCGGCACGGGGCTTGCGAACGTCCGGGGATTTCTCCAACACCAAAGAGGCCAACCCTCAAAACTATAGCCAGCCCTGTGCCCCCACTGCCGCCGCTTCCACGGCACCACAGAGACTGGGGCTGCGGTCGCACCTTTGCTGCCTATGCCCCGACGTACGAGGCACGCTCGGCGGCGTTTTTTGCCCGAACCCGGCTCGGGGCTTGCGAACGTGCGGGGATTTCTCCAACACCAAAGAGCCCAGCCCCCAAAGCTGTGGCCAGCCCTGTGCACCCACTGCCGCCGCTACCACGGCCCCACTAAGACTGGGGCTGCGGTCGCACCTGTGCTACCTATGCCCCGACGTACGAGGCACGCTCGGCGGCGTTTCTTGCCCGAACCCGGCACGGAGCTTGCGACCGTCCGGGGATTTCTCCCACGCCAAAGAGGCCACCCCCCAAAACTATAGGCAGCCCTGTGCCCCCACTGCCGCCGCTTCCACGGCACCACAGAGACTGGGGCTGCGGTCTCACCTGTGCTGCCTATGCCCCGACGTACGAGGCAAGCTCGGCGGCGTTTTTTGCCCGAGCCCGGCACGGGGCTTGCGAACGTCCGGGGATTTCTCCAACCCCAAAGAGCCCAGCCCCCAAAGCTGTGGCCAGCCCTGTGCACCCACTGCCGCCGCTTCCACGGCACCACAGAGGCTGGGGCTGCGGTCGCACCTGTGCTGCCTATGCCCCGACGTATGAGGCACGCTCGACGGCGTTTTTTGCCCGAACCCGGCACGGGGCTTGCGAACGTCCGGGGATTTCTCCCACGCCAAAGAGGCCACCCCCCAAAGCTGTGGCCAGCCCTCGGCCCCCCACTGCCGCCGCTTCCACGGCACCACAGAGACTGGGGCTGCGGTCTCACCTGTGCTACCTATGCCCCGACGTATGAGGCACGCTCGGCGGCGTTTTTTGCCCGAACCCGGCACGGGGCTTGCGAACGTCCGGGGATTTCTCCCACACCAAAGATCCCACCCCCCAAAACTATAGCCAGCCCTGTGCCCCCACTGCCGCCGCTTCCACGGCACCACAGAGGCTGGGGCTGCGGTCTCACCTGTGCTGCCTATGCCCCGACGTACGAGGCACGCTCGGCGGCGTTTTTTGCCCGAACCCGGCACGGGGCTTGCGAACGTCCGGGGATTTCTCCCACACCAAAGAGGCCACCCCCCAAAACTATAGCCAGCCCTCGGCCCCCACTGCCGCCGCTTCCACGGCACCACAGAGACTGGGGCTGCGGTCGCACCTGTGCTGCCTATGCCCCGACGTACGAGGCACGCTCGACGGCGTTTTTTGCCCAAACCCGGCACGGGGCTTGCGAACGTGCGGGGATTTCTCCAACCCCAAAGAGCCCAGCCCCCAAAGCTGTGGCCAGCCCTGTGCACCCACTGCCGCCGCTTCCACGGCACCACTAAGACTGGGGCTGCGGTCGCACCTGTGCTGCCTATGCCCCGATGTACGAGGCACGCTCGGCGGCGTTTTTTGCCCGAACCCGGCACGGGGCTTGCGAACGTCCAGGGATTTCTCCCACACCAAAGATCCCACCCCCCAAAACTATAGCCAGCCCTCGGCCCCCACTGCCGCCGCTTCCACGGCACCACAGAGACTGGGGCTGCGGTCTCACCTGTGCTGCCTGTGCCCCGACGTACGAGGCACGCTCGGCGGCGTTTTTTGCCCGAACCCGGCACGGGGCTTGCGAACGTCCGGGCATTTCTCCAACACCAAAGAGCCCAGCCCCCAAAGCTGTGGCCAGCCCTGTGCACCCACTGCCGCCGCTTCCACGGCACCACTAAGACTGGGGCTGCGGTCTCACCTGTGCTGCCTATGCCCCGACGTACGAGGCACGCTCGACGGCGTTTTTTGCCCGAACCCGGCACGGGGCTTGCGAACGTCCGGGGATTTCTCCCACACCAAACATCCCACCCCCCAAAGCTGTGGCCAGCCCTGTGCACCCTCTGCCGCCGCTTCCACGGCACCACAGAGACTGGGGCTGCGGTCTCACCTGTGCTGCCTATGCCCCGACGTATGAGGCACGCTCGGCGGCGTTTTTTGCCCGAACCCGGCACAGGGCTTGCGAACGTCCGGGGATTTCTCCCACACCAAAGAGGCCACCCCCCAAAACTATAGGCAGCCCTGTGCCCCCACTGCCGCTGCTTCCACGGCACCACAGAGACTGGGGCTGCGGTCTCACCTGTGCTACCTATGCCCCGACGTATGAGGCACGCTCGGCGGCGTTTTTTGCCCGAACCCGGCACGGGGCTTGCGAACGTCCGGGGATTTCTCCAACCCCAAAGAGCCCAGCCCCCAAAGCTGTGGCCAGCCCTGTGCACCCACTGCCGCCGCTTCCACGGCACCACAGAGACTGGGGCTGCGGTCTCACCTGTGCTGCCTATGCCCCGACGTACGAGGCACGCTCGGCGGCGTTTTTTGCCCGAACCCGGCACGGGGCTTGCGAACATCCGGGGATTTCTCCCACACCAAAGATCCCACCGCCCAAAGCTGTGGCCAGCCCTGTGCAGCCACTGCCGCCGCTTCCACGGCACCACAGAGGCTGGGGCTGCGGTCTCACCTGTGCTGCCTATGCTCCGACGTACGAGGCACGCTCGGCGGCGTTTTTTGCCCGAACCCGGCACGGGGCTTGCGAACGTCCAGGGATTTCTCCCACGCCAAAGAGGCCACCCCCCAAAGCTGTGGCTAGCCCTCGGTCCCCACTGCCGCCGCTTCCACGGCACCACAGAGCCTGGGGCTGCGGTCTCACCTGTGCTACCTATGCCCCGATGTACGAGGCACGCTCGGCGGCGTTTTTTGCCCGAACCCGGCACGGAGCTTGCGAACGTCCGGGGATTTCTCCCACGCCAAAGATCCCACCCCCCAAAACTATAGCCAGCCCTCGGCCCCCACTGCCGCCGCTTCCACGGCACCACAGAGACTGGGGCTGCGGTCTCACCTGTGCTAACTATGCCCCGACGTACGAGGCACGTTCGGCGGCGTTTTTTTCCCAAACCCGGCACGGGGCTTGCGAACGTCCGGGGATTTCTCCCACACCAAAGAGCCCACCCCCCAAAGCTGTGGCCAGCCCTGTGCCCCCACTGCCGCCGCTTCCACGGCACCACAGAGACTGGGGCTACGGTCGCACCTGTGCTGCCTATGCCCCGATGTATGAGGCACGCTCAACGGCGTTTTTTGCCCGAACCCGGCACGGGGCTTGCGAACGTCCGGGGATTTCTCCCACAGCAACGAGGCCACCCCCCAAAACTATAGGCAGCCCTGTGCCGCCACTGCCGCCGCTTCCACGGCACCACAGAGACTGGGGCTACGGTCGCACCTGTGCTGCCTATGCCCCGACGTATGAGGCACGCTCGACGGCGTTTTTTGCCCGAACCCGGCACGGGGCTTGCGAACGTCCGGGGATTTCTCCCACAGCAACGAGGCCACCCCCCAAAACTATAGCCAGCCCTGTGCCGCCACTGCCGCCGCTTCCACGGCACCACAGAGACTGGGGCTGCGGTCGCACCTGTGCTGCCTATGCCTTGACGTACAAGGCACGCTCGACGGCGTTTTTTGCCCGAACCCGGCACGGGGCTTGCGAACGTCCGGGGATTTCTCCAACACCAAAGAGGCCAGCCCCAAAGCTGTGGCCAGCCCTGTGCCCCCACTGCTGCCGCTTCCACGGCACCACTAAGACTGGGGCTGCGGTCGCACCTGTGCTGCCTATGCCCCGACGTACGAGGCACGCTCGACGGCGTTTTTTGCCCGAACCTGGCACGGGGCTTGCGAACGTCCGGGGATTTCTCCCACACCAAAGAGCCCAACCCCCAAAACTATAGGCAGCCCTGTGCCCCCACTGCCGCCGCTTCCACGGCACCACAGAGACTGGGGCTGCGGTCGCACCTGTGCTGCCTATGCCCCGACGTACGAGGCACGCTCGGCGGCGTTTTTTGCCCGAACCCGGCACGGGGCTTGCGAACGTCCGGGGATTTCTCCCACACCAAAGAGGCCAGCCCCGAAAGCTGTGGCCAGCCCTGTGCACCCACTGCCGCCGCTTCCACGGCACCACAGAGACTGGGGCTGCGGTCTCACCTGTGCTGCCTATGCCCCGACGTATGAGGCACGCTCGGCGGGGTTTTTTGCCCGAACCCGGCACGGGGCTTGCGAACGTCCGGGGATTTCTCCCACGCCAAAGATCCCACCCCCCAAAACTATAGGCAGCCCTGTGCCCCCACTGCCGCCGCTTCCATGGCACCACAGAGACTGGGGCTGCGGTCGCACCTGTGCTGCCTATGCCCCGACGTACGAGGCACGCTCGGGGCGTTTTTTTGCCCGAACCCGGCACGGGGCTTGCGAACGTCCGGGGATTTCTCCCACGCCAAAGAGGCCACCCCCCAAAGCTGTGGCCAGCCCTCGGCCCCCACTGCCGCCATTTCCACGGCACCACAGAGACTGGGGCTGCGGTCGCACCTGTGCTGCCTATGCCCCGACGTACGAGGCACGCTTGGTGGCGTTTTGTGCCCGAACCCGGCACGGGGCTTGCTAACGTCCGGGGATTTCTCCCACACCAAAGAGGCCACCCCCCAAAGCTGTGGCCAGCCCTCAGCCCCCCTGCCGCCGCTTCCACGGCACCACAGAGACTGGGGCTACGGTCGCACCTGTGCTGCCTATGCCCCGACGTATGAGGCACGCTCGACGGCGTTTTTTGCCCGAACCCGGCACAGGGCTTGCGAACGTCCGGGGATTTCTCCCACAGCAACGAGGCCACCCCCCAAAACTATAGGCAGCCCTGTGCCCCCACTGCCGCCGCTTCCACGGCACCACAGAGACTGGGGCTGCGGTCGCACCTGTGCTGCCTATGCCCCGACGTACGAGGCACGCTCGACGGCGTTTTTTGCCCGAACCCGGCACGGGGCTTGCGAACGTCCGGGGATTTCTCCAACACCAAAGAGGCCACCCCCCAAAGCTGTGGCCAGCCCTGTGCACCCACTGCCGCCGCTTCCACGGCACCACAGAGGCTGGGGCTGCGGTCTCACCTGTGCTGCCTATGCTCCGACGTACGAGGCACGCTCGGCGGCGTTTTTTGCCCGAACCCGGCACGGGGCTTGCGAACGTCCGGGGATTTCTCCCACACCAAAGAGGCCACCCCCCAAAGCTGTGGCTAGCCCTCGGTCCCCACTGCCGCCGCTTCCACGGCACCACAGAGCCTGGGGCTGCGGTCTCACCTGTGCTACCTATGCCCCGATGTACGAGGCACGCTCGGCGGCGTTTTTTGCCCGAACCCGGCACGGGGCTTGCGAACGTCCGGGGATTTCTCCCACACCAAAGAGGCCACCCCCCAAAGCTGTGGCCAGCCCTGTGCACCCACTGCCGCCGCTTCCACGGCACCACTAAGACTGGGGCTACGGTCGCACCTGTGCTGCCTATGCCCCGACGTATGAGGCACGCTCGACGGCGTTTTTTGCCCGAACCCGGCACAGGGCTTGCGAACGTCCGGGGATTTCTCCCATAGCAACGAGGCCACCCCCCAAAACTATAGGCAGCCCTGTGCCCCCACTGCCGCCGCTTCCACGGCACCACAGAGACTGGGGCTGCGGTCGCACCTGTGCTGCCTATGCCCCGACGTACGAGGCACGCTCGGCGGCGTTTTTTGCCCGAACCCGGCACGGGGCTTGCGAACGTCCGGGGATTTCTCCAACACCAAAGAGGCCACCCCCCAAAGCTGTGGCCAGCCCTGTGCAGCCACTGCCGCCGCTTCCACGGCACCACAGAGGCTGGGGCTGCGGTCTCACCTGTGCTGCCTATGCTCCGACGTACGAGGCACGCTCGGCGGCGTTTTTTGCCCGAACCCGGCACGGGGCTTGCGAACGTCCGGGGATTTCTCCCACGCCAAAGAGGCCACCCCCCAAAGCTGTGGCCAGCCCTCGGCCCCCACTGCCGCCGCTTCCACGGCACCACTAAGACTGGGGCTGCGGTTGCACCTGTGCTGCCTATGCCCCGACGTACGAGGCACGCTCGACGGCGTTTTTTGCCCGAACCTGGCACGGGGCTTGCGAACGTCCGGGGATTTCTCCCACGCCAAAGAGGCCACCCCCCAAAACTATAGGCAGCCCTGTGCCCCCACTGCCGCCGCTTCCACGGCACCACAGAGGCTGGGGCTGCGGTCTCACCTGTGCTGCCTATGCTCCGACGTACGAGGCACGCTCGGCGGCGTTTTTTGCCCGAACCCGGCACGGGGCTTGCGAACGTCCGGGGATTTCTCCCACGCCAAAGAGGCCACCCCCAAAGCTGTGGCCAGCCCTGTGCACCCACTGCCGCCGCTTCCACGGCACCACTAAGACTGGGGCTGCGGTTGCACCTGTGCTGCCTATGCCCCGACGTATGAGGCACGCTCGGCGGCGTTTTTTGCCCGAACCCGGCACGGGGCTTGCGAACGTCCGGGGATTTCTCCCACGCCAAAGATCCCACCCCCCAAAACTATAGGCAGCCCTGTGCCCCCACTGCCGCCGCTTCCATGGCACCACAGAGACTGGGGCTGCGGTCGCACCTGTGCTGCCTATGCCCCGACGTACGAGGCACGCTCGGGGCGTTTTTTGCCCGAACCCGGCACGGGGCTTGCGAACGTCCGGGGATTTCTCCCACACCAAAGAGGCCACCCCCCAAAGCTGTGGCTAGCCCTCGGCCCCCACTGCTGCCGCTTCCACGGCACCACAGAGACTGGGGCTGCGGTTGCACCTGTGCTGCCTATGCTCCGACGTACGAGGCACGCTCGGCGGCGTTTTTTGCCCGAACCCGGCACGGGGCTTGCTAACGTCCGGGGATTTCTCCCACACCAAAGAGGCCACCCCCCAAAGCTGTGGCCAGCCCTCAGCCCCCCTGCCGCCGCTTCCACGGCACCACAGAGACTGGGGCTACGGTCGCACCTGTGCTGCCTATGCCCCGACGTATGAGGCACGCTCGACGGCGTTTTTTGCCCGAACCCGGCACAGGGCTTGCGAACGTCCGGGGATTTCTCCCACAGCAACGAGGCCACCCCCCAAAACTATAGGCAGCCCTGTGCCCCCACTGCCGCCGCTTCCACGGCACCACAGAGACTGGGGCTGCGGTCGCACCTGTGCTGCCTATGCCCCGACGTACGAGGCACGCTCGGCACCGTTTTTTGCCCGAACCCGGCACGGGGCTTGCGAACGTCCGGGGATTTCTCCAACACCAAAGAGGCCACCCCCCAAAGCTGTGGCCAGCCCTGTGCACCCACTGCCGCCGCTTCCACGGCACCACAGAGGCTGGGGCTGCGGTCTCACCTGTGCTGCCTATGCTCCGACGTACGAGGCACGCTCGGCGGCGTTTTTTGCCCGAACCCGGCACGGGGCTTGCGAACGTCCGGGGATTTCTCCCACACCAAAGAGGCCACCCCCCAAAGCTGTGGCTAGCCCTCGGTCCCCACTGCCGCCGCTTCCACGGCACCACAGAGCCTGGGGCTGCGGTCTCACCTGTGCTACCTATGCCCCGATGTACGAGGCACGCTCGGCGGCGTTTTTTGCCCGAACCCGGCACGGGGCTTGCGAACGTCCGGGGATTTCTCCCACACCAAAGAGGCCACCCCCCAAAGCTGTGGCCAGCCCTGTGCACCCACTGCCGCCGCTTCCACGGCACCACTAAGACTGGGGCTACGGTCGCACCTGTGCTGCCTATGCCCCGACGTATGAGGCACGCTCGACGGCGTTTTTTGCCCGAACCCGGCACAGGGCTTGCGAACGTCCGGGGATTTCTCCCATAGCAACGAGGCCACCCCCCAAAACTATAGGCAGCCCTGTGCCCCCACTGCCGCCGCTTCCACGGCACCACAGAGACTGGGGCTGCGGTCGCACCTGTGCTGCCTATGCCCCGACGTACGAGGCACGCTCGGCGGCGTTTTTTGCCCGAACCCGGCACGGGGCTTGCGAACGTCCGGGGATTTCTCCAACACCAAAGAGGCCACCCCCCAAAGCTGTGGCCAGCCCTGTGCAGCCACTGCCGCCGCTTCCACGGCACCACAGAGGCTGGGGCTGCGGTCTCACCTGTGCTGCCTATGCTCCGACGTACGAGGCACGCTCGGCGGCGTTTTTTGCCCGAACCCGGCACGGGGCTTGCGAACGTCCGGGGATTTCTCCCACGCCAAAGAGGCCACCCCCCAAAGCTGTGGCCAGCCCTGTGCACCCACTGCCGCCGCTTCCACGGCACCACTAAGACTGGGGCTGCGGTTGCACCTGTGCTGCCTATGCCCCGACGTATGAGGCACGCTCGGCGGCGTTTTTTGCCCGAACCCGGCACGGGGCTTGCGAACGTCCGGGGATTTCTCCCACGCCAAAGATCCCACCCCCCAAAACTATAGGCAGCCCTGTGCCGCCACTGCCGCCGCTTCCACGGCACCACAGAGACTGGGGCTACGGTCGCACCTGTGCTGCCTATGCCCCGACGTACAAGGCACGCTCGACGGCGTTTTTTGCCCGAACCCAGCACGGGGCTTGCGAACGTCCGGGGATTTCTCCCACGCCAAAGAGGCCAGCCCCAAAGCTGTGGCCAGCCCTCGGCCCCCACTGCCGCCGCTTCCACGGCACCACTAAGACTGGGGCTGCGGTTGCACCTGTGCTGCCTATGCCCCGACGTACAAGGCACGCTCGACGGCGTTTTTTGCCCAAACCCGGCACGGGGCTTGCGAACGTCCGGGGATTTCTCCCACACCAAAGAGGCCAGCCCCGAAAGCTGTGGCCAGCCCTGTGCAGCCACTGCCGCCGCTTCCACGGCACCACTAAGACTGGGGCTGCGGTCGCACCTGTGCTGCGTATGCTCCGACGTACGAGGTACGTTCGGCGGCGTTTTTTGCCCGAACCCGGCACGGGGCTTGCGAACGTCCGGGGATTTCTCCCATACCAAAGAGGCCAGCCCCCAAAGCTGTCGCCAGCCCTGTGCACCCACTGCCACCGCTTCCACGGCACCACAGAGACTGGGGCTGCGGTCTCACCTGTGCTACCTATGCCCTGACGTATGAGGCACGCTCGGCGGCGTTTTTTGCCCGAACCCGGCACGGGGCTTGCGAACGTCCGGGGATTTCTCCCACACCAAAGAGCCCACCCCCCAAAACTATAGGCAGCCCTGTGCCCCCACTGCCGCCGCTTCCACGGCACCACAGAGACTGGGGCTGCGGTCGCACCTGTGCTGCCTATGCCCCGACGTACGAGGCACGCTCGGGGCGTTTTTTGCCCGAACCCGGCACGGGGCTTGCGAACGTCCGGGGATTTCTCCCACGCCAAAGAGCCCACCCCCCAAAACTATAGCCAGCCCTCGGCCCCCACTGCTGCCGCTTCCACGGCACCACAGAGACTGGGGCTGCAGTCGCACCTGTGCTGCCTATGCCCCGACGTACGAGGCACGCTCGGCGGCGTTTTTTGCCCGAACCCGGCACGGGGCTTGCGAACGTCCGGGGATTTCTCCCACACCAAAGATCCCACCCCCCAAAACTATAGGCAGCCCTGTGCCCCCACTGCCGCCGCTTCCACGGCACCACAGAGACTGGGGCTGCGGTTGCACCTGTGCTGCCTATGCCCCGACGTACGAGGCACGCTCGACGGCGTTTTTTGCCCAAACCCGGCACGGGGCTTGCGAACGTCCGGGGATTTCTCCCACACCAAAGAGGCCAGCCCCGAAAGCTGTGGCCAGCCCTGTGCAGCCACTGCCGCCGCTTCCACGGCACCACTAAGACTGGGGCTGCGGTCTCACCTGTGCTGCGTATGCTCCGACGTACGAGGTACGTTCGGCGGCGTTTTTTGCCCGAACCCGGCACGGGGCTTGCGAACGTCCGGGGATTTCTCCCATACCAAAGAGGCCAGCCCCCAAAGCTGTCGCCAGCCCTGTGCACCCACTGCCACCGCTTCCACGGCACAACAGAGACTGCGGCTGCGGTCTCACCTGTGCTACCTATGCCCCGACGTATGAGGCACGCTCGGCGGCGTTTTTTGCCCGAACCCGGCACGGGGCTTGCGAACGTCCGGGGATTTCTCCCACACCAAAGAGCCCACCCCCCAAAACTATAGGCAGCCCTGTGCCCCCACTGCCGCCGCTTCCACGGCACCACAGAGACTGGGGCTGCGGTCGCACCTGTGCTGCCTATGCCCCGACGTACGAGGCACGCTCGGGGCGTTTTTTGCCCGAACCCGGCACGGGGCTTGCGAACGTCCGGGGATTTCTCCCACGCCAAAGAGCCCACCCCCCAAAACTATAGCCAGCCCTCGGCCCCCACTGCCGCCGCTTCCACGGCACCACAGAGACTGGGGCTGCAGTCGCACCTGTGCTGCCTATGCCCCGACGTACGAGGCACGCTCGACGGCGTTTTTTGCCCGAACCCGGCACGGGGCTTGCGAACGTCCGGGGATTTCTCCCACACCAAAGAGGCCACCCCCCAAAACTATAGCCAGCCCTCGGCCCCCACTGCCGCCGCTTCCACGGCACCACAGAGACTGGGGCTGCGGTCGCACCTTTGCTGCCTATGCCCCGACGTACGAGGCACGCTCGACGGTGTTTTTTGCCCGAACCCGGCACGGGGCTTGCGAACGTCCGGGGATTTCTCCAACACCAAAGAGGCCAGCCCCAAAGCTGTGGCCAGCCCTCGGCCCCCACTGCCGCCGCTTCCACGGCACCACTAAGACTGGGGCTGCGGTTGCACCTGTGCTGCCTATGCCCCGACGTACGAGGCACGCTCGACGGCGTTTTTTGCCCGAACCCGGCACGGGGCTTGCGAACGTCCGGGGATTTCTCCCACGCCAAATATCCCACCCCCCAAAACTATAGGCAGCCCTGTGCCCCCATTGCCGCCGCTTCCACGGCACCACAGAGACTGGGGCTGCGGTTGCACCTGTGCTGCCTATGCCCCGACGTAGGAGGCACGCTCGACGGCGTTTTTTGCCCAAACCCGGCACGGGGCTTGCGAACGTCCGGGGATTTCTCCCACACCAAAGAGGCCAGCCCCGAAAGCTGTGGCCAGCCCTGTGCAGCCACTGCCGCCGCTTCCACGGCACCACTAAGACTGGGGCTGCAGTCGCACCTGTGCTGCCTATGCCCCGACGTACGAGGTACGTTCGGCGGCGTTTTTTGCCCGAACCCGGCACGGGGCTTGCGAACGTCCGGGGATTTCTCCCATACCAAAGAGGCCAGCCCCCAAAGCTGTCGCCAGCCCTGTGCACCCACTGCCACCGCTTGCACGGCACCACAGAGACTGCGGCTGCGGTCTCACCTGTGCTACCTATGCCCCGACGTATGAGGCACGCTCGGCGGCGTTTTTTGCCCGAACCCGGCACGGGGCTTGCGAACGTCCGGGGATTTCTCCCACACCAAAGAGCCCAACCCCCAAAACTATAGGCAGCCCTGTGCCCCCACTGCCGCCGCTTCCATGGCACCACAGAGACTGGGGCTGCGGTCGCACCTTTGCTGCCTGTGCCCCGACGTACGAGGCACGCTCGGCGGCGTTTTTTGCCCGAACCCGGCACGGGGCTTGCGAACGTCCGGGGATTTCTCCCACGCCAAAGTGGCCAGCCCCCAAAGCTGTGGCCAGCCCTGTGCACCCACTGCCGCCGCTTCCACGGCACCACAGAGACTGGGGCTGCGGTCTCACCTGTGCTACCTATGCCCCGACGTATGAGGCACGCTCGGCGGCGTTTTTTGCCCGAACCCGGCACAGGGCTTGCGAACGTCCGGGGATTTCTCCCACACCAAAGAGGCCACCCCCCAAAACTATAGCCAGCCCTCGGCCCCCACTGCCGCCGCTTCCACGGCACCACAGAGACTGGGGCTGCGGTCGCACCTGTGCTACCTATGCCCCGACGTATGAGGCACGCTCGGCGGCGTTTTTTGCCCGAACCCGGCACGGGGCTTGCGAACGTCCGGGGATTTCTCCCACACCAAAGAGGCCACCCCCCAAAACTATAGCCAGCCCTCGGCCCCCACTGCCGCAGCTTCCACGGCACCACAGAGACTGGGGCTGCGGTCTCACCTGTGCTGCCTATGCCCCGACGTACGAGGCACGCTCGGCGGCGTTTTTTGCCCGAACCCGGCTCGGGGCTTGCGAACGTGCGGGGATTTCTCCAACACCAAAGAGCCCAGCCCCCAAAGCTGTGGCCAGCCCTGTGCACCCACTGCCGCCGCTACCACGGCCCCACTAAGACTGGGGCTGCGGTTGCACCTGTGCTACCTATGCCCCGACGTACGAGGCACGCTCGGCGGCGTTTCTTGCCCGAACCCGGCACGGAGCTTGCGACCGTCCGGGGATTTCTCCCACGCCAAAGAGCCCACCCCCCAAAACTATAGGCAGCCCTGTGCCCCCACTGCCGCCGCTTCCACGGCACCACAGAGACTGGGGCTGCGGTCTCACCTGTGCTGCCTATGCCCCGACGTACGAGGCACGCTCGGCGGCGTTTTTTGCCCGAACCCGGCACGGGGCTTGCGAACGTCCGGGGATTTCTCCCACACCAAAGAGCCCAGCCCCCAAAGCTGTGGCCAGCCCTGTGCACCCACTGCCGCCGCTTCCACGGCACCACAGAGACTGGGGCTGCGGTCTCACCTGTGCTGCCTATGCCCCGACGTACGAGGCACGCTCGGCGGCGTTTTTTGCCCGAACCCGGCACAGGGCTTGCGAACGTCCGGGGATTTCTCCCACACCAAAGAGGCCACCCCCCAAAACTATAGCCAGCCCTCGGCCCCCACTGCCGCCGCTTCCACGGCACCACAGAGACTGGGGCTGCGGTCGCACCTGTGCTACCTATGCCCCGACGTATGAGGCACGCTCGGCGGCGTTTTTTGCCCGAACCCGGCACGGGGCTTGCGAACGTCCGGGGATTTCTCCCACACCAAAGAGGCCACCCCCCAAAACTATAGCCAGCCCTCGGCCCCCACTGCCGCCGCTTCCACGGCACCACAGAGACTGGGGCTGCGGTCTCACCTGTGCTGCCTATGCCCCGACGTATGAGGCACGCTCGACGGCGTTTTTTGCCCAAACCCGGCACGGGGCTTGCGAACGTCCGGGGATTTCTCCAACACCAAAGAGGCCAACCCTCAAAACTATAGCCAGCCTTCGGCCCCCACTGCCGCCGCTTCCACGGCACCACAGAGACTGGGGCTGCGGTCGCACCTTTGCTGCCTATGCCCCGACGTACGAGGCACGCTCGGCGGCGTTTTTTGCCCGAACCCGGCTCGGGGCTTGCGAACGTGCGGGGATTTCTCCAACACCAAAGAGCCCAGCCCCCAAAGCTGTGGCCAGCCCTGTGCACCCACTGCCGCCGCTACCACGGCCCCACTAAGACTGGGGCTGCGGTCGCACCTGTGCTACCTATGCCCCGACGTATGAGGCACGCTCGGCGGCGTTTTTTGCCCGAACCCGGCACGGGGCTTGCGAACGTCCGGGGATTTCTCCCACACCAAAGAGCCCACCCCCCAAAACTATAGCCAGCCCTGTGCCCCCACTGCCGCCGCTTCCACGGCACCACAGAGGCTGGGGCTGCGGTCTCACCTGTGCTGCCTATGCCCCGACGTACGAGGCACGCTCAGCGGCGTTTTTTGCCCGAGCCCGGCACGGGGCTTGCGAACGTCCGGGGATTTCTCCCACGCCAAAGAGGCCACCCCCCAAAACTATAGCCAGCCCTCGGCCCCCACTGCCGCCGCTTCCACGGCACCACTAAGACTGGGGCTGCGGTCGCACCTGTGCTGCCTATGCCCCAACGTACGAGGCACGCTCGGCGGCGTTTTTTGCCCGAACCCGGCACGGGGCTTGCGAACGTCCGGGGATTTCTCCCACACCAAAGAGGCCACCCCCCAAAACTATAGGCAGCCCTGTGCCCCCACTGCCGCCGCTTCCACGGCACCACAGAGGCTGGGGCTGCGGTCTCACCTGTGCTGCCTATGCCCCGACGTACGAGGCACGCTCGGCGGCGTTTTTTGCCCGAACCCGGCAGGGGGCTTGCGAACGTCCGGGGATTTCTCCCACGCCAAAGAGGCCACCCCCCAAAACTATAGCCAGCCCTCGGCCCCCACTGCCGCCGCTTCCACGGCACCACAGAGACTGGGGCTGCGGTCTCACCTGTGCTGCCTATGCCCCGACGTACGAGGCACGCTCGGCGGCGTTTTTTGCCCGAACCTGGCACGGGGCTTGCGAACGTCCGGGGATTTCTCCAACACCAAAGAGCCCAGCCCCCAAAGCTGTGGCCAGCCCTGTGCACCCACTGCCACCGCTTCCACGGCACCACAGAGACTGGGGCTGCGGTCTCACCTGTGCTACCTATGCCCCGACGTATGAGGCACGCTCGGTGGCGTTTTTTGCCCGAACCCGGCACGGGGCTTGCGAACGTCCGGGGATTTCTCCCACACCAAACATCCCACCCCCCAAAGCTGTGGCCAGCCCTCGGCCCCCACTGCCGCCGCTTCCACGGCACCACAGAGACTGGGGCTGCGGTCTCACCTGTGCTACTTATGCCCCGACGTACGAGGCATGCTCGGCGGCGTTTTTTGCCCGAACCCGGCACGGGGCTTGCGAACGTCCGGGGATTTCTCCCACACCAAAGAGGCCAACCCTCAAAACTATAGGCAGCCCTGTGCCCCCACTGCCGCCGCTTCCATGGCACCACAGAGACTGGGGCTGCGGTCGCACCTTTGCTGCCTATGCCCCGACGTATGAGGCACGCTCAGCGGCGTTTTTTGCCCGAACCCGGCACGGGGCTTGCGAACGTCCGGGGATTTCTCCCACACCAAAGAGGCCACCCCCCAAAACTATAGCCAGCCCTCGGCCCCCACTGCCGCCGCTTCCACGGCACCACAGAGACTGGGGCTGCGGTCTCACCTGTGCTACCTATGCCCCGACGTATGAGGCACGCTCGGCGGCGTTTTTTGCCCGAACCCGGCACGGGGCTTGCGAACGTCCGGGGATTTCTCCCACACCAAAGAGGCCACCCCCCAAAACTATAGGCAGCCCTGTGCCCCCACTGCCGCCGCTTCCACGGCACCACAGAGACTGGGGCTGCGGTCGCACCTGTGCTGCCTATGCCCCGACGTACGAGGCACGCTCGACGGCGTTTTTTGCCCGAACCCGGCACGGGGCTTGCGAACGTGCGGGGATTTCTCCAACCCCAAAGAGCCCAGCCCCCAAAGCTGTGGCCAGCCCTGTGCACCCACTGCCGCCGCTTCCACGGCACCACTAAGACTGGGGCTGCGGTCGCACCTGTGCTGCCTATGCCCCGACGTACGAGGCACGCTCGACGGCGTTTTTTGCCCGAACCCGGCACGGGGCTTGCGAACGTCCAGGGATTTCTCCCACACCAAAGATCCCACCCCCCAAAACTATAGCCAGCCCTCGGCCCCCACTGCCGCCGCTTCCACGGCACCACAGAGACTGGGGCTGCGGTCTCACCTGTGCTGCCTGTGCCCCGACGTACGAGGCACGCTCGGCGGCGTTTTTTGCCCGAACCCGGCACGGGGCTTGCGAACGTCCGGGGATTTCTCCCACACCAAAGAGCCCAGCCCCGAAAGCTGTGGCCAGCCCTGTGCACCCACTGCCGCCGCTTCCACGGCACCACAGAGACTGGGGCTGCGGTCTCACCTGTGCTGCCCATGCCCCGACGTACGAGGCACGCTCGGCGGCGTTTTTTGCCCGAACCCGGCACGGGGCTTGCGAACGTCCGGGGATTTCTCCCACACCAAACATCCCACCCCCCAAAGCTGTGGCCAGCCCTGTGCACCCTCTGCCGCCGCTTCCACGGCACCACAGAGACTGGGGCTGCGGTCTCACCTGTGCTGCCTATGCCCCGACGTATGAGGCACGCTCGGCGGCGTTTTTTGCCCAAACCCGGCACGGGGCTTGCGAACGTCCGGGGATTTCTCCCACACCAAAGAGGCCACCCCCCAAAACTATAGGCAGCCCTCGGCCCCCACTGCCGCCGCTTCCACGGCACCACAGAGACTGGGGCTGCGGTCGCACCTGTGCTGCCTATGCCCCGACGTACGAGGCACGCTCGACGGCGTTTTTTGCCCAAACCCGGCACGGGGCTTGCGAACGTGCGGGGATTTCTCCAACCCCAAAGAGCCCAGCCCCCAAAGCTGTGGCCAGCCCTGTGCACCCACTGCCGCCGCTTCCACGGCACCACAGAGACTGGGGCTGCGGTCGCACCTGTGCTGCCTATGCCCCGACGTACGAGGCACGCTCGGCGGCGTTTTTTGCCCGAACCCGGCACGGGGCTTGCGAACGTCCAGGGATTTCTCCCACACCAAAGATCCCACCCCCCAAAACTATAGCCAGCCCTCGGCCCCCACTGCCGCCGCTTCCACGGCACCACAGAGACTGGGGCTGCGGTCTCACCTGTGCTGCCTGTGCCCCGACGTACGAGGCACGCTCGGCGGCGTTTTTTGCCCGAACCCGGCACGGGGCTTGCGAACGTCCGGGCATTTCTCCAACACCAAAGAGCCCAGCCCCCAAAGCTGTGGCCAGCCCTGTGCACCCACTGCCGCCGCTTCCACGGCACCACTAAGACTGGGGCTGCGGTCTCACCTGTGCTGCCTATGCCCCGACGTACGAGGCACGCTCGACGGCGTTTTTTGCCCGAACCCGGCACGGGGCTTGCGAACGTCCGGGGATTTCTCCCACACCAAACATCCCACCCCCCAAAGCTGTGGCCAGCCCTGTGCACCCTCTGCCGCCGCTTCCACGGCACCACAGAGACTGGGGCTGCGGTCTCACCTGTGCTACCTATGCCCCGACGTATGAGGCACGCTCGGCGGCGTTTTTTGCCCGAACCCGGCACGGGGCTTGCGAACGTCCGGGGATTTCTCCCACACCAAAGAGGCCACCCCCCAAAACTATAGGCAGCCCTGTGCCCCCACTGCCGCCGCTTCCACGGCACCACAGAGACTGGGGCTGCGGTCGCACCTGTGCTGCCTATGCCCCGACGTACGAGGCACGCTCGACGGCGTTTTTTGCCCAAACCCGGCTCGGGGCTTGCGAACGTGCGGGGATTTCTCCAACCCCAAAGAGCCCAGCCCCCAAAGCTGTGGCCAGCCCTGTGCACCCACTGCCGCCGCTTCCACGGCACCACAGAGACTGGGGCTGCGGTCTCACCTGTGCTGCCTATGCCCCGACGTATGAGGCACGCTCGGCGGCGTTTTTTGCCCGAACCCGGCACGGGGCTTGCGAACATCCGGGGATTTCTCCCACACCAAAGATCCCACCCCCCAAAGCTGTGGCCAGCCCTGTGCAGCCACTGCCGCCGCTTCCACGGCACCACAGAGGCTGGGGCTGCGGTCTCACCTGTGCTGCCTATGCTCCGACGTACGAGGCACGCTCGGCGGCGTTTTTTGCCCGAACCCGGCACGGGGCTTGCGAACGTCCGGGGATTTCTCCCACGCCAAAGAGGCCACCCCCCAAAGCTGTGGCTAGCCCTCGGTCCCCACTGCCGCCGCTTCCACGGCACCACAGAGCCTGGGGCTGCGGTCTCACCTGTGCTACCTATGCCCCGATGTACGAGGCACGCTCGGCGGCGTTTTTTGCCCGAACCCGGCACGGAGCTTGCGAACGTCCGGGGATTTCTCCCACGCCAAAGATCCCACCCCCCAAAACTATAGCCAGCCCTCGGCCTCCACTGCCGCCGCTTCCACGGCACCACAGAGACTGGGGCTGCGGTCTCACCTGTGCTAACTATGCCCCGACGTACGAGGCACGTTCGGCGGCGTTTTTTTCCCAAACCCGGCACGGGGCTTGCGAACGTCCGGGGATTTCTCCAACACCAAAGAGCCCACCCCCCAAAGCTGTGGCCAGCCCTGTGCACCCACTGCCGCCGCTTCCACGGCACCACAGAGACTGGGGCTACGGTCGCACCTGTGCTGCCTATGCCCCGATGTATGAGGCACGCTCAACGGCGTTTTTTGCCCGAACCCGGCACGGGGCTTGCGAACGTCCGGGGATTTCTCCCACAGCAACGAGGCCACCCCCCAAAACTATAGGCAGCCCTGTGCCCCCACTGCCGCCGCTTCCACGGCACCACAGAGACTGGGGCTACGGTCGCACCTGTGCTGCCTATGCCCCGACGTATGAGGCACGCTCGGCGGCGTTTTTTGCCCGAACCCGGCACGGGGCTTGCGAACGTCCGGGGATTTCTCCCACAGCAACGAGGCCACCCCCCAAAACTATAGCCAGCCCTGTGCCGCCACTGCCGCCGCTTCCACGGCACCACAGAGCCTGGGGCTGCGGTCGCACCTGTGCTGCCTATGCCCCGACGTACAAGGCACGCTCGGCGGCGTTTTTTGCCCGAACCCGGCACGGGGCTTGCGAACGTCCGGGGATTTCTCCAACACCAAAGAGGCCAGCCCCAAAGCTGTGGCCAGCCCTGTGCCCCCACTGCTGCCGCTTCCACGGCACCACAGAGACTGGGGCTGCGGTCTCACCTGTGCTGCCTATGCCCCGACGTATGAGGCACGCTCGGCGGCGTTTTTTGCCCGAACCCGGCACGGGGCTTGCGAACGTCCGGGGATTTCTCCCACGCCAAAGATCCCACCCCCCAAAACTATAGGCAGCCCTGTGCCCCCACTGCCGCCGCTTCCATGGCACCACAGAGACTGGGGCTGCGGTCGCACCTGTGCTGCCTATGCCCCGACGTACGAGGCACGCTCGGGGAGTTTTTTGCCCGAACCCGGCACGGGGCTTGCGAACGTCCGGGGATTTCTCCCACGCCAAAGAGGCCACCCCCCAAAGCTGTGGCCAGCCCTCGGCCCCCACTGCCGCCATTTCCACGGCACCACAGAGACTGGGGCTGCGGTCGCACCTGTGCTGCCTATGCCCCGACGTACGAGGCACGCTTGGTGGCGTTTTTTGCCCGAACCCGGCACGGGGCTTGCGAACGTCCGGGGATTTCTCCCACACCAAAGAGGCCACCCCCCAAAGCTGTGGCTAGCCCTCGGCCCCCACTGCTGCCGCTTCCACGGCACCACAGAGACTGGGGCTGCGGTCTCACCTGTGCTGCCTATGCTCCGACGTACGAGGCACGTTCAGCGGCGTTTTTTGCCCGAACCCGGCACGGGGCTTGCTAACGTCCGGGGATTTCTCCCACACCAAAGAGGCCACCCCCCAAAGCTGTGGCCAGCCCTCAGCCCCCCTGCCGCCGCTTCCACGGCACCACAGAGACTGGGGCTACGGTCGCACCTGTGCTGCCTATGCCCCGAC
The DNA here is from genome assembly GCF_030463565.1 of Pelecanus crispus. Lineage (NCBI taxonomy): Eukaryota > Metazoa > Chordata > Aves > Pelecaniformes > Pelecanidae > Pelecanus > Pelecanus crispus. Next base: position 43,681,066 of record NC_134652.1, on the reverse strand, counting down.
GTATGAGGCACGCTCGACGGCGTTTTTTGCCCGAACCCGGCACAGGGCTTGCGAACGTCCGGGGATTTCTCCCACAGCAACGAGGCCACCCCCCAAAACTATAGGCAGCCCTGTGCCCCCACTGCCGCCGCTTCCACGGCACCACAGAGACTGGGGCTGCGGTCGCACCTGTGCTGCCTATGCCCCGACGTACGAGGCACGCTCGGCAGCGTTTTTTGCCCGAACCCGGCACGGGGCTTGCGAACGTCCGGGGATTTCTCCCACACCAAAGAGGCCACCCCCCAAAGCTGTGGCCAGCCCTGTGCACCCACTGCCGCCGCTTCCACGGCACCACAGAGGCTGGGGCTGCGGTCTCACCTGTGCTGCCTATGCTCCGACGTACGAGGCACGCTCGGCGGCGTTTTTTGCCCGAACCCGGCACGGGGCTTGCGAACGTCCGGGGATTTCTCCCACACCAAAGAGGCCACCCCCCAAAGCTGTGGCCAGCCCTGTGCACCCACTGCCGCCGCTTCCACGGCACCACTAAGACTGGGGCTGCGGTTGCACCTGTGCTGCCTATGCCCCGACGTACGAGGCACGCTCGACGGCGTTTTTTGCCCGAACCAGGCACGGGGCTTGCGAACGTCCGGGGATTTCTCCCACGCCAAAGAGCCCAACCCCCAAAACTATAGGCAGCCCTGTGCCCCCACTGCCGCCGCTTCCACGGCACCACAGAGACTGGGGCTGCGGTCGCACCTGTGCTGCCTATGCCCCGACGTACGAGGCACGCTCGGCAGCGTTTTTTGCCCGAACCCGGCACGGGGCTTGCGAACGTCCGGGGATTTCTCCAACACCAAAGAGGCCACCCCCCAAAGCTGTGGCCAGCCCTGTGCACCCACTGCCGCCGCTTCCACGGCACCACAGAGGCTGGGGCTGCGGTCTCACCTGTGCTGCCTATGCTCCGACGTACGAGGCACGCTCGGCGGCGTTTTTTGCCCGAACCCGGCACGGGGCTTGCGAACGTCCGGGGATTTCTCCCACACCAAAGAGGCCACCCCCCAAAGCTGTGGCTAGCCCTCGGTCCCCACTGCCGCCGCTTCCACGGCACCACAGAGCCTGGGGCTGCGGTCTCACCTGTGCTACCTATGCCCCGATGTACGAGGCACGCTCGGCGGCGTTTTTTGCCCGAACCCGGCACGGGGCTTGCGAACGTCCGGGGATTTCTCCCACACCAAAGAGGCCACCCCCCAAAGCTGTGGCCAGCCCTGTGCACCCACTGCCGCCGCTTCCACGGCACCACTAAGACTGGGGCTACGGTCGCACCTGTGCTGCCTATGCCCCGACGTATGAGGCACGCTCGACGGCGTTTTTTGCCCGAACCCGGCACAGGGCTTGCGAACGTCCGGGGATTTCTCCCATAGCAACGAGGCCACCCCCCAAAACTATAGGCAGCCCTGTGCCCCCACTGCCGCCGCTTCCACGGCACCACAGAGACTGGGGCTGCGGTCGCACCTGTGCTGCCTATGCCCCGACGTACGAGGCACGCTCGGCGGCGTTTTTTGCCCGAACCCGGCACGGAGCTTGCGAACGTCCGGGGATTTCTCCAACACCAAAGAGCCCAGCCCCCAAAGCTGTGGCCAGCCCTGTGCAGCCACTGCCGCCGCATCCACGTCACCACAGAGGCTGGGGCTGCGGTCTCACCTGTGCTGCCTATGCTCCGACGTACGAGGCACGCTCGGCGGCGTTTTTTGCCCGAACCCGGCACGGGGCTTGCGAACGTCCGGGGATTTCTCCCACGCCAAAGAGGCCACCCCCCAAAGCTGTGGCCAGCCCTGTGCACCCACTGCCGCCGCTTCCACGGCACCACAGAGACTGGGGCTGCGGTCTCACCTGTGCTACCTATGCCCCGACGTACGAGGCACGTTCGGCGGCGTTTTTTGCCCGAACCCGGCACGGGGCTTGCGAACGTCCGGGGATTTCTCCCACACCAAAGAGGCCACCCCCCAAAGCTGTGGCCAGCCCTCAGCCCCCCTGCCGCCGCTTCCACGGCACCACAGAGACTGGGGCTACGGTCGCACCTGTGCTGCCTATGCCCCGACGTACAAGGCACGCTCGACGGCGTTTTTTGCCCGAACCCGGCACGGAGCTTGCGAACGTCCGGGGATTTCTCCCACAGCAACGAGGCCACCCCCCAAAACTATAGGCAGCCCTGTGCCGCCACTGCCGCCGCTTCCACGGCACCACAGAGACTGGGGCTACGGTCGCACCTGTGCTGCCTATGCCCCGACGTACAAGGCACGCTCGACGGCGTTTTTTGCCCGAACCCGGCACGGGGCTTGCGAACGTCCGGGGATTTCTCCCACGCCAAAGAGGCCAGCCCCAAAGCTGTGGCCAGCCCTCGGCCCCCACTGCCGCCGCTTCCACGGCACCACTAAGACTGGGGCTGCGGTTGCACCTGTGCTGCCTATGCCCCGACGTACAAGGCACGCTCGACGGCGTTTTTTGCCCAAACCCGGCACGGGGCTTGCGAACGTCCGGGGATTTCTCCCACACCAAAGAGGCCAGCCCCGAAAGCTGTGGCCAGCCCTGTGCAGCCACTGCCGCCGCTTCCACGGCACCACTAAGACTGGGGCTGCGGTCGCACCTGTGCTGCGTATGCTCCGACGTACGAGGTACGTTCGGCGGCGTTTTTTGCCCGAACCCGGCACGGGGCTTGCGAACGTCCGGGGATTTCTCCCATACCAAAGAGGCCAGCCCCCAAAGCTGTCGCCAGCCCTGTGCACCCACTGCCACCGCTTCCACGGCACCACAGAGACTGCGGCTGCGGTCTCACCTGTGCTACCTATGCCCCGACGTATGAGGCACGCTCGGCGGCGTTTTTTGCCCGAACCCGGCACGGGGCTTGCGAACGTCCGGGGATTTCTCCCACACCAAAGAGCCCACCCCCCAAAACTATAGGCAGCCCTGTGCCCCCACTGCCGCCGCTTCCACGGCACCACAGAGACTGGGGCTGCGGTCGCACCTGTGCTGCCTATGCCCCGACGTACGAGGCACGCTCGGGGCGTTTTTTGCCCGAACCCGGCACGGGGCTTGCGAACGTCCGGGGATTTCTCCCACGCCAAAGAGCCCACCCCCCAAAACTATAGCCAGCCCTCGGCCCCCACTGCCGCCGCTTCCACGGCACCACTAAGACTGGGGCTGCGGTTGCACCTGTGCTGCCTATGCCCCGACGTACGAGGCACGCTCGACGGCGTTTTTTGCCCGAACCCGGCACGGGGCTTGCGAACGTCCGGGGATTTCTCCCACGCCAAAATCCCACCCCCCAAAACTATAGGCAGCCCTGTGCCCCCACTGCCGCCGCTTCCACGGCACCACAGAGACTGGGGCTGCGGTCTCACCTGTGCTGCCTATGCCCCGACGTATGAGGCACGCTCGGCGGCGTTTTTTGCCCGAACCCGGCACGGGGCTTGCGAACGTCCGGGGATTTCTCCCACACCAAAGAGCCCACCCCCCAAAACTATAGGCAGCCCTGTGCCCCCACTGCCGCCGCTTCCACGGCACCACAGAGACTGGGGCAGCGGTCTCACCTGTGCTGCCTATGCCCCGACGTACGAGGCACGCTCGACGGCGTTTTTTGCCCAAACCCGGCACGGGGCTTGCGAACGTCCGGGGATTTCTCCCACACCAAAGAGGCCAGCCCCGAAAGCTGTGGCCAGCCCTGTGCAGCCACTGCCGCCGCTTCCACGGCACCACTAAGACTGGGGCTGCAGTCGCACCTGTGCTGCCTATGCCCCGACGTACGAGGTACGTTCGGCGGCGTTTTTTGCCCGAACCCGGCACGGGGCTTGCGAACGTCCGGGGATTTCTCCCATACCAAAGAGGCCAGCCCCCAAAGCTGTCGCCAGCCCTGTGCACCCACTGCCACCGCTTCCACGGCACCACAGAGACTGCGGCTGCGGTCTCACCTGTGCTACCTATGCCCCGACGTATGAGGCACGCTCGGCGGCGTTTTTTGCCCGAACCCGGCACGGGGCTTGCGAACGTCCGGGGATTTCTCCCACACCAAAGAGCCCACCCCCCAAAACTATAGGCAGCCCTGTGCCCCCACTGCCGCCGCTTCCACGGCACCACAGAGACTGGGGCTGCGGTCGCACCTGTGCTGCCTATGCCCCGACGTACGAGGCACGCTCGGGGCGTTTTTTGCCCGAACCCGGCACGGGGCTTGCGAACGTCCGGGGATTTCTCCCACGCCAAAGAGCCCACCCCCCAAAACTATAGCCAGCCCTGTGCCCCCACTGCTGCCGCTTCCACGGCACCACAGAGACTGGGGCTGCAGTCGCACCTGTGCTGCCTATGCCCCGACGTACGAGGCACGCTCGGCGGCGTTTTTTGCCCGAACCCGGCACGGGGCTTGCGAACGTCCGGGGATTTCTCCCACACCAAAGAGGCCACCCCCCAAAACTATAGCCAGCCCTCGGCCCCCACTGCCGCCGCTTCCACGGCACCACAGAGACTGGGGCTGCGGTCGCACCTTTGCTGCCTATGCCCCGACGTACGAGGCACGCTCGACGGCGTTTTTTGCCCAAACCCGGCACGGGGCTTGCGAACGTGCGGGGATTTCTCCAACCCCAAAGAGCCCAGCCCCCAAAGCTGTGGCCAGCCCTGTGCACCCACTGCCGCCGCTTCCACGGCACCACTAAGACTGGGGCTGCGGTCGCACCTGTGCTGCCTGTGCCCCGACGTACGAGGCACGCTCGGCGGCGTTTTTTGCCCGAACCCGGCACGGGGCTTGCGAACGTCCGGGGATTTCTCCCACACCAAAGATGCCAGCCCCCAAAGCTGTGGCCAGCCCTGAGCACCCACTGCCGCCGCTTCCACGGCACCACTAAGACTGGGGCTGCGGTTGCACCTGTGCTGCCTATGCCCCGACGTACGAGGCACGCTCGGCGGAGTTTTTTGCCCGAACCCGGCACGGGGCTTGCGAACGTCCGGGGATTTCTCCCACACCAAAGAGGCCACCCCCAAAAACTATAGCCAGCCCTGTGCCCCCACTGCTGCCGCTTCCACGGCACCACAGAGACTGGGGCTGCGGTCTCACCTGTGCTGCCTATGCCCCGACGTACGAGGCACGCTCGGGGTGTTTTTTGCCCGAACCCGGCACGGGGCTTGCGAACGTCCGGGGATTTCTCCCACACCAAAGATCCCAGCCCCCAAAACTGTAGGCAGCCCTGTGCCCCCACTGCCGCCGCTTCCACGGCACCACAGAGACTGGGCTGCGGTTGCACCTGTGCTGCCTATGCCCCGACATACGAGGCACGCTCGGGGCGTTTTTTGCCCGAACCCGGCACGGGGCTTGCGAACGTCCGGGGATTTCTCCCACACCAAAGAGGCCACCCCCAAAAACTATAGCCAGCCCTCGGCCCCCACTGCTGCCGCTTCCACGGCACCACAGAGACTGGGGCTGCGGTCGCACCTGTGCTGCCTGTGCCCCGACGTACGAGGCACGCTCGGCGGCGTTTTTTGCCCGAACCCGGCACGGGGCTTGCGAACGTCCGGGGATTTCTCCCACACCAAAGAGGCCAGCCCCCAAAGCTGTGGCCAGCTCTGTGCCCCCACTGCCGCCGCTTCCACGGCACCACAGAGACTGGGGCTGCGGTCGCACCTGTGCTGCCTATGCCCCGACATACGAGGCACGCTCCGGGCGTTTTTTGCCCGAACCCGGCACGGGGCTTGCGAACGTCCGGGGATTTCTCCCACGCCAAAGAGCCCACCCCCCAAAACTATAGCCAGCCCTCGGCCCCCACTGCTGCCGCTTCCACGGCACCACAGAGACTGGGGCTGCGGTCTCACCTGTGCTGCCTATGCCCCGACGTACGAGGCACGCTCGGGGTGTTTTTTGCCCGAACCCGGCACGGGGCTTGCGAACGTCCGGGGATTTCTCCCACACCAAAGATCCCAGCCCCCAAAACTGTAGGCAGCCCTGTGCCCCCACTGCCGCCGCTTCCACGGCACCACAGAGACTGGGCTGCGGTTGCACCTGTGCTGCCTATGCCCCGACGTACGAGGCACGCTCGGGGTGTTTTTTGCCCGAACCCGGCACGGGGCTTGCGAACGTCCGGGGATTTCTGCCACGCCAAAGAGCCCACCCCCCAAAACTATAGCCAGCCCTCGGCCCCCACTGCTGCCGCTTCCACGGCACCACAGAGACTGGGGCTGCGGTCTCACCTGTGCTGCCTATGCCCCGACATACGAGGCACGCTCGGGGCGTTTTTTGCCCGAACCCGGCACGGGGCTTGCGAACGTCCGGGGATTTCTCCCACGCCAAAGATCCCACCCCCCAAAACTATAGGCAGCCCTGTGCCCCCACTGCCGCCGCTTCCACGGCACCACAGAGACTGGGGCTGCGGTCTCACCTGTGCTGCCTATGCCCCGACGTACAAGGCACGCTCGGGGTGTTTTTTGCCCGAACCCGGCACGGGGCTTGCGAACGTCCAGGGATTTCTCCAACACCAAAGATCCCACCCCCCAAAACTGTAGGCAGCCCTGTGCCCCCACTGCCGCCGCTTCCACGGCACCACAGAGACTGGGCTGCGGCTGCACCTGTGCTGCCTATGCCCCGACGTACGAGGCACGCTCGGGGTGTTTTTTGCCCGAACCCGGCACGGGGCTTGCGAACGTCCGGGGATTTCTCCCACACCAAAGATCCCAGCCCCCAAAACTGTAGGCAGCCCTGTGCCCCCACTGCCGCCGCTTCCACGGCACCACAGAGACTGGGCTGCGGTTGCACCTGTGCTGCCTATGCCCCGACGTATGAGGCACGCTCGGCGGCGTTTTTTGCCCGAACCCGGCACGGGGCTTGCGAACGTCCGGGGATTTCTCCCACGCCAAAGATCCCACCCCCCAAAACTATAGGCAGCCCTGTGCCCCCACTGCCGCCGCTTCCACGGCACCACAGAGACTGGGGCTGCGGTCGCACCTGTGCGACCTATGCCCCGACGTACGAGGCACGCTCGGCGGCGTTTTTTGCCCGAACCCGGCACGGGGCTTGCGAACGTCCGGGGATTTCTCCCACACCAAAGAGGCCAGCCCCCAAAACTGTAGGCAGCCCTGTGCCCCCACTGCCGCCGCTTCCACGGCACCACAGAGACTGGGGCTGCGGTCTCACCTGTGCTGCCTATGCCCCGACGTATGAGGCACGCTCGACGGCGTTTTTTGCCCGAACCCGGCACGGGGCTTGCGAACGTCCGGGGATTTCTCCCACGCCAAAGATCCCACCCCCCAAAACTATAGCCAGCCCTCGGCCCCCACTGCCGCCGCTTCCACGGCACCACAGAGACTGGGGCTGCGGTCGCACCTGTGCTGCCTATGCCCCGACGTATGAGGCACGCTCGACGGCGTTTTTTGCCCGAACCCGGCTCGGGGCTTGCGAACGTCCGGGGATTTCTCCCACGCCAAAGATCCCAGCCCCCAAAACTATAGCCAGCCCTGTGCACCCACTGCCGCCGCGTCCACGGCACCACAGAGACTGGGGCTGCGGTCTCACCTGTGCTGCCTATGCCCCGACGTATGAGGCACGCTCGGCGGCGTTTTTTACCCGAACCCGGCACGGGGCTTGCGAACGTCCGGGGATTTCTCCCACGCCAAAGAGGCCACCCCCCAAAACTATAGCCAGCCCTGTGCCCCCACTGCCGCCGCTTCCACGGCACCACAGAGACTGGGGCTGCGGTCGCACCTGTGCTGCCTATGCCCCGACGTACGAGGCACGCTCGGCGGCGTTTTTTGCCCGAACCCGGCACGGGGCTTGCGAACGTCCGGGGATTTCTCCCACGCCAAAGATCCCACCCCCCAAAACTATAGCCAGCCCTGTGCACCCACTGCCTCCGCTTCCACGGCACCACAGAGACTGGGGCTGCGGTCTCACCTGTGCTACCTATGCCCCGACGTACGAGGCACGCTCGGCGGCGTTTTTTGCCCGAACCCGGCACGGGGCTTGCGAACGTCCGGGGATTTCTCCCACGCCAAAGAGGCCACCCCCCAAAACTATAGCCAGCCCTCGGCCCCCACTGCCGCCGCTTCCACGGCACCACAGAGGCTGGGGCTGCGGTCGCACCTGTGCTACCTATGCCCCGACGTACGAGGCACGCTCGGCGGCGTTTTTTGCCCGAACCCGGCACGGGGCTTGCGAACGTCCGGGGATTTCTCCCACGCCAAAGATCCCACCCCCCAAAACTATAGCCTGCCCTCGGCCCCCACTGCCGCCGCTTCCACGGCACCACAGAGACTGGGGCTGTGGTCTCACCTGTGCTACCTATGCCCCGACGTACGAGGCACGCTCGGCGGCGTTTTTTGCCCGAACCCGGCACGGGGCTTGCGAACATCCGGGGATTTCTCCCACGCCAAAGAGGCCACCCCCCAAAACTATAGCCAGCCCTCGGCCCCCACTGCCGCCGCTTCCACGGCACCACAGAGACTGGGGCTGCGGTCGCACCTGTGCTACCTATGCCCCGACGTACGAGGCACGCTCGGCGGCGTTTTTTGCCCGAACCCGGCTTGGGGCTTGCGAACGTCCGGGGATTTCTCCCACGCCAAAGAGCCCACCCCCCAAAACTATAGCCAGCCCTCGGCCCCCACTGCCGCCGCTTCCACGGCACCACAGAGAATGGGGCTGTGGTCTCACCTGTGCTACCTATGCCCCAACGTACGAGGCACGCTCGGCGGCGTTTTTTGCCCGAACCCGGCACGGGGCTTGCGAACATCCGGGGATTTCTCCCAAGCCAAAGAGGCCAGCCCCAAAGCTGTGGCCAGCCCTCGGCCCCCACTGCCGCCGCTTCCACGGCACCACTAAGACTGGGGCTGCGGTTGCACCTGTGCTGCCTATGCCCCGACGTACAAGGCACGCTCGACGGCGTTTTTTGCCCAAACCCGGCACGGGGCTTGCGAACGTCCGGGGATTTCTCCCACACCAAAGAGGCCAGCCCCGAAAGCTGTGGCCAGCCCTGTGCAGCCACTGCCGCCGCTTCCACGGCACCACTAAGACTGGGGCTGCGGTCGCACCTGTGCTGCGTATGCTCCGACGTACGAGGTACGTTCGGCGGCGTTTTTTGCCCGAACCCGGCACGGGGCTTGCGAACGTCCGGGGATTTCTCCCATACCAAAGAGGCCAGCCCCCAAAGCTGTCGCCAGCCCTGTGCACCCACTGCCACCGCTTCCACGGCACCACAGAGACTGCGGCTGCGGTCTCACCTGTGCTACCTATGCCCCGACGTATGAGGCACGCTCGGCGGCGTTTTTTGCCCGAACCCGGCACGGGGCTTGCGAACGTCCGGGGATTTCTCCCACACCAAAGAGCCCACCCCCCAAAACTATAGGCAGCCCTGTGCCCCCACTGCCGCCGCTTCCACGGCACCACAGAGACTGGGGCTGCGGTCGCACCTGTGCTGCCTATGCCCCGACGTACGAGGCACGCTCGGGGCGTTTTTTGCCCGAACCCGGCACGGGGCTTGCGAACGTCCGGGGATTTCTCCCACGCCAAAGAGCCCACCCCCCAAAACTATAGCCAGCCCTCGGCCCCCACTGCCGCCGCTTCCACGGCACCACTAAGACTGGGGCTGCGGTTGCACCTGTGCTGCCTATGCCCCGACGTACGAGGCACGCTCGACGGCGTTTTTTGCCCGAACCCGGCACGGGGCTTGCGAACGTCCGGGGATTTCTCCCACGCCAAAGATCCCACCCCCCAAAACTATAGGCAGCCCTGTGCCCCCACTGCCGCCGCTTCCACGGCACCACAGAGACTGGGGCTGCGGTCTCACCTGTGCTGCCTATGCCCCGACGTATGAGGCACGCTCGGCGGCGTTTTTTGCCCGAACCCGGCACGGGGCTTGCGAACGTCCGGGGATTTCTCCCACACCAAAGAGCCCACCCCCCAAAACTATAGGCAGCCCTGTGCCCCCACTGCCGCCGCTTCCACGGCACCACAGAGACTGGGGCAGCGGTCTCACCTGTGCTGCCTATGCCCCGACGTACGAGGCACGCTCGACGGCGTTTTTTGCCCAAACCCGGCACGGGGCTTGCGAACGTCCGGGGATTTCTCCCACACCAAAGAGGCCAGCCCCGAAAGCTGTGGCCAGCCCTGTGCAGCCACTGCCGCCGCTTCCACGGCACCACTAAGACTGGGGCTGCAGTCGCACCTGTGCTGCCTATGCCCCGACGTACGAGGTACGTTCGGCGGCGTTTTTTGCCCGAACCCGGCACGGGGCTTGCGAACGTCCGGGGATTTCTCCCATACCAAAGAGGCCAGCCCCCAAAGCTGTCGCCAGCCCTGTGCACCCACTGCCACCGCTTCCACGGCACCACAGAGACTGCGGCTGCGGTCTCACCTGTGCTACCTATGCCCCGACGTATGAGGCACGCTCGGCGGCGTTTTTTGCCCGAACCCGGCACGGGGCTTGCGAACGTCCGGGGATTTCTCCCACACCAAAGAGCCCACCCCCCAAAACTATAGGCAGCCCTGTGCCCCCACTGCCGCCGCTTCCACGGCACCACAGAGACTGGGGCTGCGGTCGCACCTGTGCTGCCTATGCCCCGACGTACGAGGCACGCTCGGGGCGTTTTTTGCCCGAACCCGGCACGGGGCTTGCGAACGTCCGGGGATTTCTCCCACGCCAAAGAGCCCACCCCCCAAAACTATAGCCAGCCCTGTGCCCCCACTGCTGCCGCTTCCACGGCACCACAGAGACTGGGGCTGCAGTCGCACCTGTGCTGCCTATGCCCCGACGTACGAGGCACGCTCGGCGGCGTTTTTTGCCCGAACCCGGCACGGGGCTTGCGAACGTCCGGGGATTTCTCCCACACCAAAGAGGCCACCCCCCAAAACTATAGCCAGCCCTCGGCCCCCACTGCCGCCGCTTCCACGGCACCACAGAGACTGGGGCTGCGGTCGCACCTTTGCTGCCTATGCCCCGACGTACGAGGCACGCTCGACGGCGTTTTTTGCCCAAACCCGGCACGGGGCTTGCGAACGTGCGGGGATTTCTCCAACCCCAAAGAGCCCAGCCCCCAAAGCTGTGGCCAGCCCTGTGCACCCACTGCCGCCGCCTCCACGGCACCACTAAGACTGGGGCTGCGGTCGCACCTGTGCTGCCTGTGCCCCGACGTACGAGGCACGCTCGGCGGCGTTTTTTGCCCGAACCCGGCACGGGGCTTGCGAACGTCCGGGGATTTCTCCCACACCAAAGATGCCAGCCCCCAAAGCTGTGGCCAGCCCTGAGCACCCACTGCCGCCGCTTCCACGGCACCACTAAGACTGGGGCTGCGGTTGCACCTGTGCTGCCTATGCCCCGACGTACGAGGCACGCTCGGCGGAGTTTTTTGCCCGAACCCGGCACGGGGCTTGCGAACGTCCGGGGATTTCTCCCACACCAAAGAGGCCACCCCCAAAAACTATAGCCAGCCCTGTGCCCCCACTGCTGCCGCTTCCACGGCACCACAGAGACTGGGGCTGCGGTCTCACCTGTGCTGCCTATGCCCCGACGTACGAGGCACGCTCGGGGTGTTTTTTGCCCGAACCCGGCACGGGGCTTGCGAACGTCCGGGGATTTCTCCCACACCAAAGATCCCAGCCCCCAAAACTGTAGGCAGCCCTGTGCCCCCACTGCCGCCGCTTCCACGGCACCACAGAGACTGGGCTGCGGTCGCACCTGTGCTGCCTATGCCCCGACATACGAGGCACGCTCGGGGCGTTTTTTGCCCGAACCCGGCACGGGGCTTGCGAACGTCCGGGGATTTCTCCCACACCAAAGAGGCCACCCCCAAAAACTATAGCCAGCCCTCGGCCCCCACTGCTGCCGCTTCCACGGCACCACAGAGACTGGGGCTGCGGTCGCACCTGTGCTGCCTGTGCCCCGACGTACGAGGCACGCTCGGCGGCGTTTTTTGCCCGAACCCGGCACGGGGCTTGCGAACGTCCGGGGATTTCTCCCACACCAAAGAGGCCAGCCCCCAAAGCTGTGGCCAGCTCTGTGCCCCCACTGCCGCCGCTTCCACGGCACCACAGAGACTGGGGCTGCGGTCGCACCTGTGCTGCCTATGCCCCGACATACGAGGCACGCTCCGGGCGTTTTTTGCCCGAACCCGGCACGGGGCTTGCGAACGTCCGGGGATTTCTCCCACGCCAAAGAGCCCACCCCCCAAAACTATAGCCAGCCCTCGGCCCCCACTGCTGCCGCTTCCACGGCACCACAGAGACTGGGGCTGCGGTCTCACCTGTGCTGCCTATGCCCCGACGTACGAGGCACGCTCGGGGTGTTTTTTGCCCGAACCCGGCACGGGGCTTGCGAACGTCCGGGGATTTCTCCCACACCAAAGATCCCAGCCCCCAAAACTGTAGGCAGCCCTGTGCCCCCACTGCCGCCGCTTCCACGGCACCACAGAGACTGGGCTGCGGTTGCACCTGTGCTGCCTATGCCCCGACGTACGAGGCACGCTCGGGGTGTTTTTTGCCCGAACCCGGCACGGGGCTTGCGAACGTCCGGGGATTTCTGCCACGCCAAAGAGCCCACCCCCCAAAACTATAGCCAGCCCTCGGCCCCCACTGCTGCCGCTTCCACGGCACCACAGAGACTGGGGCTGCGGTCTCACCTGTGCTGCCTATGCCCCGACATACGAGGCACGCTCGGGGCGTTTTTTGCCCGAACCCGGCACGGGGCTTGCGAACGTCCGGGGATTTCTCCCACGCCAAAGATCCCACCCCCCAAAACTATAGGCAGCCCTGTGCCCCCACTGCCGCCGCTTCCACGGCACCACAGAGACTGGGGCTGCGGTCTCACCTGTGCTGCCTATGCCCCGACGTACAAGGCACGCTCGGGGTGTTTTTTGCCCGAACCCGGCACGGGGCTTGCGAACGTCCAGGGATTTCTCCAACACCAAAGATCCCACCCCCCAAAACTGTAGGCAGCCCTGTGCCCCCACTGCCGCCGCTTCCACGGCACCACAGAGACTGGGCTGCGGCTGCACCTGTGCTGCCTATGCCCCGACGTACGAGGCACGCTCGGGGTGTTTTTTGCCCGAACCCGGCACGGGGCTTGCGAACGTCCGGGGATTTCTCCCACACCAAAGATCCCAGCCCCCAAAACTGTAGGCAGCCCTGTGCCCCCACTGCCGCCGCTTCCACGGCACCACAGAGACTGGGCTGCGGTTGCACCTGTGCTGCCTATGCCCCGACGTATGAGGCACGCTCGGCGGCGTTTTTTGCCCGAACCCGGCACGGGGCTTGCGAACGTCCGGGGATTTCTCCCACGCCAAAGATCCCACCCCCCAAAACTATAGGCAGCCCTGTGCCCCCACTGCCGCCGCTTCCACGGCACCACAGAGACTGGGGCTGCGGTCGCACCTGTGCGACCTATGCCCCGACGTACGAGGCACGCTCGGCGGCGTTTTTTGCCCGAACCCGGCACGGGGCTTGCGAACGTCCGGGGATTTCTCCCACACCAAAGAGGCCAGCCCCCAAAACTGTAGGCAGCCCTGTGCCCCCACTGCCGCCGCTTCCACGGCACCACAGAGACTGGGGCTGCGGTCTCACCTGTGCTGCCTATGCCCCGACGTATGAGGCACGCTCGACGGCGTTTTTTGCCCGAACCCGGCACGGGGCTTGCGAACGTCCGGGGATTTCTCCCACGCCAAAGATCCCACCCCCCAAAACTATAGCCAGCCCTTGGCCCCCACTGCCGCCGCTTCCACGGCACCACAGAGACTGGGGCTGCGGTCGCACCTGTGCTGCCTATGCCCCGACGTATGAGGCACGCTCGACGGCGTTTTTTGCCCGAACCCGGCTCGGGGCTTGCGAACGTCCGGGGATTTCTCCCACGCCAAAGATCCCAGCCCCCAAAACTATAGCCAGCCCTGTGCACCCACTGCCGCCGCGTCCACGGCACCACAGAGACTGGGGCTGCGGTCTCACCTGTGCTGCCTATGCCCCGACGTATGAGGCACGCTCGGCGGCGTTTTTTACCCGAACCCGGCACGGGGCTTGCGAACGTCCGGGGATTTCTCCCACGCCAAAGAGGCCACCCCCCAAAACTATAGCCAGCCCTGTGCCCCCACTGCCGCCGCTTCCACGGCACCACAGAGACTGGGGCTGCGGTCGCACCTGTGCTGCCTATGCCCCGACGTACGAGGCACGCTCGGCGGCGTTTTTTGCCCGAACCCGGCACGGGGCTTGCGAACGTCCGGGGATTTCTCCCACGCCAAAGATCCCACCCCCCAAAACTATAGCCAGCCCTGTGCACCCACTGCCTCCGCTTCCACGGCACCACAGAGACTGGGGCTGCGGTCTCACCTGTGCTACCTATGCCCCGACGTACGAGGCACGCTCGGCGGCGTTTTTTGCCCGAACCCGGCACGGGGCTTGCGAACGTCCGGGGATTTCTCCCACGCCAAAGAGGCCACCCCCCAAAACTATAGCCAGCCCTCGGCCCCCACTGCCGCCGCTTCCACGGCACCACAGAGGCTGGGGCTGCGGTCGCACCTGTGCTACCTATGCCCCGACGTACGAGGCACGCTCGGCGGCGTTTTTTGCCCGAACCCGGCACGGGGCTTGCGAACGTCCGGGGATTTCTCCCACGCCAAAGATCCCACCCCCCAAAACTATAGCCTGCCCTCGGCCCCCACTGCCGCCGCTTCCACGGCACCACAGAGACTGGGGCTGTGGTCTCACCTGTGCTACCTATGCCCCGACGTACGAGGCACGCTCGGCGGCGTTTTTTGCCCGAACCCGGCACGGGGCTTGCGAACATCCGGGGATTTCTCCCACGCCAAAGAGGCCACCCCCCAAAACTATAGCCAGCCCTCGGCCCCCACTGCCGCCGCTTCCACGGCACCACAGAGACTGGGGCTGCGGTCGCACCTGTGCTACCTATGCCCCGACGTACGAGGCACGCTCGGCGGCGTTTTTTGCCCGAACCCGGCTTGGGGCTTGCGAACGTCCGGGGATTTCTCCCACGCCAAAGAGCCCACCCCCCAAAACTATAGCCAGCCCTCGGCCCCCACTGCCGCCGCTTCCACGGCACCACAGAGAATGGGGCTGTGGTCTCACCTGTGCTACCTATGCCCCAACGTACGAGGCACGCTCGGCGGCGTTTTTTGCCCGAACCCGGCACGGGGCTTGCGAACATCCGGGGATTTCTCCCAAGCCAAAGAGGCCACCCCCCAAAACTATAGCCAGCCCTCGGCCCCCTCTGCCGCCGCTT
Source organism: Pelecanus crispus (assembly GCF_030463565.1). Classification (NCBI taxonomy): domain Eukaryota; kingdom Metazoa; phylum Chordata; class Aves; order Pelecaniformes; family Pelecanidae; genus Pelecanus; species Pelecanus crispus. The sequence goes on along the minus strand of NC_134652.1, from coordinate 43,665,845 downwards.
CCACGGCACTACAGAGACTGGGGCTGCGGTCTCACCTGTGCTGCCTATGCCCCGACTTATGAGGCACGCTCGGCGGCGTTTTTTGCCCGAACCCGGCTCGGGGCTTGCGAACGTCCGGGGATTTCTCCCACGCCAAAGATCCCACCCCCCAAAACTATAGCCAGCCCTCGGCCCCCACTGCCGCCGCTTCCACGGCACCACAGAGACTGGGGCTGCGGTCGCACCTGTGCTGCCTATGCCCCGACGTATGAGGCACGCTCGACGGCGTTTTTTGCCCGAACCCGGCTCGGGGCTTGCGAACGTCCGGGGATTTCTCCCACGCCAAAGATCCCAGCCCCCAAAACTATAGCCAGCCCTGTGCACCCACTGCCGCCGCGTCCACGGCACCACAGAGACTGGGGCTGCGGTCTCACCTGTGCTGCCTATGCCCCGACGTATGAGGCACGCTCGGCGGCGTTTTTTGCCCGAACCCGGCACGGGGCTTGCGAACGTCCGGGGATTTCTCCCACGCCAAAGAGCCCAGCCCCCAAAACTATAGCCAGCCCTGTGCCCCCACTGCCGCCGCTTCCACGGCACCACAGAGGCTGGGGCTGCGGTCACACCTGTGCTGCCTATGCCCCGACGTACGAGGCACGCTCGGCGGCGTTTTTTGCCCGAACCCGGCACGGGGCTTGCGAACGTCCGGGGATTTCTCCCACGCCAAAGATCCCACCCCCCAAAACTATAGCCAGCCCTGTGCACCCACTGCCGCCGCTTCCACGGCACCACAGAGACTGGGGCTGCGGTCTCACCTGTGCTACCTATGCCCCGACGTACGAGGCACGCTCGGCGGCGTTTTTTGCCCGAACCCGGCTCGGGGCTTGCGAACGTCCGGGGATTTCTCCCACGCCAAAGAGGCCACCCCCCAAAACTATAGCCAGCCCTCGGCCCCCACTGCCGCCGCTTCCACGGCACCACAGAGGCTGGGGCTGCGGTCGCACCTGTGCTGCCTATGCCCCGACGTATGAGGCACGCTCGACGGCGTTTTTTGCCCGAACCCGGCTCGGGGCTTGCGAACGTCCGGGGATTTCTCCCACGCCAAAGATCCCAGCCCCCAAAACTATAGCCAGCCCTGTGCACCCACTGCCGCCGCGTCCACGGCACCACAGAGACTGGGGCTGCGGTCTCACCTGTGCTGCCTATGCCCCGACGTATGAGGCACGCTCGGCGGCGTTTTTAGCCCGAACCCGGCACGGGGCTTGCAAACGTCCGGGGATTTCTCCCACGCCAAAGAGGCCACCCCCCAAAACTATAGCCAGCCCTGTGCCCCCACTGCCGCCGCTTCCACGGCACCACAGAGACTGGGGCTGCGGTCGCACCTGTGCTGCCTATGCCCCGACGTACGAGGCACGCTCGGCGGCGTTTTTTGCCCGAACCCGGCACGGGGCTTGCGAACGTCCGGGGATTTCTCCCACACCAAAGAGCCCAGCCCCCAAAGCTGTGGCCAGCCCTGTGCACCCACTGCCGCCGCTTCCACGGCACCACAGAGGCTGGGGCTGCGGTCTCACCTGTGCTGCCTATGCCCCGACGTACGAGGCACGCTCGGCGGCGTTTTTTGCCCGAACCCGGCACGGGGCTTGCGAACGTCCGGGGATTTCTGCCACGCCAAAGAGGCCACCCCCCAAAGCTGTGGCCAGCCCTCGGCCCCCACTGCCGCCACTTCCACGGCACCACAGAGACTGGGGCTGCGGTCTCACCTGTGCTACCTATGCCCCGACGTATGAGGCACGCTCGGCGGCGTTTTTTGCCCGAACCCGGCACGGGGCTTGCGAACGTCCGGGGATTTCTCCCACACCAAAGAGGCCACCCCCCAAAACTATAGGCAGCCCTGTGCACCCACTGCCGCCGCTTCCACGGCACCACAGAGACTGGGGCTGCGGTCTCACCTGTGCTACCTATGCCCCGACATACGAGGCACGCTCGGCGGCGTTTTTTGCCCGAACCCGGCTTGGGGCTTGCGAACGTCCGGGGATTTCTCCCACGCCAAAGAGGCCACCCCCCAAAACTATAGCCAGCACTCGGCCCCCACTGCAGCCGCTTCCACGGCACCACAGAGACTGGGGCTGCGGTCTCACCTGTGCTACCTATGCCCCGACGTACGAGGCACGCTCGGCGGCGTTTTTTGCCTGAACCCGGCACGGGGCTTGCGAACGTCCGGGGATTTCTCCCACACCAAAGAGGCCACCCCCCAAAACTATAGGCAGCCCTGTGCACCCACTGCCGCCGCTTCCACGGCACCACAAAGACTGGGGCTGCGGTCTCACCTGTGCTGCCTGTGCTCCGACGTACGAGGCACGTTCGGCGGCGTTTTTTGCCCGAACCCGGCACGGGGCTTGCGAACGTCCGGGGATTTCTCCCACACCAAAGAGGCCACCCCCCAAAGCTGTGGCCAGCCCTGTGTACCCACTGCCGCCGCTTCCACGGCACCACAGAGCCTGGGGCTGCGGTCTCACCTGTGCTACCTATGCCCCGACGTACGAGGCACGCTCGGCGGCGTTTTTTGCCCGAACCCGGCACGGGGCTTGCGAACGTCCGGGGATTTCTCCCACACCAAAGATCCCACCCCCCAATACTATAGCCAGCCCTCGGCCCCCACTGCCGCCGCTTCCACGGCACCACAGAGACTGGGGCTGCGGTCGCACCTGTGCTGCCTATGCTCCGACGTACGAGGAACGTTCGGCGGCATTTTTTGCCCGAACCCGGCACGGGGCTTGCGAACGTCCGGGGATTTCTCCCACACCAAAGAGGCCACCCCCCAAAGCTGTGGCTAGCCTTCGGCCCCCACTGCCGCCGCTTCCACGGCACCACAGAGCCTGGGGCTGCAGTCTCACCTGTGCTGCCTATGCCCCGACGTACGAGGCACGTTCGGCGGCGTTTTTTGCCCGAACCCGGCACGGGGCTTGCGAACGTCCGGGGATTTCTCCCACGCCAAAGAGGCCACCCCCCAAAACTATAGCCAGCCCTCGGCCCCCACTGCCGCCGCTTCCACGGCACCACAGAGACTGGGGCTGCGGTTGCACCTGTGCTGCCAATGCTCCGACGTACGAGGCACATTCGGCGGCGTTTTTTGCCCGAACCCGGCACAGGGCTTGTGAACGTCCGGGGATTTCTCCCACACCAAAGAGGCCACCCCCCAAAGCTGTTGCTAACCCTCGGCCCCCACTGCCGCCGCTTCCACGGCACCACAGAGACTGGGCCTGCGGTCTCACCTGTGCTACCTATGCCCCGACGTACGAGGCACGCTCGGCGGCGTTTTTTGCCCGAACCCGGCTCGGGGCTTGCGAACGTCCGGGGATTTCTCCCACACCAAAGAGGCCACCCCCCAAAGCTGTGGCCAGCCCTGTGCACCCACTGCCGCCGCTTCCACGGCACCACAGAGACTGGGGCTGCGGTTGCACCTGTGCTGCCTATGCCCCGACGTATGAGGCACGCTCGGCGGCGTTTTTTGCCCGAACCCGGCACGGGGCTTGCGAACGTCCGGGGATTTCTCCCACGCCAAAGAGGCCACCCCCCAAAACTATAGCCAGCCCTCGGCCCCCACTGCCGCCGCTTCCACGGCACCACAGAGGCTGGGGCTGCGGTCTCACCTGTGCTGCCTATACCCCGACGTACGAGGCACGCTCGGCGGCGTTTTTTGCCCGAACCCGGCACGGGGCTTGCGAACGTCCAGGGATTTCTCCCACGCCAAAGAGCCCAGCCCCCAAAACTATAGCCAGCCCTGTGCCCCCACTGCCCCCGCTTCCACGGCACCACAGAGCCTGGGGCTGCGGTCTCACCTGTGCTGCCTATGCCCCGACGTACGAGGCACGCTCGGCGGCGTTTTTTGCCCGAACCCGGCACGGGGCTTGCGAACGTCCGGCGATTTCTCCCACACCAAAGAGCCCAGCCCCCAAAGCTGTGGCCAGCCCTCTGCACCCACTGCCGCTGCTTCCACGGCACTACAGAGACTGGGGCTACGGTCTCACCTGTGCTACCTATGCCCCGACGTATGAGGCACGCTCGGCGGCGTTTTTTGCCCGAACCCGGCACGGGGCTTGCGAACGTCCGGGGATTTCTCCCACGCCAAAGATCCCACCCCCCAAAACTATAGCCAGCCCTGTGCCCCCACTGCCCCCCGCTTCCACGGCACCACAGAGGCTGGGGCTGCGGTCTCACCTGTGCTACCTATGCCCCGACGTACGAGGCACGCTCGGCGGCGTTTTTTGCCCGAACCCGGCACGGGGCTTGCGAACATCCGGGGATTTCTCCCACGCCAAAGAGGCCACCCCCCAAAACTATAGCCAGCCCTGTGCCCCCACTGCCCCCGCTTCCACGGCACCACAGAGCCTGGGGCTGCGGTCTCACCTGTGCTGCCTATGCCCCGACGTACGAGGCACGCTCGGCGGCGTTTTTTGCCCGAACCCGGCACGGGGCTTGCGAACGTCCGGGGATTTCTCCCACACCAAAGAGCCCAGCCCCCAAAACTATAGCCAGCCCTGTGCCCCCACTGCCGACGCTTCCACGGCACCACAGAGACTGGGGCTGCGGTCGCACCTGTGCTGCCTATGCCCCGACGTACGAGGCACGCTCGGCGGCGTTTTTTGCCCGAACCCGGCACGGGGCTTGCGAACGTCCGGGGATTTCTCCCACACCAAAGAGCCCAGCCCCCAAAGCTGTGGCCAGCCCTGTGCACCCACTGCCGCCGCTTCCACGGCACCACAGAGGCTGGGGCTGCGGTCTCACCTGTGCTGCCTATGCCCCGACGTACGAGGCACGCTCGGCGGCGTTTTTTGCCCGAACCCGGCACGGGGCTTGCGAACGTCCGGGGATTTCTCCCACGCCAAAGAGGCCACCCCCCAAAGCTGTAGCCAGCCCTCGGCCCCCACTGCCGCCGCTTCCACAGCACCACAGAGACTGGGGCTGCGGTCTCACCTGTGCTACCTATGCCCCGACGTATGAGGCACGCTCGGCGGCGTTTTTTGCCCGAACCCGGCACGGGGCTTGCGAACGTCCGGGGATTTCTCCCACACCAAAGAGGCCACCCCCCAAAGCTGTGGCCAGCCCTGTGCACCCACTGCCGCCGCTTCCACGGCACCACAGAGACTGGGGCTGCGGTTGCACCTGTGCTGCCTATGCCCCGACGTATGAGGCACGCTCGGCGGCGTTTTTTGCCCGAACCCGGCACGGGGCTTGCGAACGTCCGGGGATTTCTCCCACGCCAAAGAGGCCACCCCCCAAAACTATAGCCAGCCCTCGGCCCCCACTGCCGCCGCTTCCACGGCACCACAGAGGCTGGGGCTGCGGTCTCACCTGTGCTGCCTATACCCCGACGTACGAGGCACGCTCGGCGGCGTTTTTTGCCCGAACCCGGCACGGGGCTTGCGAACGTCCAGGGATTTCTCCCACGCCAAAGAGCCCAGCCCCCAAAGCTGTGGCCAGCCCTCTGCACCCACTGCCGCTGCTTCCACGGCACCACAGAGACTGGGGCTACGGTCTCACCTGTGCTACCTATGCCCCGACGTATGAGGCACGCTCGGCGGCGTTTTTTGCCCGAACCCGGCACGGGGCTTGCGAACGTCCGGGGATTTCTCCCACGCCAAAGATCCCACCCCCCAAAACTATAGCCAGCCCTGTGCCCCCACTGCCCCCGCTTCCACGGCACCACAGAGCCTGGGACTGCGGTCTCACCTGTGCTACCTATGCCCCGACGTACGAGGCACGCTCGGCGGCGTTTTTTGCCCGAACCCGGCACGGGGCTTGCGAACATCCGGGGATTTCTCCCACACCAAAGAGCCCAGCCCCCAAAACTATAGCCAGCCCTGTGCCCCCACTGCCGCCGCTTCCACGGCACCACAGAGACTGGGGCTGCGGTCGCACCTGTGCTGCCTATGCCCCGACGTACGAGGCACGCTCGGCGGCGTTTTTTGCCCGAACCCGGCACGGGGCTTGCGAACGTCCGGGGATTTCTCCCACACCAAAGAGGCCACCCCCCAAAGCTGTGGCCAGCCCTGTGCACCCACTGCCGCCGCTTCCACGGCACCACAGAGGCTGGGGCTGCGGTCTCACCTGTGCTGCCTATGCCCCGACGTACGAGGCACGCTCGGCGGCGTTTTTTGCCCGAACCCGGCACGGGGCTTGCGAACGTCCGGGGATTTCTCCCACGCCAAAGAGGCCACCCCCCAAAGCTGTAGCCAGCCCTCGGCCCCCACTGCCGCCGCTTCCACGGCACCACTAAGACTGGGGCTGCGGTGTCACCTGTGCTACCTATGCCCCGACGTATGAGGCACGCTCGGCGGCGTTTTTTGCCCGAACCCGGCACGGGGCTTGCGAACGTCCGGGGATTTCTCCCACACCAAAGAGGCCACCCCCCAAAACTATAGGCAGCCCTGTGCACCCACTGCCGCCGCTTCCACGGCACCACAGAGACTGGGGCTGCGGTCTCACCTGTGCTACCTATGCCCCGACATACGAGGCACGCTCGGCGGCGTTTTTTGCCCGAACCCGGCACGGGGCTTGCGAACATCCGGGGATTTCTCCCACGCCAAAGAGGCCACCCCCCAAAACTACAGCCAGCCCTCGGCCCCCACTGCCGCCGCTTCCACGGCACCACAGAGACTGGGGCTGCGGTCTCACCTGTGCTACCTATGCCCCGACGTACGAGGCACGCTCGGCGGCGTTTTTTGCCCGAACCCGGCACGGGGCTTGCGAACATCCGGGGATTTCTCCCACACCAAAGAGGCCACCCCCCAAAGCTGTGGCCAGCCCTGTGCACCCACTGCCGCCGCTTCCATGGCACCACAGAGACTGGGGCTGCGGTCTCACCTGTGCTGCCTATGCTCCGACGTACGAGGCACGTTCGGCGGCGTTTTTTGCCCGAACCCGGCACGGGGCTTGCGAACGTCCGGGGATTTCTCCCACACCAAAGAGGCCACCCCCCAAAGCTGTGGCCAGCCCTGTGTACCCACTGCCGCCGCTTCCACGGCACCACTAAGACTGGGGCTGCGGTCTCACCTGTGCTACCTATGCCCCGACGTACGAGGCACGCTCGGCGGCGTTTTTTGCCCGAACCCGGCACGGGGCTTGCGAACGTCCGGGGATTTCTCCCACGCCAAAGATCCCACCCCCCAATACTATAGCCAGCCCTCGGCCCCCACTGCCGCCGCTTCCACGGCACCACAGAGACTGGGGCTGCGGTCTCACCTGTGCTACCTATGCCCCGACGTACGAGGCACGCTCGGCGGCGTTTTTTGCCCGAACCCGGCACGGGGCTTGCGAACATCCGGGGATTTCTCCCACACCAAAGAGCCCAGCCCCCAAAACTATAGCCAGCCCTGTGCCCCCACTGCCGCCGCTTCCACGGCACCACAGAGACTGGGGCTGCGGTCGCACCTGTGCTGCCTATGCCCCGACGTACGAGGCACGCTCGGCGGCGTTTTTTGCCCGAACCCGGCACGGGGCTTGCGAACGTCCGGGGATTTCTCCCACACCAAAGAGGCCACCCCCCAAAGCTGTGGCCAGCCCTGTGCACCCACTGCCGCCGCTTCCACGGCACCACAGAGACTGGGGCTGCGGTCGCACCTGTGCTGCCTATGCCCCGACGTACGAGGCACGCTCGGCGGCGTTTTTTGCCCGAACCCGGCACGGGGCTTGCGAACGTCCGGGGATTTCTCCCACGCCAAAGATCCCACCCCCCAATACTATAGCCAGCCCTCGGCCCCCACTGCCGCCGCTTCCACGGCACCACAGAGACTGGGGCTGCGGTCGCACCTGTGCTGCCTATGCTCCGACGTACGAGGCACGCTCGGCAGCGTTTTTTGCCCGAACCCGGCACGGGGCTTGCGAACGTCCGGGGATTTCTCCCACACCAAAGAGGCCACCCCCCAAAGCTGTGGCCAGCCCTGTGCACCCACTGCCGCCGCTTCCACGGCACCACAGAGACTGGGGCTGCGGTCTCACCTGTGCTACCTATGCCCCGACGTACGAGGCACGCTCGGCGGCGTTTTTTGCCCGAACCCGGCACGGGGCTTGCGAACGTCCGGGGATTTCTCCCACACCAAAGAGGCCACCCCCCAAAGCTGTGGCCAGCCCTGTGCACCCACTGCCGCCGCTTCCACGGCACCACAGAGACTGGGGCTGCGGTTGCACCTGTGCTGCCTATGCTCCGACGTACGAGGCACATTCGGCGGCGTTTTTTTGCCCGAACCCGGCACAGGGCTTGTGAACGTCCAGGGATTTCTCCCACACCAAAGAGGCCACCCCCCAAAGCTGTTGCTAGCCCTCGGCCCCCACTGCCGCCGCTTCCACGGCACCACAGAGACTGGGCCTGCGGTCGCACCTGTGCTGCCTATGCCCCGACGTATGAGGCACGCTCGGCGGCGTTTTTTGCCCGAACCCGGCACGGGGCTTGCGAACGTCCGGGGATTTCTCCCACACCAAAAAGGCCACCCCCCAAAGCTGTGGCCTGCGCTGTGTACCCACTGCCGCCGCTTCCACGGCACCACAGAGACTGGGGCTGCGGTCTCACCTGTGCTACCTATGCCCCGACGTACGAGGCACGCTCGGCGGCGTTTTTTGCCCGAACCCGGCACGGGGCTTGCGAACGTCCGGGGATTTCTCCCACGCCAAAGAGCCCACCCCCCAAAACTATAGCCAGCCCTCGGCCCCCACTGCCGCCGCTTCCACGGCACCACAGAGACTGGGGCTGCGGTTGCACCTGTGCTGCTTATGCTCCGACGTAAGAGGCACGTTCGGCGGCGTTTTTTGCCCGAACCCGGCACGGGGCTTGCGAACGTCCGGGGATTTCTCCCACACCAAAGAGGCCACCCCCCAAAGCTGTGGCTAGCCCTGTGCACCCACTGCCGCCGCTTCCACGGCACCACAGAGACTGGGGCTGTGGTCTCACCTGTGCTACCTATGCCCCGACGTACGAGGCACGCTCGGCGGCGTTTTTTGCCCGAACCCGGCACGGGGCTTTCGAACGTCCGGGGATTTCTCCCACGCCAAAGAGGCCACCCCCCAAAACTACAGCCAGCCCTCGGCCCCCACTGCCGCCGCTTCCACGGCACCACAGAGACTGGGGCTGCGGTCTCACCTGTGCTACCTATGCCCCGACGTACGAGACACGCTCGGCAGCGTTTTTTGCCCGAACCTGGCACGGGGCTTGCGAACGTCCGGGGATTTCTCCCACACCAAAGAGCCCAGCCCCCAAAGCTGTGGCCAGCCCTGTGCACCCACTGCCGCCGCTTCCACGGCACCACAGAGACTGGGGCTGCGGTCTCACCTGTGCTACCTATGCCCCGACGTATGAGGCACGCTCGACGGCGTTTTTTGTCCGAACCCGGCTCGGGGCTTGCGAACGTCCGGGGATTTCTCCCACACCAAAGAGGCCACCCCCCAAAGCTGTGGCTAGCCTTCGGCCCCCACTGCCGCCGCTTCCACGGCACCACAGAGCCTGGGGCTGCAGTCTCACCTGTGCTGCCTATGCCCCGACGTACGAGGCACGTTCGGCGGCGTTTTTTGCCCGAACCCGGCACGGGGCTTGCGAACGTCCGGGGATTTCTCCCACGCCAAAGAGGCCACCCCCCAAAACTATAGCCAGCCCTCGGCCCCCACTGCCGCCGCTTCCACGGCACCACAGAGACTGGGGCTGCGGTCTCACCTGTGCTGCCTATGCCCCGACGTAGGAGGCACGTTCGGCGGCGTTTTTTACCCGAACCCGACACGGGGCTTGCGAACGTCCGGGGATTTCTCCCACGCCAAAGAGGCCACCCCCCAAAACTATAGCCAGCCCTCGGCCCCCACTGCCGCCGCTTCCACGGCACCACAGAGACTGGGGCTGCGGTCTCACCTGTGCTGCCTATGCCCCGACGTAGGAGGCACGTTCGGCGGCGTTTTTTACCCGAACCCGACACGGGGCTTGCGAACGTCCGGGGATTTCTCCCACGCCAAAGAGGCCACCCCCCAAAACTATAGCCAGCCCTCGGCCCCCACTGCCGCCGCTTCCACGGCACCACAGAGACTGGGGCTGCGGTCTCACCTGTGCTACCTATGCCCCGACGTACGAGGCACGCTCGGCAGCGTTTTTTGCCCGAACCCGGCACGGGGCTTGCGAACGTCCGGGGATTTCTCCCACACCAAAGAGGCCACCCCCCAAAGCTGTGGCCAGCCCTGTGCACCCACTGCCGCCGCTTCCACGGCACCACAGAGACTGGGGCTGCGGTCTCACCTGTGCTACCTATGCCCCGACGTACGAGGCACGCTCGGCGGCGTTTTTTGCCCGAACCCGGCACGGGGCTTGCGAACGTCCGGGGATTTCTCCCACACCAAAGAGGCCACCCCCCAAAGCTGTGGCCAGCCCTGTGCACCCACTGCCGCCGCTTCCACGGCACCACAGAGACTGGGGCTGCGGTTGCACCTGTGCTGCCTATGCTCCGACGTACGAGGCACATTCGGCGGCGTTTTTTGCCCGAACCCGGCACAGGGCTTGTGAACGTCCAGGGATTTCTCCCACACCAAAGAGGCCACCCCCCAAAGCTGTTGCTAGCCCTCGGCCCCCACTGCCGCCGCTTCCACGGCACCACAGAGACTGGGCCTGCGGTCGCACCTGTGCTGCCTATGCCCCGACGTATGAGGCACGCTCGGCGGCGTTTTTTGCCCGAACCCGGCACGGGGCTTGCGAACGTCCGGGGATTTCTCCCACGCCAAAGAGGCCACCCCCCAAAACTATACCCAGCCCTCGGCCCCCACTGCCGCCGCTTCCACGGCACCACAGAGGCTGGGGCTGCGGTCTCACCTGTGCTGCCTATGCCCCGACGTACGAGGCACGCTCGGCGGCGTTTTTTGCCCGAACCCGGCACGGGGCTTGCGAACGTCCGGGGATTTCTCCCACGCCAAAGAGCCCAGCCCCCAAAGCTGTGGCCAGCCCTCTGCACCCACTGCCGCTGCTTCCACGGCACTACAGAGACTGGGGCTACGGTCTCACCTGTGCTACCTATGCCCCGACGTATGAGGCACGCTCGGCGGCGTTTTTTGCCCGAACCCGGCACGGGGCTTGCGAACGTCCGGGGATTTCTCCCACACCAAAGATCCCACCCCCCAAAACTATAGCCAGCCCTCGGCCCCCACTGCCGCCGCTTCCATGGCACCACAGAGACTGGGGCTGTGGTCTCACCTGTGCTGCCTATGCCCCGACGTAGGAGGCACGCTCGGCGGCGTTTTTTACCCGAACCCGACACGGGGCTTGCGAACGTCCGGGGATTTCTCCCACGCCAAAGAGGCCACCCCCCAAAACTATAGCCAGCCCTCGGCCCCCACTGCCGCCGCTTCCACGGCACCACAGAGACTGGGGCTGCGGTCTCACCTGTGCTACCTATGCCCCGACGTACGAGGCACGCTCGGCGGCGTTTTTTGCCCGAACCCGGCACGGGGCTTGCGAACGTCCGGGGATTTCTCCCACACCAAAGAGGCCACCCCCCAAAGCTGTGGCCAGCCCTGTGCACCCACTGCCGCCGCTTCCACGGCACCACAGAGACTGGGGCTGCGGTCTCACCTGTGCTACCTATGCCCCGACGTACGAGGCACGCTCGGCGGCGTTTTTTGCCCGAACCCGGCACGGGGCTTGCGAACGTCCGGGGATTTCTCCCACACCAAAGAGGCCACCCCCCAAAGCTGTGGCCAGCCCTGTGCACCCACTGCCGCCGCTTCCACGGCACCACAGAGACTGGGGCTGTGGTTGCACCTGTGCTGCCTATGCTCCGACGTACGAGGCACATTCGGCGGCGTTTTTTGCCCGAACCCGGCACAGGGCTTGTGAACGTCCGGGGATTTCTCCCACACCAAAAAGGCCACCCCCCAAAGCTGTGGCCTGCGCTGTGTACCCACTGCCGCCGCTTCCACGGCACCACAGAGACTGGGGCTGCGGTCTCACCTGTGCTACCTATGCCCCGACGTACGAGGCACGCTCGGCGGCGTTTTTTGCCCGAACCCGGCACGGGGCTTGCGAACGTCCGGGGATTTCTCCCACGCCAAAGAGGCCACCCCCCAAAACTATAGCCAGCCCTCGGCCCCCACTGCCGCCGCTTCCACGGCACCACAGAGACTGGGGCTGCGGTTGCACCTGTGCTGCTTATGCTCCGACATAAGAGGCACGTTCGGCGGCGTTTTTTGCCCGAACCCGGCACGGGGCTTGCGAACGTCCGGGGATTTCTCCCACACCAAAGAGGCCACCCCCCAAAGCTGTGGCTAGCCCTGTGCACCCACTGCCGCCGCTTCCACGGCACCACAGAGACTGGGGCTGTGGTCTCACCTGTGCTACCTATGCCCCGACGTACGAGGCACGCTCGGCGGCGTTTTTTGCCCGAACCCGGCACGGGGCTTGCGAACGTCCGGGGATTTCTCCCACGCCAAAGAGGCCACCCCGCAAAACTACAGCCAGCCCTCGGCCCCCACTGCCGCCGCTTCCACGGCACCACAGAGACTGGGGCTGCGGTCTCACCTGTGCTACCTATGCCCCGACGTACGAGGCACGCTCGGCAGCGTTTTTTGCCCGAACCTGGCACGGGGCTTGCGAACGTCCGGGGATTTCTCCCACACCAAAGAGCCCAGCCCCCAAAGCTGTGGCCAGCCCTGTGCACCCACTGCCGCCGCTTCCACGGCACCACAGAGACTGGGGCTGCGGTCTCACCTGTGCTACCTATGCCCCGACGTATGAGGCACGCTCGACGGCGTTTTTTGCCCGAACCCAGCTCGGGGCTTGCGAACGTCCGGGGATTTCTCCCACGCCAAAGATCCCAGCCCCCAAAACTATAGCCAGCCCTGTGCACCCACTGCCGCCGCTTCCACGGCACCACAGAGGCTGGGGCTGCGGTCTCACCTGTGCTACCTATGCCCCGACGTATGAGGCACGCTCGACGGCGTTTTTTGCCCGAAACCGGCACGGGGCTTGCGAACGTCCGGGGATTTCTCCCACACCAAAGAGCCCAGCCCCCAAAGCTGTGGCCAGCCCTGTGCACCCACTGCCGCCGCTTCCACGGCACCACAGAGGCTGGGGCTGCGGTCTCACCTGTGCTGCCTATGCCCCGACGTACGAGGCACGCTCGGCGGCGTTTTTTGCCCGAACCCGGCACGGGGCTTGCGAACGTCCGGGGATTTCTCCCACGCCAAAGAGGCCACCCCCCAAAGCTGTGGCCAGCCCTCGGCCCCCACTGCCGCCGCTTCCACGGCACCACAGAGACTGGGGCTGCGGTCTCACCTGTGCTACCTATGCCCCGACCTATGAGGCACGCTCGGCGGCGTTTTTTGCCCGAACCCGGCACGGGGCTTGCGAACGTCCGGGGATTTCTCCCACACCAAAGAGGCCACCCCCCAAAACTATAGGCAGCCCTGTGCACCCACTGCCGCCGCTTCCACGGCACCACAGAGACTGGGGCTGCGGTCTCACCTGTGCTACCTATGCCCCGACATACGAGGCACGCTCGGCGGCGTTTTTTGCCCGAACCCGGCACAGGGCTTGCGAACGTCCGGGGATTTCTCCCACGCCAAAGAGGCCACCCCCCAAAACTATAGCCAGCCCTCGGCCCCCACTGCCGCCGCTTCCACGGCACCACAGAGACTGGGGCTGCGGTCTCACCTGTGCTACCTATGCCCCGACGTACGAGGCACGCTCGGCGGCGTTTTTTGCCCGAACCCGGCACGGGGCTTGCGAACATCCGGGGATTTCTCCCACACCAAAGAGGCCACCCCCCAAAGCTGTGGCCAGCCCTGTGCACCCACTGCCGCCGCTTCCACGGCACCACAGAGACTGGGGCTGCGGTTGCACCTGTGCTGCCTATGCTCCGACGTACGAGGCACGTTCGGCGGCGTTTTTTGCCCGAACCCGGCACAGGGCTTGTGAACGTCCGGGGATTTCTCCCACACCAAAAAGGCCACCCCCCAAAGCTGTGGCCTGCGCTGTGTACCCACTGCCGCCGCTTCCACGGCACCACAGAGACTGGGGCTGCGGTCTCACCTGTGCTACCTATGCCCCGACGTACGAGGCACGCTCGGCGGCGTTTTTTGCCCGAACCCGGCACGGGGCTTGCGAACATCCGGGGATTTCTCCCACGCCAAAGAGCCCACCCCCCAAAACTATAGCCAGCCCTCGGCCCCCACTGCCGCCGCTTCCACGGCACCACAGAGACTGGGGCTGCGGTTGCACCTGTGCTGCTTATGCTCCGACGTAAGAGGCACGTTCGGCGGCGTTTTTTGCCCGAACCCGGCACGGGGCTTGCGAACGTCCGGGGATTTCTCCCACACCAAAGAGGCCACCCCCCAAAGCTGTGGCTAGCCCTGTGCACCCACTGCCGCCGCTTCCACGGCACCACAGAGACTGGGGCTGTGGTCTCACCTGTGCTACCTATGCCCCGACGTACGAGGCACGCTCGGCGGCGTTTTTTGCCCGAACCCGGCACGGGGCTTGCAAACGTCCGGGGATTTCTCCCACGCCAAAGAGGCCACCCCCCAAAACTACAGCCAGCCCTCGGCCCCCACTGCCGCCGCTTCCACGGCACCACAGAGACTGGGGCTGTGGTCTCACCTGTGCTGCCTATGCCCCGACGTACGAGGCACGTTCGGCGGCGTTTTTTACCCGAACCCGGCACGGGGCTTGCGAACGTCCGGGGATTTCTCCCACGCCAAAGAGGCCACCCCCCAAAACTATAGCCAGCCCTCGGCCCCCACTGCCGCCGCTTCCACGGCACCACAGAGACTGGGGCTGCGGTCTCACCTGTGCTACCTATGCCCCGACGTACGAGGCACGCTCGGCGGCGTTTTTTGCCCGAACCCGGCACGGGGCTTGCGAACGTCCGGGGATTTCTCCCACACCAAAGAGGCCACCCCCCAAAGCTGTGGCCAGCCCTGTGCACCCACTGCCGCCGCTTCCACGGCACCACAGAGACTGGGGCTGCGGTCTCACCTGTGCTACCTATGCCCCGACGTATGAGGCACGCTCGGCGGCGTTTTTTGCCCGAACCCGGCACGGGGCTTGCGAACGTCCGGGGATTTCTCCCACACCAAAGAGGCCACCCCCCAAAGCTGTGGCCAGCCCTGTGCACCCACTGCCGCCGCTTCCACGGCACCACAGAGACTGGGGCTGCGGTTGCACCTGTGCTGCCTATGCTCCGACGTACGAGGCACATTCGGCGGCGTTTTTTGCCCGAACCCGGCACAGGGCTTGTGAACGTCCGGGGATTTCTCCCACACCAAAAAGGCCACCCCCCAAAGCTGTGGCCTGCGCTGTGTACCCACTGCCGCCGCTTCCACGGCACCACAGAGACTGGGGCTGCGGTCTCACCTGTGCTACCTATGCCCCGACGTACGAGGCACGCTCGGCGGCGTTTTTTGCCCGAACCCGGCACGGGGCTTGCGAACGTCCGGGGATTTCTCCCACGCCAAAGAGCCCACCCCCCAAAACTATAGCCAGCCCTCGGCCCCCACTGCCGCCGCTTCCACGGCACCACAGAGACTGGGGCTGCGGTCTCACCTGTGCTACCTATGCCCCGACGTACGAGGCACGCTCGGCAGCGTTTTTTGCCCGAACCTGGCACGGGGCTTGCGAACGTCCGGGGATTTCTCCCACACCAAAGAGCCCAGCCCCCAAAGCTGTGGCCAGCCCTGTGCACCCACTGCCGCCGCTTCCACGGCACCACAGAGACTGGGGCTGCGGTCTCACCTGTGCTACCTATGCCCCGACGTATGAGGCACGCTCGACGGCGTTTTTTGCCCGAACCCGGCTCGGGGCTTGCGAACGTCCGGGGATTTCTCCCACGCCAAAGATCCCAGCCCCCAAAACTATAGCCAGCCCTGTGCACCCACTGCCGCCGCTTCCACGGCACCACAGAGGCTGGGGCTGCGGTCTCACCTGTGCTACCTATGCCCCGACGTATGAGGCATGCTCGACGGCGTTTTTTGCCCGAAACCGGCACGGGGCTTGCGAACGTCCGGGGATTTCTCCCACACCAAAGAGCCCAGCCCCCAAAGCTGTGGCCAGCCCTGTGCACCCACTGCCGCCGCTTCCACGGCACCACAGAGGCTGGGGCTGCGGTCTCACCTGTGCTACCTATGCCCCGACGTATGAGGCATGCTCGACGGCGTTTTTTGCCCGAAACCGGCACGGGGCTTGCGAACGTCCGGGGATTTCTCCCACACCAAAGAGCCCAGCCCCCAAAGCTGTGGCCAGCCCTGTGCACCCACTGCCGCCGCTTCCACGGCACCACAGAGGCTGGGGCTGCGGTCTCACCTGTGCTGCCTATGCCCCGACGTACGAGGCACGCTCGGCGGCGTTTTTTGCCCGAACCCGGCACGGGGCTTGCGAACGTCCGGGGATTTCTCCCACGCCAAAGAGGCCACCCCCCAAAGCTGTGGCCAGCCCTCGGCCCCCACTGCCGCCGCTTCCACGGCACCACAGAGACTGGGGCTGCGGTCTCACCTGTGCTACCTATGCCCCGACCTATGAGGCACGCTCGGCGGCGTTTTTTGCCCGAACCCGGCACGGGGCTTGCGAACGTCCGGGGATTTCTCCCACACCAAAGAGGCCACCCCCCAAAACTATAGGCAGCCCTGTGCACCCACTGCCGCCGCTTCCACGGCACCACAGAGACTGGGGCTGCGGTCTCACCTGTGCTACCTATGCCCCGACGTATGAGGCACGCTCGGCGGCGTTTTTTGCCCGAACCCGGCACGGGGCTTGCGAACGTCCGGGGATTTCTCCCACACCAAAGAGGCCACCCCCCAAAACTATAGGCAGCCCTGTGCACCCACTGCCGCCGCTTCCACGGCACCACAGAGCCTGGGGCTGCGGTCTCACCTGTGCTACCTATGCCCCGACATACGAGGCACGCTCGGCGGCGTTTTTTGCCCGAACCCGGCTTGGGGCTTGCGAACGTCCGGGGATTTCTCCCACGCCAAAGAGGCCACCCCCCAAAACTATAGCCAGCCCTCGGCCCCCACTGCCGCCGCTTCCACGGCACCACAGAGACTGGGGCTGCGGTCTCACCTGTGCTACCTATGCCCCGACGTACGAGGCACGCTCGGCGGCGTTTTTTGCCCGAACCCGGCACGGGGCTTGCGAACGTCCGGGGATTTCTCCCACACCAAAGAGGCCACCCCCCAAAGCTGTGGCCAGCCCTGTGTACCCACTGCCGCCGCTTCCACGGCACCACTAAGACTGGGGCTGCGGTCTCACCTGTGCTACCTATGCCCCGACGTATGAGGCACGCTCGGCGGCGTTTTTTGCCCGAACCCGGCACGGGGCTTGCGAACGTCCGGGGATTTCTCCCACGCCAAAGATCCCACCCCCCAATACTATAGCCAGCCCTCGGCCCCCACTGCCGCCGCTTCCACGGCACCACAGAGACTGGGGCTGCGGTCGCACCTGTGCTGCCTATGCTCCGACGTACGAGGAACGTTCGGCGGCGTTTTTTGCCCGAACCCGGCACGGGGCTTGCGAACGTCCGGGGATTTCTCCCACACCAAAGAGGCCACCCCCCAAAGCTGTGGCTAGCCTTCGGCCCCCACTGCCGCCGCTTCCACGGCACCACAGAGCCTGGGGCTGCAGTCTCACCTGTGCTGCCTATGCCCCGACGTACGAGGCACGTTCGGCGGCGTTTTTTGCCCGAACCCGGCACGGGGCTTGCGAACGTCCGGGGATTTCTCCCACGCCAAAGAGGCCACCCCCCAAAACTATAGCCAGCCCTCGGCCCCCACTGCCGCCGCTTCCACGGCACCACAGAGACTGGGGCTGCGGTCTCACCTGTGCTGCCTATGCCCCGACGTAGGAGGCACGTTCGGCGGCGTTTTTTGCCCGAACCCGACACGGGGCTTGCGAACGTCCGGGGATTTCTCCCACGCCAAAGAGGCCACCCCCCAAAACTATAGCCAGCCCTCGGCCCCCACTGCCGCCGCTTCCACGGCACCACAGAGACTGGGGCTGCGGTCTCACCTGTGCTACCTATGCCCCGACGTACGAGGCACGCTCGGCGGCGTTTTTTGCCCGAACCCGGCACGGGGCTTGCGAACGTCCGGGGATTTCTCCCACACCAAAGAGGCCACCCCCCAAAGCTGTGGCCAGCCCTGTGCACCCACTGCCGCCGCTTCCACGGCACCACAGAGACTGGGGCTGCGGTCTCACCTGTGCTACCTATGCCCCGACGTACGAGGCACGCTCGGCGGCGTTTTTTGCCCGAACCCGGCACGGGGCTTGCGAACGTCCGGGGATTTCTCCCACACCAAAGAGGCCACCCCCCAAAGCTGTGGCCAGCCCTGTGCACCCACTGCCGCCGCTTCCACGGCACCACAGAGACTGGGGCTGCGGTTGCACCTGTGCTGCCTATGCTCCGACGTACGAGGCACATTCGGCGGCGTTTTTTGCCCGAACCCGGCACAGGGCTTGTGAACGTCCGGGGATTTCTCCCACACCAAAGAGGCCACCCCCCAAAGCTGTTGCTAGCCCTCGGCCCCCACTGCCGCCGCTTCCACGGCACCACAGAGACTGGGCCTGCGGTCTCACCTGTGCTACCTATGCCCCGACGTACGAGGCACCCTCGGCGGCGTTTTTTGCCCGAACCCGGCTCGGGGCTTGCGAACGTCCGGGGATTTCTCCCACACCAAAGAGCCCAGCCCCCAAAGCTGTGGCCAGCCCTCTGCACCCACTGCCGCCGCTTCCACGGCACCACAGAGACTGGGGCTGCGGTTGCACCTGTGCTGCCTATGCCCCGACGTATGAGGCACGCTCGGCGGCGTTTTTTGCCCGAACCCGGCACGGGGCTTGCGAACGTCCGGGGATTTCTCCCACGCCAAAGAGGCCACCCCCCAAAACTATAGCCAGCCCTCGGCCCCCACTGCCGCCGCTTCCACGGCACCACAGAGGCTGGGGCTGCGGTCTCACCTGTGCTGCCTATGCCCCGACGTACGAGGCACGCTCGGCGGCGTTTTTTGCCCGAACCCGGCACGGGGCTTGCGAACGTCCGGGGATTTCTCCCACGCCAAAGAGCCCAACCCCCAAAGCTGTGGCCAGCCCTCTGCACCCACTGCCGCTGCTTCCACGGCACTACAGAGACTGGGGCTACGGTCTCACCTGTGCTACCTATGCCCCGACGTATGAGGCACGCTCGGCGGCGTTTTTTGCCCGAACCCGGCACGGGGCTTGCGAACGTCCGGGGATTTCTCCCACACCAAAGATCCCACCCCCCAAAACTATAGCCAGCCCTCGGCCCCCACTGCCGCCGCTTCCATGGCACCACAGAGACTGGGGCTGTGGTCTCATCTGTGCTACCTATGCCCCGACGTATGAGGCACGCTCGGCGGCGTTTTTTGCCCGAACCCGGCACGGGGCTTGCGAACGTCCGGGGATTTCTCCCACGCCAAAGATCCCACCCCCCAAAACTATAGCCAGCCCTGTGCCCCCACTGCCCCCGCTTCCACGGCACCACAGAGCCTGGGGCTGCGGTCTCACCTGTGCTACCTATGCCCCGACGTACGAGGCACGCTCGGCGGCGTTTTTTGCCCGAACCCGGCACGGGGCTTGCGAACGTCCGGGGATTTCTCCCACACCAAAGAGCCCAGCCCCCAAAACTATAGCCAGCCCTGTGCCCCCACTGCCGCCGCTTCCACGGCACCACAGAGACTGGGGCTGCGGTCGCACCTGTGCTGCCTATGCCCCGACGTACGAGGCACGCTCGGCGGCGTTTTTTGCCCGAACCCGGCATGGGGCTTGCGAACGTCCGGGGATTTCTCCCACACCAAAGAGCCCAGCCCCCAAAGCTGTGGCCAGCCCTGTGCACCCACTGCCGCCGCTTCCACGGCACCACAGAGACTGGGGCTGCGGTCTCACCTGTGCTACCTATGCCCCGACATACGAGGCACGCTCGGCGGCGTTTTTTGCCCGAACCCGGCTTGGGGCTTGCGAACGTCCGGGGATTTCTCCCACGCCAAAGAGGCCACCCCCCAAAACTATAGCCAGCCCTCGGCCCCCACTGCCGCCGCTTCCACGGCACCACAGAGACTGGGGCTGCGGTCTCACCTGTGCTACCTATGCCCCGACGTACGAGGCACGCTCGGCGGCGTTTTTTGCCCGAACCCGGCACGGGGCTTGCGAACATCCGGGGATTTCTCCCACACCAAAGAGGCCACCCCCCAAAGCTGTGGCCAGCCCTGTGCACCCACTGCCGCCGCTTCCACGGCACCACAGAGACTGGGGCTGCGGTCGCACCTGTGCTGCCTATGCTCCGACGTACGAGGCACGTTCGGCGGCGTTTTTTGCCCGAACCCGGCACGGGGCTTGCGAACGTCCGGGGATTTCTCCCACACCAAAGAGGCCACCCCCCAAAGCTGTGGCCAGCCCTGTGCACCCACTGCCGCCGCTTCCACGGCACCACAGAGACTGGGGCTGCGGTCGCACCTGTGCTGCCTATGCCCCGACGTACGAGGAACGTTCGGCGGCGTTTTTTGCCCGAACCCGGCACGGGGCTTGCGAACGTCCGGGGATTTCTCCCACACCAAAGAGGCCACCCCCCAAAGCTGTGGCTAGCCTTCGGCCCCCACTGCCGCCGCTTCCACGGCACCACAGAGCCTGGGGCTGCAGTCTCACCTGTGCTGCCTATGCCCCGACGTACGAGGCACGTTCGGCGGCGTTTTTTGCCCGAACCCGGCACGGGGCTTGCGAACGTCCGGGGATTTCTCCCACGCCAAAGAGGCCACCCCCCAAAACTATAGCCAGCCCTCGGCCCCCACTGCCGCCGCTTCCACGGCACCACAGAGACTGGGGCTGCGGTCTCACCTGTGCTGCCTATGCCCCGACGTAGGAGGCACGCTCGGCGGCGTTTTTTACCCGAACCCGACACGGGGCTTGCGAACGTCCGGGGATTTCTCCCACGCCAAAGAGGCCACCCCCCAAAACTATAGCCAGCCCTCGGCCCCCACTGCCGCCGCTTCCACGGCACCACAGAGACTGGGGCTGCGGTCTCACCTGTGCTACCTATGCCCCGACGTACGAGGCACGCTCGGCGGCGTTTTTTGCCCGAACCCGGCACGGGGCTTGCGAACGTCCGGGGATTTCTCCCACGCCAAAGAGGCCAGCCCCCAAAGCTGTGGCCAGCCCTGTGCACCCACTGCCGCCGCTTCCACGGCACCACAGAGACTGGGGCTGCGGTCTCACCTGTGCTACCTATGCCCCGACGTACGAGGCACGTTCGGCGGCGTTTTTTGCCCGAACCCGGCACGGGGCTTGCGAACGTCCGGGGATTTCTCCCACACCAAAGAGGCCACCCCCCAAAGCTGTGGCCAGCCCTGTGCACCCACTGCCGCCGCTTCCACGGCACCACAGAGACTGGGGCTGCGGTCTCACCTGTGCTACCTATGCCCCGACGTACGAGGCACGCTCGGCGGCGTTTTTTGCCCGAACCCGGCACGGGGCTTGCGAACGTCCGGGGATTTCTCCCACACCAAAGAGGCCACCCCCCAAAGCTGTGGCCAGCCCTGTGCACCCACTGCCGCCGCTTCCACGGCACCACAGAGACTGGGGCTGCGGTTGCACCTGTGCTGCCTATGCTCCGACGTACGAGGCACATTCGGCGGCGTTTTTTGCCCGAACCCGGCACAGGGCTTGTGAACGTCCGGGGATTTCTCCCACGCCAAAGAGGCCACCCCCCAAAACTACAGCCAGCCCTCGGCCCCCACTGCCGCCGCTTCCACGGCACCACAGAGACTGGGGCTGCGGTCTCACCTGTGCTACCTATGCCCCGACGTACGAGGCACGCTCGGCAGCGTTTTTTGCCCGAACCTGGCACGGGGCTTGCGAACGTCCGGGGATTTCTCCAACCCCAAAGAGCCCAGCCCCCAAAGCTGTGGCCAGCCCTGTGCACCCACTGCCGCCGCTTCCATGGCACCACTAAGACTGGGGCTGCGGTCTCACCTGTGCTACCTATGCCCCGACGTACGAGGCACGCTCGGCGGCGTTTTTTGCCCGAACCCGGCACGGGGCTTGCGAACATCCGGGGATTTCTCCCACGCCAAAGAGCCCACCCCCCAAAACTATAGCCAGCCCTCGGCCCCCACTGCCGCCGCTTCCACGGCACCACAGAGACTGGGGCTGCGGTTGCACCTGTGCTGCTTATGCTCCGACGTAAGAGGCACGTTCGGCGGCGTTTTTTGCCCGAACCCGGCACGGGGCTTGCGAACGTCCGGGGATTTCTCCCACACCAAAGAGGCCACCCCCCAAAGCTGTGGCTAGCCCTGTGCACCCACTGCCGCCGCTTCCACGGCACCACAGAGACTGGGGCTGTGGTCTCACCTGTGCTACCTATGCCCCGACGTACGAGGCACGCTCGGCGGCGTTTTTTGCCCGAACCCGGCACGGGGCTTGCAAACGTCCGGGGATTTCTCCCACGCCAAAGAGGCCACCCCCCAAAACTACAGCCAGCCCTCGGCCCCCACTGCCGCCGCTTCCACGGCACCACAGAGACTGGGGCTGCAGTCTCACCTGTGCTGCCTATGCCCCGACGTACGAGGCACGTTCGGCGGCGTTTTTTACCCGAACCCGGCACGGGGCTTGCGAACGTCCGGGGATTTCTCCCACGCCAAAGAGGCCACCCCCCAAAACTATAGCCAGCCCTCGGCCCCCACTGCCGCCGCTTCCACGGCACCACAGAGACTGGGGCTGCGGTCTCACCTGTGCTACCTATGCCCCGACGTACGAGGCACGCTCGGCGGCGTTTTTTGCCCGAACCCGGCACGGGGCTTGCGAACGTCCGGGGATTTCTCCCAC
The DNA here is from genome assembly GCF_030463565.1 of Pelecanus crispus. Classification (NCBI taxonomy): domain Eukaryota; kingdom Metazoa; phylum Chordata; class Aves; order Pelecaniformes; family Pelecanidae; genus Pelecanus; species Pelecanus crispus. The sequence goes on along the minus strand of NC_134652.1, from coordinate 43,643,032 downwards.
ACCAAAGAGGCCACCCCCCAAAGCTGTGGCCAGCCCTGTGCACCCACTGCCGCCGCTTCCACGGCACCACAGAGACTGGGGCTGCGGTCTCACCTGTGCTACCTATGCCCCGACGTACGAGGCACGCTCGGCGGCGTTTTTTGCCCGAACCCGGCACGGGGCTTGCGAACGTCCGGGGATTTCTCCCACACCAAAGAGGCCACCCCCCAAAGCTGTGGCCAGCCCTGTGCACCCACTGCCGCCGCTTCCACGGCACCACAGAGACTGGGGCTGTGGTTGCACCTGTGCTGCCTATGCTCCGACGTACGAGGCACATTCGGCGGCGTTTTTTGCCCGAACCCGGCACAGGGCTTGTGAACGTCCGGGGATTTCTCCCACACCAAAAAGGCCACCCCCCAAAGCTGTGGCCTGCGCTGTGTACCCACTGCCGCCGCTTCCACGGCACCACAGAGACTGGGGCTGCGGTCTCACCTGTGCTACCTATGCCCCGACGTACGAGGCACGCTCGGCGGCGTTTTTTGCCCGAACCCGGCACGGGGCTTGCGAACGTCCGGGGATTTCTCCCACGCCAAAGAGCCCACCCCCCAAAACTATAGCCAGCCCTCGGCCCCCACTGCCGCCGCTTCCACGGCACCACAGAGACTGGGGCTGCGGTTGCACCTGTGCTGCTTATGCTCCGACATAAGAGGCACGTTCGGCGGCGTTTTTTGCCCGAACCCGGCACGGGGCTTGCGAACGTCCGGGGATTTCTCCCACACCAAAGAGGCCACCCCCCAAAGCTGTGGCTAGCCCTGTGCACCCACTGCCGCCGCTTCCACGGCACCACAGAGACTGGGGCTGTGGTCTCACCTGTGCTACCTATGCCCCGACGTACGAGGCACGCTCGGCGGCGTTTTTTGCCCGAACCCGGCACGGGGCTTGCGAACGTCCGGGGATTTCTCCCACGCCAAAGAGGCCACCCCGCAAAACTACAGCCAGCCCTCGGCCCCCACTGCCGCCGCTTCCACGGCACCACAGAGACTGGGGCTGCGGTCTCACCTGTGCTACCTATGCCCCGACGTACGAGGCACGCTCGGCAGCGTTTTTTGCCCGAACCTGGCACGGGGCTTGCGAACGTCCGGGGATTTCTCCCACACCAAAGAGCCCAGCCCCCAAAGCTGTGGCCAGCCCTGTGCACCCACTGCCGCCGCTTCCACGGCACCACAGAGACTGGGGCTGCGGTCTCACCTGTGCTACCTATGCCCCGACGTATGAGGCACGCTCGACGGCGTTTTTTGCCCGAACCCAGCTCGGGGCTTGCGAACGTCCGGGGATTTCTCCCACGCCAAAGATCCCAGCCCCCAAAACTATAGCCAGCCCTGTGCACCCACTGCCGCCGCTTCCACGGCACCACAGAGGCTGGGGCTGCGGTCTCACCTGTGCTACCTATGCCCCGACGTATGAGGCACGCTCGACGGCGTTTTTTGCCCGAAACCGGCACGGGGCTTGCGAACGTCCGGGGATTTCTCCCACACCAAAGAGCCCAGCCCCCAAAGCTGTGGCCAGCCCTGTGCACCCACTGCCGCCGCTTCCACGGCACCACAGAGGCTGGGGCTGCGGTCTCACCTGTGCTGCCTATGCCCCGACGTACGAGGCACGCTCGGCGGCGTTTTTTGCCCGAACCCGGCACGGGGCTTGCGAACGTCCGGGGATTTCTCCCACGCCAAAGAGGCCACCCCCCAAAGCTGTGGCCAGCCCTCGGCCCCCACTGCCGCCGCTTCCACGGCACCACAGAGACTGGGGCTGCGGTCTCACCTGTGCTACCTATGCCCCGACCTATGAGGCACGCTCGGCGGCGTTTTTTGCCCGAACCCGGCACGGGGCTTGCGAACGTCCGGGGATTTCTCCCACACCAAAGAGGCCACCCCCCAAAACTATAGGCAGCCCTGTGCACCCACTGCCGCCGCTTCCACGGCACCACAGAGACTGGGGCTGCGGTCTCACCTGTGCTACCTATGCCCCGACATACGAGGCACGCTCGGCGGCGTTTTTTGCCCGAACCCGGCACAGGGCTTGCGAACGTCCGGGGATTTCTCCCACGCCAAAGAGGCCACCCCCCAAAACTATAGCCAGCCCTCGGCCCCCACTGCCGCCGCTTCCACGGCACCACAGAGACTGGGGCTGCGGTCTCACCTGTGCTACCTATGCCCCGACGTACGAGGCACGCTCGGCGGCGTTTTTTGCCCGAACCCGGCACGGGGCTTGCGAACATCCGGGGATTTCTCCCACACCAAAGAGGCCACCCCCCAAAGCTGTGGCCAGCCCTGTGCACCCACTGCCGCCGCTTCCACGGCACCACAGAGACTGGGGCTGCGGTTGCACCTGTGCTGCCTATGCTCCGACGTACGAGGCACGTTCGGCGGCGTTTTTTGCCCGAACCCGGCACAGGGCTTGTGAACGTCCGGGGATTTCTCCCACACCAAAAAGGCCACCCCCCAAAGCTGTGGCCTGCGCTGTGTACCCACTGCCGCCGCTTCCACGGCACCACAGAGACTGGGGCTGCGGTCTCACCTGTGCTACCTATGCCCCGACGTACGAGGCACGCTCGGCGGCGTTTTTTGCCCGAACCCGGCACGGGGCTTGCGAACATCCGGGGATTTCTCCCACGCCAAAGAGCCCACCCCCCAAAACTATAGCCAGCCCTCGGCCCCCACTGCCGCCGCTTCCACGGCACCACAGAGACTGGGGCTGCGGTTGCACCTGTGCTGCTTATGCTCCGACGTAAGAGGCACGTTCGGCGGCGTTTTTTGCCCGAACCCGGCACGGGGCTTGCGAACGTCCGGGGATTTCTCCCACACCAAAGAGGCCACCCCCCAAAGCTGTGGCTAGCCCTGTGCACCCACTGCCGCCGCTTCCACGGCACCACAGAGACTGGGGCTGTGGTCTCACCTGTGCTACCTATGCCCCGACGTACGAGGCACGCTCGGCGGCGTTTTTTGCCCGAACCCGGCACGGGGCTTGCAAACGTCCGGGGATTTCTCCCACGCCAAAGAGGCCACCCCCCAAAACTACAGCCAGCCCTCGGCCCCCACTGCCGCCGCTTCCACGGCACCACAGAGACTGGGGCTGCAGTCTCACCTGTGCTGCCTATGCCCCGACGTACGAGGCACGTTCGGCGGCGTTTTTTACCCGAACCCGGCACGGGGCTTGCGAACGTCCGGGGATTTCTCCCACGCCAAAGAGGCCACCCCCCAAAACTATAGCCAGCCCTCGGCCCCCACTGCCGCCGCTTCCACGGCACCACAGAGACTGGGGCTGCGGTCTCACCTGTGCTACCTATGCCCCGACGTACGAGGCACGCTCGGCGGCGTTTTTTGCCCGAACCCGGCACGGGGCTTGCGAACGTCCGGGGATTTCTCCCACACCAAAGAGGCCACCCCCCAAAGCTGTGGCCAGCCCTGTGCACCCACTGCCGCCGCTTCCACGGCACCACAGAGACTGGGGCTGCGGTCTCACCTGTGCTACCTATGCCCCGACGTATGAGGCACGCTCGGCGGCGTTTTTTGCCCGAACCCGGCACGGGGCTTGCGAACGTCCGGGGATTTCTCCCACACCAAAGAGGCCACCCCCCAAAGCTGTGGCCAGCCCTGTGCACCCACTGCCGCCGCTTCCACGGCACCACAGAGACTGGGGCTGCGGTTGCACCTGTGCTGCCTATGCTCCGACGTACGAGGCACATTCGGCGGCGTTTTTTGCCCGAACCCGGCACAGGGCTTGTGAACGTCCGGGGATTTCTCCCACACCAAAAAGGCCACCCCCCAAAGCTGTGGCCTGCGCTGTGTACCCACTGCCGCCGCTTCCACGGCACCACAGAGACTGGGGCTGCGGTCTCACCTGTGCTACCTATGCCCCGACGTACGAGGCACGCTCGGCGGCGTTTTTTGCCCGAACCCGGCACGGGGCTTGCGAACGTCCGGGGATTTCTCCCACGCCAAAGAGCCCACCCCCCAAAACTATAGCCAGCCCTCGGCCCCCACTGCCGCCGCTTCCACGGCACCACAGAGACTGGGGCTGCGGTCTCACCTGTGCTACCTATGCCCCGACGTACGAGGCACGCTCGGCAGCGTTTTTTGCCCGAACCTGGCACGGGGCTTGCGAACGTCCGGGGATTTCTCCCACACCAAAGAGCCCAGCCCCCAAAGCTGTGGCCAGCCCTGTGCACCCACTGCCGCCGCTTCCACGGCACCACAGAGACTGGGGCTGCGGTCTCACCTGTGCTACCTATGCCCCGACGTATGAGGCACGCTCGACGGCGTTTTTTGCCCGAACCCGGCTCGGGGCTTGCGAACGTCCGGGGATTTCTCCCACGCCAAAGATCCCAGCCCCCAAAACTATAGCCAGCCCTGTGCACCCACTGCCGCCGCTTCCACGGCACCACAGAGGCTGGGGCTGCGGTCTCACCTGTGCTACCTATGCCCCGACGTATGAGGCATGCTCGACGGCGTTTTTTGCCCGAAACCGGCACGGGGCTTGCGAACGTCCGGGGATTTCTCCCACACCAAAGAGCCCAGCCCCCAAAGCTGTGGCCAGCCCTGTGCACCCACTGCCGCCGCTTCCACGGCACCACAGAGGCTGGGGCTGCGGTCTCACCTGTGCTGCCTATGCCCCGACGTACGAGGCACGCTCGGCGGCGTTTTTTGCCCGAACCCGGCACGGGGCTTGCGAACGTCCGGGGATTTCTCCCACGCCAAAGAGGCCACCCCCCAAAGCTGTGGCCAGCCCTCGGCCCCCACTGCCGCCGCTTCCACGGCACCACAGAGACTGGGGCTGCGGTCTCACCTGTGCTACCTATGCCCCGACCTATGAGGCACGCTCGGCGGCGTTTTTTGCCCGAACCCGGCACGGGGCTTGCGAACGTCCGGGGATTTCTCCCACACCAAAGAGGCCACCCCCCAAAACTATAGGCAGCCCTGTGCACCCACTGCCGCCGCTTCCACGGCACCACAGAGACTGGGGCTGCGGTCTCACCTGTGCTACCTATGCCCCGACGTATGAGGCACGCTCGGCGGCGTTTTTTGCCCGAACCCGGCACGGGGCTTGCGAACGTCCGGGGATTTCTCCCACACCAAAGAGGCCACCCCCCAAAACTATAGGCAGCCCTGTGCACCCACTGCCGCCGCTTCCACGGCACCACAGAGCCTGGGGCTGCGGTCTCACCTGTGCTACCTATGCCCCGACATACGAGGCACGCTCGGCGGCGTTTTTTGCCCGAACCCGGCTTGGGGCTTGCGAACGTCCGGGGATTTCTCCCACGCCAAAGAGGCCACCCCCCAAAACTATAGCCAGCCCTCGGCCCCCACTGCCGCCGCTTCCACGGCACCACAGAGACTGGGGCTGCGGTCTCACCTGTGCTACCTATGCCCCGACGTACGAGGCACGCTCGGCGGCGTTTTTTGCCCGAACCCGGCACGGGGCTTGCGAACGTCCGGGGATTTCTCCCACACCAAAGAGGCCACCCCCCAAAGCTGTGGCCAGCCCTGTGTACCCACTGCCGCCGCTTCCACGGCACCACTAAGACTGGGGCTGCGGTCTCACCTGTGCTACCTATGCCCCGACGTATGAGGCACGCTCGGCGGCGTTTTTTGCCCGAACCCGGCACGGGGCTTGCGAACGTCCGGGGATTTCTCCCACGCCAAAGATCCCACCCCCCAATACTATAGCCAGCCCTCGGCCCCCACTGCCGCCGCTTCCACGGCACCACAGAGACTGGGGCTGCGGTCGCACCTGTGCTGCCTATGCTCCGACGTACGAGGAACGTTCGGCGGCGTTTTTTGCCCGAACCCGGCACGGGGCTTGCGAACGTCCGGGGATTTCTCCCACACCAAAGAGGCCACCCCCCAAAGCTGTGGCTAGCCTTCGGCCCCCACTGCCGCCGCTTCCACGGCACCACAGAGCCTGGGGCTGCAGTCTCACCTGTGCTGCCTATGCCCCGACGTACGATGCACGTTCGGCGGCGTTTTTTGCCCGAACCCGGCACGGGGCTTGCGAACGTCCGGGGATTTCTCCCACGCCAAAGAGGCCACCCCCCAAAACTATAGCCAGCCCTCGGCCCCCACTGCCGCCGCTTCCACGGCACCACAGAGACTGGGGCTGCGGTCGCACCTGTGCTGCCTATGCTCCGACGTACGAGGAACGTTCGGCGGCGTTTTTTGCCCGAACCCGGCACGGGGCTTGCGAACGTCCGGGGATTTCTCCCACACCAAAGAGGCCACCCCCCAAAGCTGTGGCTAGCCCTCGGCCCCCACTGCCGCCGCTTCCACGGCACCACAGAGACTGGGGCTGCGGTCTCACCTGTGCTGCCTATGCCCCGACGTAGGAGGCACGTTCGGCGGCGTTTTTTGCCCGAACCCGACACGGGGCTTGCGAACGTCCGGGGATTTCTCCCACGCCAAAGAGGCCACCCCCCAAAACTATAGCCAGCCCTCGGCCCCCACTGCCGCCGCTTCCACGGCACCACAGAGACTGGGGCTGCGGTCTCACCTGTGCTACCTATGCCCCGACGTACGAGGCACGCTCGGCGGCGTTTTTTGCCCGAACCCGGCACGGGGCTTGCGAACGTCCGGGGATTTCTCCCACACCAAAGAGGCCACCCCCCAAAGCTGTGGCCAGCCCTGTGCACCCACTGCCGCCGCTTCCACGGCACCACAGAGACTGGGGCTGCGGTCTCACCTGTGCTACCTATGCCCCGACGTACGAGGCACGCTCGGCGGCGTTTTTTGCCCGAACCCGGCACGGGGCTTGCGAACGTCCGGGGATTTCTCCCACACCAAAGAGGCCACCCCCCAAAGCTGTGGCCAGCCCTGTGCACCCACTGCCGCCGCTTCCACGGCACCACAGAGACTGGGGCTGCGGTTGCACCTGTGCTGCCTATGCTCCGACGTACGAGGCACATTCGGCGGCGTTTTTTGCCCGAACCCGGCACAGGGCTTGTGAACGTCCGGGGATTTCTCCCACACCAAAGAGGCCACCCCCCAAAGCTGTTGCTAGCCCTCGGCCCCCACTGCCGCCGCTTCCACGGCACCACAGAGACTGGGCCTGCGGTCTCACCTGTGCTACCTATGCCCCGACGTACGAGGCACGCTCGGCGGCGTTTTTTGCCCGAACCCGGCTCGGGGCTTGCGAACGTCCGGGGATTTCTCCCACACCAAAGAGCCCAGCCCCCAAAGCTGTGGCCAGCCCTCTGCACCCACTGCCGCCGCTTCCACGGCACCACAGAGACTGGGGCTGCGGTTGCACCTGTGCTGCCTATGCCCCGACGTATGAGGCACGCTCGGCGGCGTTTTTTGCCCGAACCCGGCACGGGGCTTGCGAACGTCCGGGGATTTCTCCCACGCCAAAGAGGCCACCCCCCAAAACTATAGCCAGCCCTCGGCCCCCACTGCCGCCGCTTCCACGGCACCACAGAGGCTGGGGCTGCGGTCTCACCTGTGCTGCCTATGCCCCGACGTACGAGGCACGCTCGGCGGCGTTTTTTGCCCGAACCCGGCACGGGGCTTGCGAACGTCCGGGGATTTCTCCCACGCCAAAGAGCCCAACCCCCAAAGCTGTGGCCAGCCCTCTGCACCCACTGCCGCTGCTTCCACGGCACTACAGAGACTGGGGCTACGGTCTCACCTGTGCTACCTATGCCCCGACGTATGAGGCACGCTCGGCGGCGTTTTTTGCCCGAACCCGGCACGGGGCTTGCGAACGTCCGGGGATTTCTCCCACACCAAAGATCCCACCCCCCAAAACTATAGCCAGCCCTCGGCCCCCACTGCCGCCGCTTCCATGGCACCACAGAGACTGGGGCTGTGGTCTCATCTGTGCTACCTATGCCCCGACGTATGAGGCACGCTCGGCGGCGTTTTTTGCCCGAACCCGGCACGGGGCTTGCGAACGTCCGGGGATTTCTCCCACGCCAAAGATCCCACCCCCCAAAACTATAGCCAGCCCTGTGCCCCCACTGCCCCCGCTTCCACGGCACCACAGAGCCTGGGGCTGCGGTCTCACCTGTGCTACCTATGCCCCGACGTACGAGGCACGCTCGGCGGCGTTTTTTGCCCGAACCCGGCACGGGGCTTGCGAACGTCCGGGGATTTCTCCCACACCAAAGAGCCCAGCCCCCAAAACTATAGCCAGCCCTGTGCCCCCACTGCCGCCGCTTCCACGGCACCACAGAGACTGGGGCTGCGGTCGCACCTGTGCTGCCTATGCCCCGACGTACGAGGCACGCTCGGCGGCGTTTTTTGCCCGAACCCGGCATGGGGCTTGCGAACGTCCGGGGATTTCTCCCACACCAAAGAGCCCAGCCCCCAAAGCTGTGGCCAGCCCTGTGCACCCACTGCCGCCGCTTCCACGGCACCACAGAGACTGGGGCTGCGGTCTCACCTGTGCTACCTATGCCCCGACATACGAGGCACGCTCGGCGGCGTTTTTTGCCCGAACCCGGCTTGGGGCTTGCGAACGTCCGGGGATTTCTCCCACGCCAAAGAGGCCACCCCCCAAAACTATAGCCAGCCCTCGGCCCCCACTGCCGCCGCTTCCACGGCACCACAGAGACTGGGGCTGCGGTCTCACCTGTGCTACCTATGCCCCGACGTACGAGGCACGCTCGGCGGCGTTTTTTGCCCGAACCCGGCACGGGGCTTGCGAACGTCCGGGGATTTCTCCCACACCAAAGAGGCCACCCCCCAAAGCTGTGGCCAGCCCTGTGCACCCACTGCCGCCGCTTCCACGGCACCACAGAGACTGGGGCTGCGGTCGCACCTGTGCTGCCTATGCTCCGACGTACGAGGCACGTTCGGCGGCGTTTTTTGCCCGAACCCGGCACGGGGCTTGCGAACGTCCGGGGATTTCTCCCACACCAAAGAGGCCACCCCCCAAAGCTGTGGCCAGCCCTGTGCACCCACTGCCGCCGCTTCCACGGCACCACAGAGACTGGGGCTGCGGTCGCACCTGTGCTGCCTATGCCCCGACGTACGAGGAACGTTCGGCGGCGTTTTTTGCCCGAACCCGGCACGGGGCTTGCGAACGTCCGGGGATTTCTCCCACACCAAAGAGGCCACCCCCCAAAGCTGTGGCTAGCCTTCGGCCCCCACTGCCGCCGCTTCCACGGCACCACAGAGCCTGGGGCTGCAGTCTCACCTGTGCTGCCTATGCCCCGACGTACGAGGCACGTTCGGCGGCGTTTTTTGCCCGAACCCGGCACGGGGCTTGCGAACGTCCGGGGATTTCTCCCACGCCAAAGAGGCCACCCCCCAAAACTATAGCCAGCCCTCGGCCCCCACTGCCGCCGCTTCCACGGCACCACAGAGACTGGGGCTGCGGTCTCACCTGTGCTGCCTATGCCCCGACGTAGGAGGCACGCTCGGCGGCGTTTTTTACCCGAACCCGACACGGGGCTTGCGAACGTCCGGGGATTTCTCCCACGCCAAAGAGGCCACCCCCCAAAACTATAGCCAGCCCTCGGCCCCCACTGCCGCCGCTTCCACGGCACCACAGAGACTGGGGCTGCGGTCTCACCTGTGCTACCTATGCCCCGACGTACGAGGCACGCTCGGCGGCGTTTTTTGCCCGAACCCGGCACGGGGCTTGCGAACGTCCGGGGATTTCTCCCACGCCAAAGAGGCCAGCCCCCAAAGCTGTGGCCAGCCCTGTGCACCCACTGCCGCCGCTTCCACGGCACCACAGAGACTGGGGCTGCGGTCTCACCTGTGCTACCTATGCCCCGACGTACGAGGCACGCTCGGCGGCGTTTTTTGCCCGAACCCGGCACGGGGCTTGCGAACGTCCGGGGATTTCTCCCACACCAAAGAGGCCACCCCCCAAAGCTGTGGCCAGCCCTGTGCACCCACTGCCGCCGCTTCCACGGCACCACAGAGACTGGGGCTGCGGTCTCACCTGTGCTACCTATGCCCCGACGTACGAGGCACGCTCGGCGGCGTTTTTTGCCCGAACCCGGCACGGGGCTTGCGAACGTCCGGGGATTTCTCCCACACCAAAGAGGCCACCCCCCAAAGCTGTGGCCAGCCCTGTGCACCCACTGCCGCCGCTTCCACGGCACCACAGAGACTGGGGCTGCGGTTGCACCTGTGCTGCCTATGCTCCGACGTACGAGGCACATTCGGCGGCGTTTTTTGCCCGAACCCGGCACAGGGCTTGTGAACGTCCGGGGATTTCTCCCACACCAAAAAGGCCAACCCCCAAAGCTGTGGCCTGCGCTGTGTACCCACTGCCGCCGCTTCCACGGCACCACAGAGACTGGGGCTGCGGTCTCACCTGTGCTACCTATGCCCCGACGTACGAGGCACGCTCGGCGGCGTTTTATGCCCGAACCCGGCACGGGGCTTGCGAACGTCCGGGGATTTCTCCCACGCCAAAGAGCCCACCCCCCAAAACTATAGCCAGCCCTCGGCCCCCACTGCCGCCGCTTCCACGGCACCACAGAGACTGGGGCTGCGGTTGCACCTGTGCTGCTTATGCTCCGACGTAAGAGGCACGTTCGGCGGCGTTTTTTGCCCAAACCCGGCACGGGGCTTGCGAACGTCCGGGGATTTCTCCCACACCAAAGAGGCCACCCCCCAAAGCTGTGGCTAGCCCTGTGCACCCACTGCCGCCGCTTCCACGGCACCACAGAGACTGGGGCTGTGGTCTCACCTGTGCTACCTATGCCCCGATGTACGAGGCACGCTCGGCGGCGTTTTTTGCCCAAACCCGGCACGGGGCTTGCAAACGTCCGGGGATTTCTCCCACGCCAAAGAGGCCACCCCCCAAAACTACAGCCAGCCCTCGGCCCCCACTGCCGCCGCTTCCATGGCACCACAGAGACTGGGGCTGCGGTCTCACCTGTGCTGCCTATGCCCCGACGTACGAGGCACGCTCGGCAGCGTTTTTTGCCCGAACCTGGCTCGGGGCTTGCGAACGTCCGGGGATTTCTCCCACACCAAAGAGCCCAGCCCCCAAAGCTGTGGCCAGCCCTGTGCACCCACTGCCGCCGCTTCCACGGCACCACAGAGACTGGGGCTGCGGTCTCACCTGTGCTACCTATGCCCCGACGTACGAGGCACGCTCGGCGGCGTTTTTTGCCCGAACCCGGCACGGGGCTTGCGAACGTCCGGGGATTTCTCCAACCCCAAAGAGCCCAGCCCCCAAAGCTGTGGCCAGCCCTGTGCACCCACTGCCGCCGCTTCCACGGCACCACAGAGACTGGGGCTGCGGTCTCACCTGTGCTACCTATGCCCCGACGTACGAGGCACGCTCGGCGGCGTTTTTTGCCCGAACCCGGCACGGGGCTTGCGAACGTCCGGGGATTTCTCCAACCCCAAAGAGCCCACCCCCCAAAGCTGTGGCCAGCCCTGTGCACCCACTGCCGCCGCTTCCACGGCACCACAGAGACTGGGGCTGCGGTTGCACCTGTGCTGCCTATGCTCCGACGTACGAGGCACATTCGGCGGCGTTTTTTGCCCGAACCCGGCACAGGGCTTGTGAACGTCCGGGGATTTCTCCCACGCCAAAGAGGCCACCCCCCAAAACTACAGCCAGCCCTCGGCCCCCACTGCCGCCGCTTCCACGGCACCACAGAGACTGGGGCTGCGGTCTCACCTGTGCTACCTATGCCCCGACGTACGAGGCACGCTCGGCAGCGTTTTTTGCCCGAACCTGGCACGGGGCTTGCGAACGTCCGGGGATTTCTCCAACCCCAAAGAGCCCAGCCCCCAAAGCTGTGGCCAGCCCTGTGCACCCACTGCCGCCGCTTCCATGGCACCACTAAGACTGGGGCTGCGGTCTCACCTGTGCTACCTATGCCCCGACGTACGAGGCACGCTCGGCGGCGTTTTTTGCCCGAACCCGGCACGGGGCTTGCGAACATCCGGGGATTTCTCCCACGCCAAAGAGCCCACCCCCCAAAACTATAGCCAGCCCTCGGCCCCCACTGCCGCCGCTTCCACGGCACCACAGAGACTGGGGCTGCGGTTGCACCTGTGCTGCTTATGCTCCGACGTAAGAGGCACGTTCGGCGGCGTTTTTTGCCCGAACCCGGCACGGGGCTTGCGAACGTCCGGGGATTTCTCCCACACCAAAGAGGCCACCCCCCAAAGCTGTGGCTAGCCCTGTGCACCCACTGCCGCCGCTTCCACGGCACCACAGAGACTGGGGCTGTGGTCTCACCTGTGCTACCTATGCCCCGACGTACGAGGCACGCTCGGCGGCGTTTTTTGCCCGAACCCGGCACGGGGCTTGCAAACGTCCGGGGATTTCTCCCACGCCAAAGAGGCCACCCCCCAAAACTACAGCCAGCCCTCGGCCCCCACTGCCGCCGCTTCCACGGCACCACAGAGACTGGGGCTGCAGTCTCACCTGTGCTGCCTATGCCCCGACGTACGAGGCACGTTCGGCGGCGTTTTTTACCCGAACCCGGCACGGGGCTTGCGAACGTCCGGGGATTTCTCCCACGCCAAAGAGGCCACCCCCCAAAACTATAGCCAGCCCTCGGCCCCCACTGCCGCCGCTTCCACGGCACCACAGAGACTGGGGCTGCGGTCTCACCTGTGCTACCTATGCCCCGACGTACGAGGCACGCTCGGCGGCGTTTTTTGCCCGAACCCGGCACGGGGCTTGCGAACGTCCGGGGATTTCTCCCACACCAAAGAGGCCACCCCCCAAAGCTGTGGCCAGCCCTGTGCACCCACTGCCGCCGCTTCCACGGCACCACAGAGACTGGGGCTGCGGTCTCACCTGTGCTACCTATGCCCCGACGTATGAGGCACGCTCGGCGGCGTTTTTTGCCCGAACCCGGCACGGGGCTTGCGAACGTCCGGGGATTTCTCCCACACCAAAGAGGCCACCCCCCAAAGCTGTGGCCAGCCCTGTGCACCCACTGCCGCCGCTTCCACGGCACCACAGAGACTGGGGCTGCGGTTGCACCTGTGCTGCCTATGCTCCGACGTACGAGGCACATTCGGCGGCGTTTTTTGCCCGAACCCGGCACAGGGCTTGTGAACGTCCGGGGATTTCTCCCACACCAAAAAGGCCACCCCCCAAAGCTGTGGCCTGCGCTGTGTACCCACTGCCGCCGCTTCCACGGCACCACAGAGACTGGGGCTGCGGTCTCACCTGTGCTACCTATGCCCCGACGTACGAGGCACGCTCGGCGGCGTTTTTTGCCCGAACCCGGCACGGGGCTTGCGAACGTCCGGGGATTTCTCCCACGCCAAAGAGCCCACCCCCCAAAACTATAGCCAGCCCTCGGCCCCCACTGCCGCCGCTTCCACGGCACCACAGAGACTGGGGCTGCGGTCTCACCTGTGCTACCTATGCCCCGACGTACGAGGCACGCTCGGCAGCGTTTTTTGCCCGAACCTGGCACGGGGCTTGCGAACGTCCGGGGATTTCTCCCACACCAAAGAGCCCAGCCCCCAAAGCTGTGGCCAGCCCTGTGCACCCACTGCCGCCGCTTCCACGGCACCACAGAGACTGGGGCTGCGGTCTCACCTGTGCTACCTATGCCCCGACGTATGAGGCACGCTCGACGGCGTTTTTTGCCCGAACCCGGCTCGGGGCTTGCGAACGTCCGGGGATTTCTCCCACGCCAAAGATCCCAGCCCCCAAAACTATAGCCAGCCCTGTGCACCCACTGCCGCCGCTTCCACGGCACCACAGAGGCTGGGGCTGCGGTCTCACCTGTGCTACCTATGCCCCGACGTATGAGGCATGCTCGACGGCGTTTTTTGCCCGAAACCGGCACGGGGCTTGCGAACGTCCGGGGATTTCTCCCACACCAAAGAGCCCAGCCCCCAAAGCTGTGGCCAGCCCTGTGCACCCACTGCCGCCGCTTCCACGGCACCACAGAGGCTGGGGCTGCGGTCTCACCTGTGCTGCCTATGCCCCGACGTACGAGGCACGCTCGGCGGCGTTTTTTGCCCGAACCCGGCACGGGGCTTGCGAACGTCCGGGGATTTCTCCCACGCCAAAGAGGCCACCCCCCAAAGCTGTGGCCAGCCCTCGGCCCCCACTGCCGCCGCTTCCACGGCACCACAGAGACTGGGGCTGCGGTCTCACCTGTGCTACCTATGCCCCGACCTATGAGGCACGCTCGGCGGCGTTTTTTGCCCGAACCCGGCACGGGGCTTGCGAACGTCCGGGGATTTCTCCCACACCAAAGAGGCCACCCCCCAAAACTATAGGCAGCCCTGTGCACCCACTGCCGCCGCTTCCACGGCACCACAGAGACTGGGGCTGCGGTCTCACCTGTGCTACCTATGCCCCGACGTATGAGGCACGCTCGGCGGCGTTTTTTGCCCGAACCCGGCACGGGGCTTGCGAACGTCCGGGGATTTCTCCCACACCAAAGAGGCCACCCCCCAAAACTATAGGCAGCCCTGTGCACCCACTGCCGCCGCTTCCACGGCACCACAGAGACTGGGGCTGCGGTCTCACCTGTGCTACCTATGCCCCGACATACGAGGCACGCTCGGCGGCGTTTTTTGCCCGAACCCGGCTTGGGGCTTGCGAACGTCCGGGGATTTCTCCCACGCCAAAGAGGCCACCCCCCAAAACTATAGCCAGCCCTCGGCCCCCACTGCCGCCGCTTCCACGGCACCACAGAGACTGGGGCTGCGGTCTCACCTGTGCTACCTATGCCCCGACGTACGAGGCACGCTCGGCGGCGTTTTTTGCCCGAACCCGGCACGGGGCTTGCGAACGTCCGGGGATTTCTCCCACACCAAAGAGGCCACCCCCCAAAGCTGTGGCCAGCCCTGTGTACCCACTGCCGCCGCTTCCACGGCACCACTAAGACTGGGGCTGCGGTCTCACCTGTGCTACCTATGCCCCGACGTATGAGGCACGCTCGGCGGCGTTTTTTGCCCGAACCCGGCACGGGGCTTGCGAACGTCCGGGGATTTCTCCCACGCCAAAGATCCCACCCCCCAATACTATAGCCAGCCCTCGGCCCCCACTGCCGCCGCTTCCACGGCACCACAGAGACTGGGGCTGCGGTCGCACCTGTGCTGCCTATGCTCCGACGTACGAGGAACGTTCGGCGGCGTTTTTTGCCCGAACCCGGCACGGGGCTTGCGAACGTCCGGGGATTTCTCCCACACCAAAGAGGCCACCCCCCAAAGCTGTGGCTAGCCTTCGGCCCCCACTGCCGCCGCTTCCACGGCACCACAGAGCCTGGGGCTGCAGTCTCACCTGTGCTGCCTATGCCCCGACGTACGAGGCACGTTCGGCGGCGTTTTTTGCCCGAACCCGGCACGGGGCTTGCGAACGTCCGGGGATTTCTCCCACGCCAAAGAGGCCACCCCCCAAAACTATAGCCAGCCCTCGGCCCCCACTGCCGCCGCTTCCACGGCACCACAGAGACTGGGGCTGCGGTCTCACCTGTGCTGCCTATGCCCCGACGTAGGAGGCACGTTCGGCGGCGTTTTTTGCCCGAACCCGACACGGGGCTTGCGAACGTCCGGGGATTTCTCCCACGCCAAAGAGGCCACCCCCCAAAACTATAGCCAGCCCTCGGCCCCCACTGCCGCCGCTTCCACGGCACCACAGAGACTGGGGCTGCGGTCTCACCTGTGCTACCTATGCCCCGACGTACGAGGCACGCTCGGCGGCGTTTTTTGCCCGAACCCGGCACGGGGCTTGCGAACGTCCGGGGATTTCTCCCACACCAAAGAGGCCACCCCCCAAAGCTGTGGCCAGCCCTGTGCACCCACTGCCGCCGCTTCCACGGCACCACAGAGGCTGGGGCTGCGGTCTCACCTGTGCTGCCTATGCCCCGACGTACGAGGCACGCTCGGCGGCGTTTTTTGCCCGAACCCGGCACGGGGCTTGCGAACGTCCGGGGATTTCTCCCACACCAAAGAGGCCACCCCCCAAAGCTGTGGCCAGCCCTGTGCACCCACTGCCGCCGCTTCCACGGCACCACAGAGACTGGGGCTGCGGTTGCACCTGTGCTGCCTATGCTCCGACGTACGAGGCACATTCGGCGGCGTTTTTTGCCCGAACCCGGCACAGGGCTTGTGAACGTCCGGGGATTTCTCCCACACCAAAGAGGCCACCCCCCAAAGCTGTTGCTAGCCCTCGGCCCCCACTGCCGCCGCTTCCACGGCACCACAGAGACTGGGCCTGCGGTCTCACCTGTGCTACCTATGCCCCGACGTACGAGGCACGCTCGGCGGCGTTTTTTGCCCGAACCCGGCTCGGGGCTTGCGAACGTCCGGGGATTTCTCCCACACCAAAGAGCCCAGCCCCCAAAGCTGTGGCCAGCCCTCTGCACCCACTGCCGCCGCTTCCACGGCACCACAGAGACTGGGGCTGCGGTTGCACCTGTGCTGCCTATGCCCCGACGTATGAGGCACGCTCGGCGGCGTTTTTTGCCCGAACCCGGCACGGGGCTTGCGAACGTCCGGGGATTTCTCCCACGCCAAAGAGGCCACCCCCCCAAAACTATAGCCAGCCCTCGGCCCCCACTGCCGCCGCTTCCACGGCACCACAGAGGCTGGGGCTGCGGTCTCACCTGTGCTGCCTATGCCCCGACGTACGAGGCACGCTCGGCGGCGTTTTTTGCCCGAACCCGGCACGGGGCTTGCGAACGTCCGGGGATTTCTCCCACGCCAAAGAGCCCAACCCCCAAAGCTGTGGCCAGCCCTCTGCACCCACTGCCGCTGCTTCCACGGCACTACAGAGACTGGGGCTACGGTCTCACCTGTGCTACCTATGCCCCGACGTATGAGGCACGCTCGGCGGCGTTTTTTGCCCGAACCCGGCACGGGGCTTGCGAACGTCCGGGGATTTCTCCCACACCAAAGATCCCACCCCCCAAAACTATAGCCAGCCCTCGGCCCCCACTGCCGCCGCTTCCATGGCACCACAGAGACTGGGGCTGTGGTCTCATCTGTGCTACCTATGCCCCGACGTATGAGGCACGCTCGGCGGCGTTTTTTGCCCGAACCCGGCACGGGGCTTGCGAACGTCCGGGGATTTCTCCCACGCCAAAGATCCCACCCCCCCAAAACTATAGCCAGCCCTGTGCCCCCACTGCCCCCGCTTCCACGGCACCACAGAGCCTGGGGCTGCGGTCTCACCTGTGCTACCTATGCCCCGACGTACGAGGCACGCTCGGCGGCGTTTTTTGCCCGAACCCGGCACGGGGCTTGCGAACGTCCGGGGATTTCTCCCACACCAAAGAGCCCAGCCCCCAAAACTATAGCCAGCCCTGTGCCCCCACTGCCGCCGCTTCCACGGCACCACAGAGACTGGGGCTGCGGTCGCACCTGTGCTGCCTATGCCCCGACGTACGAGGCACGCTCGGCGGCGTTTTTTGCCCGAACCCGGCACGGGGCTTGCGAACGTCCGGGGATTTCTCCCACACCAAAGAGCCCAGCCCCCAAAGCTGTGGCCAGCCCTGTGCACCCACTGCCGCCGCTTCCACGGCACCACAGAGACTGGGGCTGCGGTCTCACCTGTGCTACCTATGCCCCCGACATACGAGGCACGCTCGGCGGCGTTTTTTGCCCGAACCCGGCTTGGGGCTTGCGAACGTCCGGGGATTTCTCCCACGCCAAAGAGGCCACCCCCCAAAACTATAGCCAGCCCTCGGCCCCCACTGCCGCCGCTTCCACGGCACCACAGAGACTGGGGCTGCGGTCTCACCTGTGCTACCTATGCCCCGACGTACGAGGCACGCTCGGCGGCGTTTTTTGCCCGAACCCGGCACGGGGCTTGCGAACATCCGGGGATTTCTCCCACACCAAAGAGGCCACCCCCCCAAAGCTGTGGCCAGCCCTGTGCACCCACTGCCGCCGCTTCCACGGCACCACAGAGACTGGGGCTGCGGTCGCACCTGTGCTGCCTATGCTCCGACGTACGAGGCACGTTCGGCGGCGTTTTTTGCCCGAACCCGGCACGGGGCTTGCGAACGTCCGGGGATTTCTCCCACACCAAAGAGGCCACCCCCCAAAGCTGTGGCCAGCCCTGTGCACCCACTGCCGCCGCTTCCACGGCACCACAGAGACTGGGGCTGCGGTCTCACCTGTGCTACCTATGCCCCGACGTACGAGGCACGCTCGGCGGCGTTTTTTGCCCGAACCCGGCACGGGGCTTGCGAACGTCCGGGGATTTCTCCCACACCAAAGAGGCCACCCCCCAAAGCTGTGGCCAGCCCTGTGCACCCACTGCCGCCGCTTCCACGGCACCACAGAGACTGGGGCTGCGGTTGCACCTGTGCTGCCTATGCTCCGACGTACGAGGCACATTCGGCGGCGTTTTTTGCCCGAACCCGGCACAGGGCTTGTGAACGTCCGGGGATTTCTCCCACACCAAAAAGGCCAACCCCCAAAGCTGTGGCCTGCGCTGTGTACCCACTGCCGCCGCTTCCACGGCACCACAGAGACTGGGGCTGCGGTCTCACCTGTGCTACCTATGCCCCGACGTACGAGGCACGCTCGGCGGCGTTTTTTGCCCGAACCCGGCACGGGGCTTGCGAACGTCCGGGGATTTCTCCCACGCCAAAGATCCCACCCCCCAATACTATAGCCAGCCCTCGGCCCCCACTGCCGCCGCTTCCACGGCACCACAGAGACTGGGGCTGCGGTCGCACCTGTGCTGCCTATGCCCCGACGTACGAGGAACGTTCGGCGGCGTTTTTTGCCCGAACCCGGCACGGGGCTTGCGAACGTCCGGGGATTTCTCCCACACCAAAGAGGCCACCCCCCAAAGCTGTGGCTAGCCTTCGGCCCCCACTGCCGCCGCTTCCACGGCACCACAGAGCCTGGGGCTGCAGTCTCACCTGTGCTGCCTATGCCCCGACGTACGAGGCACGTTCGGCGGCGTTTTTTGCCCGAACCTGGCACGGGGCTTGCGAACGTCCGGGGATTTCTCCCACGCCAAAGAGGCCACCCCCCAAAACTATAGCCAGCCCTCGGCCCCCACTGCCGCCGCTTCCACGGCACCACAGAGACTGGGGCTGCGGTCTCACCTGTGCTGCCTATGCCCCGACGTAGGAGGCACGCTCGGCGGCGTTTTTTACCCGAACCCGACACGGGGCTTGCGAACGTCCGGGGATTTCTCCCACGCCAAAGAGGCCACCCCCCAAAACTATAGCCAGCCCTCGGCCCCCACTGCCGCCGCTTCCACGGCACCACAGAGACTGGGGCTGCGGTCTCACCTGTGCTACCTATGCCCCGACGTACGAGGCACGCTCGGCGGCGTTTTTTGCCCGAACCCGGCACGGGGCTTGCGAACGTCCGGGGATTTCTCCCACGCCAAAGAGGCCAGCCCCCAAAGCTGTGGCCAGCCCTGTGCACCCACTGCCGCCGCTTCCACGGCACCACAGAGACTGGGGCTGCGGTCTCACCTGTGCTACCTATGCCCCGACGTACGAGGCACGCTCGGCGGCGTTTTTTGCCCGAACCCGGCACGGGGCTTGCGAACGTCCGGGGATTTCTCCCACACCAAAGAGGCCACCCCCCAAAGCTGTGGCCAGCCCTGTGCACCCACTGCCGCCGCTTCCACGGCACCACAGAGACTGGGGCTGCGGTCTCACCTGTGCTACCTATGCCCCGACGTACGAGGCACGCTCGGCGGCGTTTTTTGCCCGAACCCGGCACGGGGCTTGCGAACGTCCGGGGATTTCTCCCACACCAAAGAGGCCACCCCCCAAAGCTGTGGCCAGCCCTGTGCACCCACTGCCGCCGCTTCCACGGCACCACAGAGACTGGGGCTGCGGTTGCACCTGTGCTGCCTATGCTCCGACGTACGAGGCACATTCGGCGGCGTTTTTTGCCCGAACCCGGCACAGGGCTTGTGAACGTCCGGGGATTTCTCCCACACCAAAAAGGCCAACCCCCAAAGCTGTGGCCTGCGCTGTGTACCCACTGCCGCCACTTCCACGGCACCACAGAGACTGGGGCTGCGGTCTCACCTGTGCTACCTATGCCCCGACGTACGAGGCACGCTCGGCGGCGTTTTATGCCCGAACCCGGCACGGGGCTTGCGAACGTCCGGGGATTTCTCCCACGCCAAAGAGCCCACCCCCCAAAACTATAGCCAGCCCTCGGCCCCCACTGCCGCCGCTTCCACGGCACCACAGAGACTGGGGCTGCGGTTGCACCTGTGCTGCTTATGCTCCGACGTAAGAGGCACGTTCGGCGGCGTTTTTTGCCCAAACCCGGCACGGGGCTTGCGAACGTCCGGGGATTTCTCCCACACCAAAGAGGCCACCCCCCAAAGCTGTGGCTAGCCCTGTGCACCCACTGCCGCCGCTTCCACGGCACCACAGAGACTGGGGCTGTGGTCTCACCTGTGCTACCTATGCCCCGACGTACGAGGCACGCTCGGCGGCGTTTTTTGCCCAAACCCGGCACGGGGCTTGCAAACGTCCGGGGATTTCTCCCACGCCAAAGAGGCCACCCCCCAAAACTACAGCCAGCCCTCGGCCCCCACTGCCGCCGCTTCCATGGCACCACAGAGACTGGGGCTGCGGTCTCACCTGTCCTACCTATGCCCCGACGTACGAGGCACGCTCGGCAGCGTTTTTTGCCCGAACCTGGCACGGGGCTTGCGAACGTCCGGGGATTTCTCCCACACCAAAGAGCCCAGCCCCCAAAGCTGTGGCCAGCCCTGTGCACCCACTGCCGCCGCTTCCACGGCACCACAGAGACTGGGGCTGCGGTCTCACCTGTGCTACCTATGCCCCGACGTACGAGGCACGCTCGGCGGCGTTTTTTGCCCGAACCCGGCACGGGGCTTGCGAACGTCCGGGGATTTCTCCCACACCAAAGAGGCCACCCCCCAAAGCTGTGGCCAGCCCTGTGCACCCACTGCCGCCGCTTCCACGGCACCACAGAGACTGGGGCTGCGGTTGCACCTGTGCTGCCTATGCTCCGACGTACGAGGCACATTCGGCGGCGTTTTTTGCCCGAACCCGGCACAGGGCTTGTGAACGTCCGGGGATTTCTCCCACGCCAAAGAGGCCACCCCCCAAAACTACAGCCAGCCCTCGGCCCCCACTGCCGCCGCTTCCACGGCACCACAGAGACTGGGGCTGCGGTCTCACCTGTGCTACCTATGCCCCGACGTACGAGGCACGCTCGGCAGCGTTTTTTGCCCGAACCTGGCACGGGGCTTGCGAACGTCCGGGGATTTCTCCAACCCCAAAGAGCCCAGCCCCCAAAGCTGTGGCCAGCCCTGTGCACCCACTGCCGCCGCTTCCACGGCACCACAGAGACTGGGGCTGCGGTCTCACCTGTGCTGCCTATGCCCCGACGTATGAGGCACGCTCGGCGGCGTTTTTTGCCCGAACCCGGCACGGGGCTTGCGAACGTCCGGGGATTTCTCCCACGCCAAAGATCCCACCCCCCAAAACTATAGCCAGCCCTCGACCCCCACTGCCGCCGCTTCCACGGCACCACAGAGACTGGGGCTGCGGTCTCACCTGTGCTACCTATGCCCCGACGTACGAGGCACGCTCGGCGGCGTTTTTTGCCCGAACCCGGCACGGGGCTTGCGAACATCCGGGGATTTCTCCCACGCCAAAGAGGCCACCCCCCAAAACTATAGCCAGCCCTCGGCCCCCACTGCCGCCGCTTCCACGGCACCACAGAGACTGGGGCTGCGGTCGCACCTGTGCTGCCTATGCCCCGACGTACGAGGCACGCTCGGCGGCGTTTTTTGCCCGAACCCGGCACGGGGCTTGCGAACGTGCGGGGATTTCTCCCACGCCAAAGAGGCCACCCCCCAAAACTATAGCCAGCCCTGTGCCCCCACTGCCGCCGCTTCCACGGCACCACAGAGACTGGGGCTGCGGTCGCACCTGTGCTGCCTATGCTCCGACGTATGAGGCACGCTCGGCGGCGTTTTTTGCCCGAACCCGGCACGGGGCTTGCGAACGTCCGGGGATTTCTCCCACGCCAAAGATCCCACCCCCCAAAACTATAGCCAGCCCTCGGCCCCCACTGCCGCCGCTTCCACGGCACCACAGAGACTGGGGCTGTGGTCTCACCTGTGCTACCTATGCCCCGACGTACGAGGCACGCTCGGCGGCGTTTTTTGCCCGAACCCGGCTCGGGGCTTGCGAACGTCCGGGGATTTCTCCCACGCCAAAGAGGCCACCCCGCAAAACTATAGCCAGCCCTCGGCCCCCACTGCCGCCGCTTCCACGGCACCACAGAGCCTGGGGCTGCGGTCTCACCTGTGCTGTCTATGCCCCGACGTATGAGGCACGCTCGGCGGCGTTTTTTGCCCGAACCCGGCTCGGGGCTTGCGAACATCCGGGGATTTCTCCCACGCCAAAGAGGCCACCCCCCAAAACTATAGGCAGCCCTCGGCCCCCACTGCCGCCGCTTCCACGGCACCACAGAGACTGGGGCTGCGGTCTCACCTGTGTTGCCTATGCCCCGACGTATGAGGCACGCTCGGCGGCGTTTTTTGCCCGAACCCGGCACGGGGCTTGCGAACGTCCGGGGATTTCTCCCACGCCAAAGATCCCACCCCCCAAAACTATAGCCAGCCCTCGGCCCCCACTCCCGCCGCTTCCACGGCACCACAGAGGCTGGGGCTGCGGTCTCACCTGTGCTACCTATGCCCCGACGTACGAGGCACGCTCGGCGGCGTTTTTTGCCCGAACCCGGCACGGGGCTTGCGAACGTCCGGGGATTTCTCCCACACCAAAGATCCCACCCCCCAAAACTATAGCCAGCCCTCGGCCCCCACTGCCGCCGCTTCCACGGCACCACAGAGACTGGGGCTGTGGTCTCACCTGTGCTGCCTATGCCCCGACGTATGAGGCACGCTCGGCGGCGTTTTTTGCCCGAACCCGGCTCGGGGCTTGCGAACGTCCGGGGATTTCTCCCAGGCCAAAGAGGCCACCCCCCAAAACTATAGCCAGCCCTCGGCCCCCACTGCCGCCGCTTCCACGGCACCACAGAGACTGGGGCTGCGGTCTCACCTGTGCTACCTATGCCCCGATGTACGAGGCACGCTCGGCGGCGTTTTTTGCCCGAACCCGGCTCGGGGCTTGCGAACGTCCGGGGATTTCTCCCACGCCAAAGAGGCCACCCCCCAAAACTATAGCCAGCCCTCGGCCCCCACTGCCGCCGCTTCCACGGCACCACAGAGACTGGGGCTGCGGTCTCACCTGTGCTGCCTATGCCCCAACGTACGAGGCACGCTTGGCGGCGTTTTTTGCCCGAACCCGGCACGGTGCTTGCGAACGTCCGGGGATTTCTCCCACACCAAAGAGCCCAGCCCCCAAAGCTGTGGCCAGCCCTGTGCACCCACTGCCGCCGCTTCCACGGCACCACAGAGGCTGGGGCTGCGGTCTCACCTCTGCTGCCTATGCCCCGACGTACGAGGCACGCTCGGCGGCGTTTTTTGCCCGAACCCGGCACGGGGCTTTCGAACGTCCGGGGATTTCTCCCACGCCAAAGAGGCCACCCCCCAAAGCTGTGGCCAGCCCTCGGCCCCCACTGCCGCCGCTTCCACGGCACCACAGAGACTGGGGCTGCGGTCTCACCTGTGCTACCTATGCCCCGACGTATGAGGCACGCTCGGCGGCGTTTTTTGCCCGAACCCGGCACGGGGCTTGCGAACGTCCGGGGATTTCTCCCACACCAAAGAGGCCACCCCCCAAAACTATAGGCAGCCCTGTGCACCCACTGCCGCCGCTTCCACGGCACCACAGAGACTGGGGCTGCGGTCTCACCTGTGCTACCTATGCCCCGACATACGAGGCACGCTCGGCGGCGTTTTTTGCCCGAACCCGGCTTGGGGCTTGCGAACGTCCGGGGATTTCTCCCACGCCAAAGAGGCCACCCCCCAAAACTATAGCCAGCCCTCGGCCCCCACTGCCGCCGCTTCCACGGCACCACAGAGACTGGGGCTGCGGTCTCACCTGTGCTACCTATGCCCCGACGTACGAGGCACGCTCGGCGGCATTTTTTGCCCGAACCCGGCACGGGGCTTGCGAACGTCCGGGGATTTCTCCAACACCAAAGAGGCCACCCCCCCAAAGCTGTGGCCAGCCCTGTGCACCCACTGCCGCCGCTTCCACGGCACCACAGAGACTGGGGCTGCGGTCTCACCTGTGCTGCCTATGCTCCGACGTACGAGGCACGTTCGGCGGCGTTTTTTGCCCGAACC
This sequence comes from Pelecanus crispus, assembly GCF_030463565.1. Lineage (NCBI taxonomy): Eukaryota > Metazoa > Chordata > Aves > Pelecaniformes > Pelecanidae > Pelecanus > Pelecanus crispus. The sequence goes on along the minus strand of NC_134652.1, from coordinate 43,618,873 downwards.
CGGCACGGGGCTTGCGAACGTCCGGGGATTTCTCCCACACCAAAGAGGCCACCCCCCAAAGCTGTGGCCAGCCCTGTGTACCCACTGCCGCCGCTTCCACGGCACCACTAAGACTGGGGCTGCGGTCTCACCTGTGCTACCTATGCCCCGACGTACGAGGCACGCTCGGCGGCGTTTTTTGCCCGAACCCGGCACGGGGCTTGCGAACGTCCGGGGATTTCTCCCACGCCAAAGATCCCACCCCCCAATACTATAGCCAGCCCTCGGCCCCCACTGCCGCCGCTTCCACGGCACCACAGAGACTGGGGCTGCGGTCGCACCTGTGCTGCCTATGCTCCGACGTACGAGGAACGTTCGGCGGCGTTTTTTGCCCGAACCCGGCACGGGGCTTGCGAACGTCCGGGGATTTCTCCCACACCAAAGAGGCCACCCCCCAAAGCTGTGGCTAGCCTTCGGCCCCCACTGCCGCCGCTTCCACGGCACCACAGAGCCTGGGGCTGCAGTCTCACCTGTGCTGCCTATGCCCCGACGTACGAGGCACGTTCGGCGGCGTTTTTTGCCCGAACCCGGCACGGGGCTTGCGAACGTCCGGGGATTTCTCCCACGCCAAAGAGGCCACCCCCCAAAACTATAGCCAGCCCTCGGCCCCCACTGCCGCCGCTTCCACGGCACCACAGAGACTGGGGCTGCGGTCTCACCTGTGCTGCCTATGCCCCGACGTAGGAGGCACGTTCGGCGGCGTTTTTTGCCCGAACCCGACACGGGGCTTGCGAACGTCCGGGGATTTCTCCCACGCCAAAGAGGCCACCCCCCCAAAACTATAGCCAGCCCTCGGCCCCCACTGCCGCCGCTTCCACGGCACCACAGAGACTGGGGCTGCGGTCTCACCTGTGCTACCTATGCCCCGACGTACGAGGCACGCTCGGCGGCGTTTTTTGCCCGAACCCGGCACGGGGCTTGCGAACGTCCGGGGATTTCTCCCACACCAAAGAGGCCACCCCCCAAAGCTGTGGCCAGCCCTGTGCACCCACTGCCGCCGCTTCCACGGCACCACAGAGACTGGGGCTGCGGTCTCACCTGTGCTACCTATGCCCCGACGTACGAGGCACGCTCGGCGGCGTTTTTTGCCCGAACCCGGCACGGGGCTTGCGAACGTCCGGGGATTTCTCCCACACCAAAGAGGCCACCCCCCAAAGCTGTGGCCAGCCCTGTGCACCCACTGCCGCCGCTTCCACGGCACCACAGAGACTGGGGCTGCGGTTGCACCTGTGCTGCCTATGCTCCGACGTACGAGGCACATTCGGCGGCGTTTTTTGCCCGAACCCGGCACAGGGCTTGTGAACGTCCGGGGATTTCTCCCACACCAAAGAGGCCACCCCCCAAAGCTGTTGCTAGCCCTCGGCCCCCACTGCCGCCGCTTCCACGGCACCACAGAGACTGGGCCTGCGGTCTCACCTGTGCTACCTATGCCCCGACGTACGAGGCACGCTCGGCGGCGTTTTTTGCCCGAACCCGGCTCGGGGCTTGCGAACGTCCGGGGATTTCTCCCACACCAAAGAGCCCAGCCCCCAAAGCTGTGGCCAGCCCTCTGCACCCACTGCCGCCGCTTCCACGGCACCACAGAGACTGGGGCTGCGGTTGCACCTGTGCTGCCTATGCCCCGACGTATGAGGCACGCTCGGCGGCGTTTTTTGCCCGAACCCGGCACGGGGCTTGCGAACGTCCGGGGATTTCTCCCACGCCAAAGAGGCCACCCCCCAAAACTATAGCCAGCCCTCGGCCCCCACTGCCGCCGCTTCCACGGCACCACAGAGGCTGGGGCTGCGGTCTCACCTGTGCTGCCTATGCCCCGACGTACGAGGCACGCTCGGCGGCGTTTTTTGCCCGAACCCGGCACGGGGCTTGCGAACGTCCGGGGATTTCTCCCACGCCAAAGAGCCCAACCCCCAAAGCTGTGGCCAGCCCTCTGCACCCACTGCCGCTGCTTCCACGGCACTACAGAGACTGGGGCTACGGTCTCACCTGTGCTACCTATGCCCCGACGTATGAGGCACGCTCGGCGGCGTTTTTTGCCCGAACCCGGCACGGGGCTTGCGAACGTCCGGGGATTTCTCCCACACCAAAGATCCCACCCCCCAAAACTATAGCCAGCCCTCGGCCCCCACTGCCGCCGCTTCCATGGCACCACAGAGACTGGGGCTGTGGTCTCATCTGTGCTACCTATGCCCCGACGTATGAGGCACGCTCGGCGGCGTTTTTTGCCCGAACCCGGCACGGGGCTTGCGAACGTCCGGGGATTTCTCCCACGCCAAAGATCCCACCCCCCAAAACTATAGCCAGCCCTGTGCCCCCACTGCCCCCGCTTCCACGGCACCACAGAGCCTGGGGCTGCGGTCTCACCTGTGCTACCTATGCCCCGACCTATGAGGCACGCTCGGCGGCGTTTTTTGCCCGAACCCGGCACGGGGCTTGCGAACGTCCGGGGATTTCTCCCACACCAAAGAGCCCAGCCCCCAAAACTATAGCCAGCCCTGTGCCCCCACTGCCGCCGCTTCCACGGCACCACAGAGACTGGGGCTGCGGTCGCACCTGTGCTGCCTATGCCCCGACGTACGAGGCACGCTCGGCGGCGTTTTTTGCCCGAACCCGGCACGGGGCTTGCGAACGTCCGGGGATTTCTCCCACACCAAAGAGCCCAGCCCCCAAAGCTGTGGCCAGCCCTGTGCACCCACTGCCGCCGCTTCCACGGCACCACAGAGACTGGGGCTGCGGTCTCACCTGTGCTACCTATGCCCCGACATACGAGGCACGCTCGGCGGCGTTTTTTGCCCGAACCCGGCTTGGGGCTTGCGAACGTCCGGGATTTCTCCCACGCCAAAGAGGCCACCCCCCAAAACTATAGCCAGCCCTCGGCCCCCACTGCCGCCGCTTCCACGGCACCACAGAGACTGGGGCTGCGGTCTCACCTGTGCTACCTATGCCCCGACGTACGAGGCACGCTCGGCGGCGTTTTTTGCCCGAACCCGGCACGGGGCTTGCGAACATCCGGGGATTTCTCCCACACCAAAGAGGCCACCCCCCAAAGCTGTGGCCAGCCCTGTGCACCCACTGCCGCCGCTTCCACGGCACCACAGAGACTGGGGCTGCGGTCGCACCTGTGCTGCCTATGCTCCGACGTACGAGGCACGTTCGGCGGCGTTTTTTGCCCGAACCCGGCACGGGGCTTGCGAACGTCCGGGGATTTCTCCCACACCAAAGAGCCCAGCCCCCAAAGCTGTGGCCAGCCCTGTGTACCCACTGCCGCCGCTTCCACGGCACCACTAAGACTGGGGCTGCGGTCTCACCTGTGCTACCTATGCCCCGACGTACGAGGCACGCTCGGCGGCGTTTTTTGCCCGAACCCGGCACGGGGCTTGCGAACGTCCGGGGATTTCTCCCACACCAAAGAGCCCAGCCCCCAAAGCTGTGGCCAGCCCTGTGTACCCACTGCCGCCGCTTCCACGGCACCACTAAGACTGGGGCTGCGGTCTCACCTGTGCTACCTATGCCCCGACGTACGAGGCACGCTCGGCGGCGTTTTTTGCCCGAACCCGGCACGGGGCTTGCGAACGTCCGGGGATTTCTCCCACGCCAAAGATCCCACCCCCCAATACTATAGCCAGCCCTCGGCCCCCACTGCCGCCGCTTCCACGGCACCACAGAGACTGGGGCTGCGGTCGCACCTGTGCTGCCTATGCCCCGACGTACGAGGAACGTTCGGCGGCGTTTTTTGCCCGAACCCGGCACGGGGCTTGCGAACGTCCGGGCATTTCTCCCACACCAAAGAGCCCAGCCCCCAAAGCTGGGGCCAGCCCTCGGCCCCCACTGCCGCCGCTTCCACGGCACCACAGAGCCTGGGGCTGCAGTCTCACCTGTGCTGCCTATGCCCCGACGTACGAGGCACGTTCGGCGGCGTTTTTTGCCCGAACCCGGCACGGGGCTTGCGAACGTCCGGGGATTTCTCCCACGCCAAAGAGGCCACCCCCCAAAACTATAGCCAGCCCTCGGCCCCCACTGCCGCCGCTTCCACGGCACCACAGAGGCTGGGGCTGCGGTCTCACCTGTGCTGCCTATGCCCCGACGTAGGAGGCACGCTCGGCGGCGTTTTTTGCCCGAACCCGGCTCGGGGCTTGCGAACGTCCGGGGATTTCTCCCACGCCAAAGAGGCCACCCCCCAAAACTATAGCCAGCCCTCGGCCCCCACTGCCGCCGCTTCCACGGCACCACAGAGACTGGGGCTGCGGTCTCACCTGTGCTACCTATGCCCCGACGTACGAGGCACGCTCGGCGGCGTTTTTTGCCCGAACCCGGCACGGGGCTTGCGAACGTCCGGGGATTTCTCCAACACCAAAGAGCCCAGCCCCCAAAGCTGTGGCCAGCCCTGTGCACCCACTGCCGCCGCTTCCACGGCACCACAGAGACTGGGGCTGCGGTCTCACCTGTGCTACCTATGCCCCGACGTACGAGGCACGCTCGGCGGCGTTTTTAGCCCGAACCCGGCACGGGGCTTGCGAACGTCCGGGGATTTCTCCCACACCAAAGAGGCCACCCCCCAAAGCTGTGGCCAGCCCTGTGCACCCACTGCCGCCGCTTCCACGGCACCACAGAGACTGGGGCTGCGGTTGCACCTGTGCTGCCTATGCTCCGACGTACGAGGCACATTCGGCGGCGTTTTTTGCCCGAACCCGGCACAGGGCTTGTGAACGTCCGGGGATTTCTCCCACACCAAAAAGGCCAACCCCCAAAGCTGTGGCCTGCGCTGTGTACCCACTGCCGCCGCTTCCACGGCACCACTAAGACTGGGGCTGCGGTCTCACCTGTGCTACCTATGCCCCGACGTACGAGGCACGCTCGGCGGCGTTTTTTGCCCGAACCCGGCACGGGGCTTGCGAACGTCCGGGGATTTCTCCCACGCCAAAGATCCCACCCCCCAATACTATAGCCAGCCCTCGGCCCCCACTGCCGCCGCTTCCACGGCACCACAGAGACTGGGGCTGCGGTCGCACCTGTGCTGCCTATGCTCCGACGTACGAGGAACGTTCGGCGGCGTTTTTTGCCCGAACCCGGCACGGGGCTTGCGAACGTCCGGGGATTTCTCCCACACCAAAGAGGCCACCCCCCAAAGCTGTGGCTAGCCTTCGGCCCCCACTGCCGCCGCTTCCACGGCACCACAGAGCCTGGGGCTGCAGTCTCACCTGTGCTGCCTATGCCCCGACGTACGAGGCACGTTCGGCGGCGTTTTTTGCCCGAACCCGGCACGGGGCTTGCGAACGTCCGGGGATTTCTCCCACGCCAAAGAGGCCACCCCCCAAAACTATAGCCAGCCCTCGGCCCCCACTGCCGCCGCTTCCACGGCACCACAGAGACTGGGGCTGCGGTCTCACCTGTGCTGCCTATGCCCCGACGTAGGAGGCACGTTCGGCGGCGTTTTTTGCCCGAACCCGACACGGGGCTTGCGAACGTCCGGGGATTTCTCCCACGCCAAAGAGGCCACCCCCCAAAACTATAGCCAGCCCTCGGCCCCCACTGCCGCCGCTTCCACGGCACCACAGAGACTGGGGCTGCGGTCTCACCTGTGCTACCTATGCCCCGACGTACGAGGCACGCTCGGCGGCGTTTTTTGCCCGAACCCGGCACGGGGCTTGCGAACGTCCGGGGATTTCTCCCACACCAAAGAGGCCACCCCCCAAAGCTGTGGCCAGCCCTGTGCACCCACTGCCGCCGCTTCCACGGCACCACAGAGACTGGGGCTGCGGTCTCACCTGTGCTACCTATGCCCCGACGTACGAGGCACGCTCGGCGGCGTTTTTTGCCCGAACCCGGCACGGGGCTTGCGAACGTCCGGGGATTTCTCCCACACCAAAGACCCCACCCCCCAAAGCTGTGGCCAGCCCTGTGCACCCACTGCCGCCGCTTCCACGGCACCACAGAGACTGGGGCTGCGGTTGCACCTGTGCTGCCTATGCTCCGACGTACGAGGCACATTCGGCGGCGTTTTTTGCCCGAACCCGGCACAGGGCTTGTGAACGTCCGGGGATTTCTCCCACACCAAAGAGGCCACCCCCCAAAGCTGTTGCTAGCCCTCGGCCCCCACTGCCGCCGCTTCCACGGCACCACAGAGACTGGGCCTGCGGTCTCACCTGTGCTACCTATGCCCCGACGTACGAGGCACGCTCGGCGGCGTTTTTTGCCCGAACCCGGCTCGGGGCTTGCGAACGTCCGGGGATTTCTCCCACACCAAAGAGCCCAGCCCCCAAAGCTGTGGCCAGCCCTCTGCACCCACTGCCGCCGCTTCCACGGCACCACAGAGACTGGGGCTGCGGTTGCACCTGTGCTGCCTATGCCCCGACGTATGAGGCACGCTCGGCGGCGTTTTTTGCCCGAACCCGGCACGGGGCTTGCGAACGTCCGGGGATTTCTCCCACACCAAAGATCCCACCCCCCAAAACTATAGCCAGCCCTCGGCCCCCACTGCCGCCGCTTCCATGGCACCACAGAGACTGGGGCTGTGGTCTCATCTGTGCTACCTATGCCCCGACGTATGAGGCACGCTCGGCGGCGTTTTTTGCCCGAACCCGGCACGGGGCTTGCGAACGTCCGGGGATTTCTCCCACGCCAAAGATCCCACCCCCCAAAACTATAGCCAGCCCTGTGCCCCCACTGCCCCCGCTTCCACGGCACCACAGAGCCTGGGGCTGCGGTCTCACCTGTGCTACCTATGCCCCGACCTATGAGGCACGCTCGGCGGCGTTTTTTGCCCGAACCCGGCACGGGGCTTGCGAACGTCCGGGGATTTCTCCCACACCAAAGAGCCCAGCCCCCAAAACTATAGCCAGCCCTGTGCCCCCACTGCCGCCGCTTCCACGGCACCACAGAGACTGGGGCTGCGGTCTCACCTGTGCTGCCTATGCCCCGACGTACGAGGCACGCTCGGCGGCGTTTTTTGCCCGAACCCGGCACGGGGCTTGCGAACGTCCGGGGATTTCTCCCACACCAAAGAGCCCAGCCCCCAAAGCTGTGGCCAGCCCTGTGCACCCACTGCCGCCGCTTCCACGGCACCACAGAGACTGGGGCTGCGGTCTCACCTGTGCTACCTATGCCCCGACATACGAGGCACGCTCGGCGGCGTTTTTTGCCCGAACCCGGCTTGGGGCTTGCGAACGTCCGGGGATTTCTCCCACGCCAAAGAGGCCACCCCCCAAAACTATAGCCAGCCCTCGGCCCCCACTGCCGCCGCTTCCACGGCACCACAGAGACTGGGGCTGCGGTCTCACCTGTGCTACCTATGCCCCGACGTACGAGGCACGCTCGGCGGCGTTTTTTGCCCGAACCCGGCACGGGGCTTGCGAACATCCGGGGATTTCTCCCACACCAAAGAGGCCACCCCCCAAAGCTGTGGCCAGCCCTGTGCACCCACTGCCGCCGCTTCCACGGCACCACAGAGACTGGGGCTGCGGTCGCACCTGTGCTGCCTATGCTCCGACGTACGAGGCACGTTCGGCGGCGTTTTTTGCCCGAACCCGGCACGGGGCTTGCGAACGTCCGGGGATTTCTCCCACACCAAAGAGCCCAGCCCCCAAAGCTGTGGCCAGCCCTGTGTACCCACTGCCGCCGCTTCCACGGCACCACTAAGACTGGGGCTGCGGTCTCACCTGTGCTACCTATGCCCCGACGTACGAGGCACGCTCGGCGGCGTTTTTTGCCCGAACCCGGCACGGGGCTTGCGAACGTCCGGGGATTTCTCCCACGCCAAAGATCCCACCCCCCAATACTATAGCCAGCCCTCGGCCCCCACTGCCGCCGCTTCCACGGCACCACAGAGACTGGGGCTGCGGTCGCACCTGTGCTGCCTATGCCCCGACGTACGAGGAACGTTCGGCGGCGTTTTTTGCCCGAACCCGGCACGGGGCTTGCGAACGTCCGGGCATTTCTCCCACACCAAAGAGCCCAGCCCCCAAAGCTGGGGCCAGCCCTCGGCCCCCACTGCCGCCGCTTCCACGGCACCACAGAGCCTGGGGCTGCAGTCTCACCTGTGCTGCCTATGCCCCGACGTACGAGGCACGTTCGGCGGCGTTTTTTGCCCGAACCCGGCACGGGGCTTGCGAACGTCCGGGGATTTCTCCCACGCCAAAGAGGCCACCCCCCAAAACTATAGCCAGCCCTCGGCCCCCACTGCCGCCGCTTCCACGGCACCACAGAGGCTGGGGCTGCGGTCTCACCTGTGCTGCCTATGCCCCGACGTAGGAGGCACGCTCGGCGGCGTTTTTTGCCCGAACCCGGCTCGGGGCTTGCGAACGTCCGGGGATTTCTCCCACGCCAAAGAGGCCACCCCCCAAAACTATAGCCAGCCCTCGGCCCCCACTGCCGCCGCTTCCACGGCACCACAGAGACTGGGGCTGCGGTCTCACCTGTGCTACCTATGCCCCGACGTACGAGGCACGCTCGGCGGCGTTTTTTGCCCGAACCCGGCACGGGGCTTGCGAACGTCCGGGGATTTCTCCAACACCAAAGAGGCCACCCCCCAAAGCTGTGGCCAGCCCTGTGCACCCACTGCCGCCGCTTCCACGGCACCACAGAGACTGGGGCTGCGGTCTCACCTGTGCTACCTATGCCCCGACGTACGAGGCACGCTCGGCGGCGTTTTTTGCCCGAACCCGGCACGGGGCTTGCGAACGTCCGGGGATTTCTCCCACACCAAAGAGGCCACCCCCCAAAGCTGTGGCCAGCCCTGTGCACCCACTGCCGCCGCTTCCACGGCACCACAGAGACTGGGGCTGCGGTCTCACCTGTGCTACCTATGCCCCGACGTACGAGGCACGCTCGGCGGCGTTTTTTGCCCGAACCCGGCACGGGGCTTGCGAACGTCCGGGGATTTCTCCCACACCAAAGAGGCCACCCCCCAAAGCTGTGGCCAGCCCTGTGCACCCACTGCCGCCGCTTCCACGGCACCACAGAGACTGGGGCTGCGGTTGCACCTGTGCTGCCTATGCTCCGACGTACGAGGCACATTCGGCGGCGTTTTTTGCCCGAACCCGGCACAGGGCTTGTGAACGTCCGGGGATTTCTCCCACACCAAAAAGGCCAACCCCCAAAGCTGTGGCCTGCGCTGTGTACCCACTGCCGCCGCTTCCACGGCACCACAGAGACTGGGGCTGCGGTCTCACCTGTGCTACCTATGCCCCGACGTACGAGGCACGCTCGGCGGCGTTTTTTGCCCGAACCCGGCACGGGGCTTGCGAACGTCCGGGGATTTCTCCCACGCCAAAGAGCCCACCCCCCAAAACTATAGCCAGCCCTCGGCCCCCACTGCCGCCGCTTCCACGGCACCACAGAGACTGGGGCTGCGGTTGCACCTGTGCTGCTTATGCTCCGACGTAAGAGGCACGTTCGGCGGCGTTTTTTGCCCAAACCCGGCACGGGGCTTGCGAACGTCCGGGGATTTCTCCCACACCAAAGAGGCCACCCCCCAAAGCTGTGGCCAGCCCTGTGCACCCACTGCCGCCGCTTCCACGGCACCACAGAGACTGGGGCTGTGGTCTCACCTGTGCTACCTATGCCCCGACGTACGAGGCACGCTCGGCGGCGTTTTTTGCCCAAACCCGGCACGGGGCTTGCAAACGTCCGGGGATTTCTCCCACGCCAAAGAGGCCACCCCCCAAAACTACAGCCAGCCCTCGGCCCCCACTGCCGCCGCTTCCATGGCACCACAGAGACTGGGGCTGCGGTCTCACCTGTGCTACCTATGCCCCGACGTACGAGGCACGCTCGGCAGCGTTTTTTGCCCGAACCTGGCACGGGGCTTGCGAACGTCCGGGGATTTCTCCCACACCAAAGAGCCCAGCCCCCAAAGCTGTGGCCAGCCCTGTGCACCCACTGCCGCCGCTTCCACGGCACCACAGAGACTGGGGCTGCGGTCTCACCTGTGCTACCTATGCCCCGACGTACGAGGCACGCTCGGCGGCGTTTTTTGCCCGAACCCGGCACGGGGCTTGCGAACGTCCGGGGATTTCTCCCACACCAAAGAGGCCACCCCCCAAAGCTGTGGCCAGCCCTGTGCACCCACTGCCGCCGCTTCCACGGCACCACAGAGACTGGGGCTGCGGTTGCACCTGTGCTGCCTATGCTCCGACGTACGAGGCACATTCGGCGGCGTTTTTTGCCCGAACCCGGCACAGGGCTTGTGAACGTCCGGGGATTTCTCCCACGCCAAAGAGGCCACCCCCCAAAACTACAGCCAGCCCTCGGCCCCCACTGCCGCCGCTTCCACGGCACCACAGAGACTGGGGCTGCGGTCTCACCTGTGCTACCTATGCCCCGACGTACGAGGCACGCTCGGCAGCGTTTTTTGCCCGAACCTGGCACGGGGCTTGCGAACGTCCGGGGATTTCTCCAACCCCAAAGAGCCCAGCCCCCAAAGCTGTGGCCAGCCCTGTGCACCCACTGCCGCCGCTTCCATGGCACCACTAAGACTGGGGCTGCGGTCTCACCTGTGCTACCTATGCCCCGACGTACGAGGCACGCTCGGCGGCGTTTTTTGCCCGAACCCGGCTCGGGGCTTGCGAACGTCCGGGGATTTCTCCCACGCCAAAGAGGCCACCCCCCAAAACTATAGCCAGCCCTGTGCCCCCACTGCCGCCGCTTCCACGGCACCACAGAGACTGGGGCTGCGGTCTCACCTGTGCTGCCTATGCCCCGACGTATGAGGCACGCTCGGCGGCGTTTTTTGCCCGAACCCGGCACGGGGCTTGCGAACGTCCGGGGATTTCTCCCACGCCAAAGATCCCACCCCCCAAAACTATAGCCAGCCCTCGACCCCCACTGCCGCCGCTTCCACGGCACCACAGAGACTGGGGCTGCGGTCTCACCTGTGCTACCTATGCCCCGACGTACGAGGCACGCTCGGCGGCGTTTTTTGCCCGAACCCGGCACGGGGCTTGCGAACATCCGGGGATTTCTCCCACGCCAAAGAGGCCACCCCCCAAAACTATAGCCAGCCCTGTGCCCCCACTGCCGCCGCTTCCACGGCACCACAGAGACTGGGGCTGCGGTCGCACCTGTGCTGCCTATGCTCCGACGTATGAGGCACGCTCGGCGGCGTTTTTTGCCCGAACCCGGCACGGGGCTTGCGAACGTCCGGGGATTTCTCCCACGCCAAAGATCCCACCCCCCAAAACTATAGCCAGCCCTCGGCCCCCACTGCCGCCGCTTCCACGGCACCACAGAGACTGGGGCTGTGGTCTCACCTGTGCTACCTATGCCCCGACGTACGAGGCACGCTCGGCGGCGTTTTTTGCCCGAACCCGGCTCGGGGCTTGCGAACGTCCGGGGATTTCTCCCACGCCAAAGAGGCCACCCCGCAAAACTATAGCCAGCCCTCGGCCCCCACTGCCGCCGCTTCCACGGCACCACAGAGCCTGGGGCTGCGGTCTCACCTGTGCTGTCTATGCCCCGACGTATGAGGCACGCTCGGCGGCGTTTTTTGCCCGAACCCGGCTCGGGGCTTGCGAACATCCGGGGATTTCTCCCACGCCAAAGAGGCCACCCCCCAAAACTATAGGCAGCCCTCGGCCCCCACTGCCGCCGCTTCCACGGCACCACAGAGACTGGGGCTGCGGTCTCACCTGTGTTGCCTATGCCCCGACGTATGAGGCACGCTCGGCGGCGTTTTTTGCCCGAACCCGGCACGGGGCTTGCGAACGTCCGGGGATTTCTCCCACGCCAAAGATCCCACCCCCCAAAACTATAGCCAGCCCTCGGCCCCCACTCCCGCCGCTTCCACGGCACCACAGAGGCTGGGGCTGCGGTCTCACCTGTGCTACCTATGCCCCGACGTACGAGGCACGCTCGGCGGCGTTTTTTGCCCGAACCCGGCACGGGGCTTGCGAACGTCCGGGGATTTCTCCCACGCCAAAGATCCCACCCCCCAAAACTATAGCCAGCCCTCGGCCCCCACTGCCGCCGCTTCCACGGCACCACAGAGACTGGGGCTGTGGTCTCACCTGTGCTGCCTATGCCCCGACGTATGAGGCACGCTCGGCGGCGTTTTTTGCCAGAACCCGGCTCGGGGCTTGCGAACGTCCGGGGATTTCTCCCAGGCCAAAGAGGCCACCCCCCAAAACTATAGCCAGCCCTCGGCCCCCACTGCCGCCGCTTCCACGGCACCACAGAGACTGGGGCTGCGGTCTCACCTGTGCTACCTATGCCCCGACGTACGAGGCACGCTCGGCGGCGTTTTTTGCCCGAACCCGGCTCGGGGCTTGCGAACGTCCGGGGATTTCTCCCACGCCAAAGAGGCCACCCCCCAAAACTATAGCCAGCCCTCGGCCCCCACTGCCGCCGCTTCCACGGCACCACAGAGACTGGGGCTGCGGTCGCACCTGTGCTGCCTATGCCCCAACGTACGAGGCACGCTCGGCGGCGTTTTTTGCCCGAACCCGGCACGGTGCTTGCGAACGTCCGGGGATTTCTCCCACACCAAAGAGCCCAGCCCCCAAAGCTGTGGCCAGCCCTGTGCACCCACTGCCGCCGCTTCCACGGCACCACAGAGGCTGGGGCTGCGGTCTCACCTGTGCTGCCTATGCCCCGACGTACGAGGCACGCTCGGCGGCGTTTTTTGCCCGAACCCGGCACGGGGCTTGCGAACGTCCGGGGATTTCTCCCACGCCAAAGAGGCCACCCCCCAAAGCTGTGGCCAGCCCTCGGCCCCCACTGCCGCCGCTTCCACGGCACCACAGAGACTGGGGCTGCGGTCTCACCTGTGCTACCTATGCCCCGACGTATGAGGCACGCTCGGCGGCGTTTTTTGCCCGAACCCGGCACGGGGCTTGCGAACGTCCGGGGATTTCTCCCACACCAAAGAGGCCACCCCCCAAAACTATAGGCAGCCCTGTGCACCCACTGCCGCCGCTTCCACGGCACCACAGAGACTGGGGCTGCGGTCTCACCTGTGCTACCTATGCCCCGACATACGAGGCACGCTCGGCGGCGTTTTTTGCCCGAACCCGGCTTGGGGCTTGCGAACGTCCGGGGATTTCTCCCACGCCAAAGAGGCCACCCCCCAAAACTATAGCCAGCCCTCGGCCCCCACTGCCGCCGCTTCCACGGCACCACAGAGACTGGGGCTGCGGTCTCACCTGTGCTACCTATGCCCCGACGTACGAGGCACGCTCGGCGGCATTTTTTGCCCGAACCCGGCACGGGGCTTGCGAACGTCCGGGGATTTCTCCAACACCAAAGAGGCCACCCCCCAAAGCTGTGGCCAGCCCTGTGCACCCACTGCCGCCGCTTCCACGGCACCACAGAGACTGGGGCTGCGGTCTCACCTGTGCTGCCTATGCTCCGACGTACGAGGCACGTTCGGCGGCGTTTTTTGCCCGAACCCGGCACGGGGCTTGCGAACGTCCGGGGATTTCTCCCACACCAAAGAGGCCACCCCCCAAAGCTGTGGCCAGCCCTGTGTACCCACTGCCGCCGCTTCCACGGCACCACTAAGACTGGGGCTGCGGTCTCACCTGTGCTACCTATGCCCCGACGTACGAGGCACGCTCGGCGGCGTTTTTTGCCCGAACCCGGCACGGGGCTTGCGAACGTCCGGGGATTTCTCCCACGCCAAAGATCCCACCCCCCAATACTATAGCCAGCCCTGTGCCCCCACTGCCGCCGCTTCCACGGCACCACAGAGACTGGGGCTGCGGTCGCACCTGTGCTGCCTATGCTCCGACGTACGAGGAACGTTCGGCGGCGTTTTTTGCCCGAACCCGGCACGGGGCTTGCGAACGTCCGGGGATTTCTCCCACACCAAAGAGGCCACCCCCCAAAGCTGTGGCTAGCCTTCGGCCCCCACTGCCGCCGCTTCCACGGCACCACAGAGCCTGGGGCTGCAGTCTCACCTGTGCTGCCTATGCCCCGACGTACGAGGCACGTTCGGCGGCGTTTTTTGCCCGAACCCGGCTTGGGGCTTGCGAACGTCCGGGGATTTCTCCCACGCCAAAGAGGCCACCCCCCAAAACTATAGCCAGCCCTCGGCCCCCACTGCCGCCGCTTCCACGGCACCACAGAGACTGGGGCTGCGGTCTCACCTGTGCTGCCTATGCCCCGACGTACGAGGCACGCTCGGCGGCGTTTTTTACCCGAACCCGACACGGGGCTTGCGAACGTCCGGGGATTTCTCCCACGCCAAAGAGGCCACCCCCCAAAACTATAGCCAGCCCTCGGCCCCCACTGCCGCCGCTTCCACGGCACCACAGAGACTGGGGCTGCGGTCTCACCTGTGCTGCCTATGCTCCGACGTACGAGGCACGTTCGGCGGCGTTTTTTGCCCGAACCCGGCACGGGGCTTGCGAACGTCCGGGGATTTCTCCCACGCCAAAGAGGCCACCCCCCAAATCTATAGCCAGCCCTCGGCCCCCACTGCCGCCGCTTCCACGGCACCACAGAGACTGGGGCTGCGGTCGCACCTGTGCTGCCTATGCTGCGATGTACGAGGCACGCTCGGCGTCGTTCTTTACCCGAACCCGGCACGGGGCTTGCGAACGTCCGGGGATTTCTCCCACACCAACGAGCCCAGCCCCCAAAGCTGTGGCCAGCGCTGTGCACCCACTGCCGCCGCTTCCACGGCACCACAGAGACTGGGGCTGCGGTCTCACCTGTGCTACCTATGCCCCGACGTACGAGGCACGCTCGGCGGCGTTTTTTGCCCGAACCCGGCACGGGGCTTGCGAACGTCCGGGGATTTCTCCCACGCCAAAGAGGCCACCCCCCAAAACTATAGCCAGCCCTCGGCCCCCACTGCCGCCGCTTCCACGGCACCACAGAGACTGGGGCTGCGGTCGCACCTGTGCTGCCTATGCCCCGACGTATGAGGCACGCTCGGCGGTGTTCTTTGCCCGACCCCGGCACGGGGCTTGCGAACGTCCGGGGATTTCTCCCACACCAAAGAGCCCAGCCCCCAAAGCTGTGGCCAGCCCTGTGCACCCACTGCCGCCGCTTCCATGGCACCACTAAGACTGGGGCTGCGGTCTCACCTGTGCTACCTATGCCCCGACGTACGAGGCACGCTCGGCGGCGTTTTTTGCCCGAACCCGGCTCGGGGCTTGCGAACGTCCGGGGATTTCTCCCACGCCAAAGAGGCCACCCCCCAAAACTATAGCCAGCCCTCGGCCCACACTGCCGCCGCTTCCACGGCACCACAGAGACTGGGGCTGCGGTCTCACCTGTGCTGCCTATGCCCCGACGTAGGAGGCACGCTCGGCGGCGTTTTTTGCCCGAACCCGGCACGGGGCTTGCGAACATCCGGGGATTTCTCCCACGCCAAAGAGGCCACCCCCCAAAACTATAGCCAGCCCTCGGCCCCCACTGCCGCCGCTTCCACGGCACCACAGAGACTGGGGCTGCGGTCTCACCTGTGCTGCCTATGCCCCGACGTATGAGGCACGCTCGGCGGCGTTTTTTGCCCGAACCCGGCACGGGGCTTGCGAACGTCCGGGGATTTCTCCCACGCCAAAGATCCCAGCCCCCAAAACTATAGCCAGCCCTCGACCCCCACTGCCACCGCTTCCACGGCACCACAGAGACTGGGGCTGCGGTCTCACCTGTGCTACCTATGCCCCGACGTACGAGGCACGCTCGGCGGCGTTTTTTGCCCGAACCCGGCACGGGGCTTGCGAACATCCGGGGATTTCTCCCACGCCAAAGAGGCCACCCCCCAAAACTATAGCCAGCCCTCGGCCCCCACTGCCGCCGCTTCCACGGCACCACAGAGACTGGGTCTGCGGTCGCACCTGTGCTGCCTATGCCCCGACGTACAAGGCACGCTCGGCGGCGTTTTTTGCCCGAACCCGGCACGGGGCTTGCGAACGTGCGGGGATTTCTCCCACGCCAAAGAGGCCACCCCCCAAAACTATAGCCAGCCCTGTGCCCCCACTGCCGCCGCTTCCACGGCACCACAGAGACTGGGGCTGTGGTCTCACCTGTGCTGCCTATGCCCCGACGTATGAGGCACGCTCGGCGGCGTTTTTTTGCCCGAACCCGGCTCGGGGCTTGCGAACATCCGGGGATTTCTCCCACGCCAAAGAGGCCACCCCCCAAAACTATAGCCAGCCCTCGGCCCCCACTGCCGCCGCTTCCACGGCACCACAGAGACTGGGGCTGCGGTCTCACCTGTGTTGCATATGCCCCGACGTATGAGGCACGCTCGGCGGCGTTTTTTGCCCGAACCCGGCACGGGGCTTGCGAACGTCCGGGGATTTCTCCCACGCCAAAGATCCCACCCCCCAAAACTATAGCCAGCCCTCGGCCCCCACTCCCGCCGCTTCCACGGCACCACAGAGGCTGGGGCTGCGGTCTCACCTGTGCTACCTATGCCCCGACGTACGAGGCACGCTCGGCGGCGTTTTTTGCCCGAACCCGGCACGGGGCTTGCGAACGTCCGGGGATTTCTCCCACGCCAAAGATCCCACCCCCCAAAACTATAGCCAGCCCTCGGCCCCCACTGCCGCCGCTTCCATGGCACCACAGAGACTGGGGCTGTGGTCTCACCTGTGCTGCCTATGCCCCGACGTATGAGGCACGCTCGGCGGCGTTTTTTGCCCGAACCCGGCTCGGGGCTTGCGAACGTCCGGGGATTTCTCCCACGCCAAAGAGGCCACCCCCCAAAACTATAGCCAGCCCTCGGCCCCCACTGCCGCCGCTTCCACGGCACCACAGAGACTGGGGCTGCGGTCTCACCTGTGCTACCTATGCCCCGACGTACGAGGCACGCTCGGCGGCGTTTTTTGCCCGAACCCGGCTCGGGGCTTGCGAACGTCCGGGGATTTCTCCCACGCCAAAGAGGCCACCCCCCAAAACTATAGCCAGCCCTCGGCCCCCACTGCCGCCGCTTCCACGGCACCACAGAGACTGGGGCTGCGGTCGCACCTGTGCTGCCTATGCCCCAACGTACGAGGCACGCTCGGCGGCGTTTTTTGCCCGAACCCGGCACGGGGCTTGCGAACGTCCGGGGATTTCTCCCACACCAAAGAGCCCAGCCCCCAAAGCTGTGGCCAGCCCTGTGCACCCACTGCCGCCGCTTCCACGGCACCACAGAGGCTGGGGCTGCGGTCTCACCTGTGCTGCCTATGCCCCGACGTACGAGGCACGCTCGGCGGCGTTTTTTGCCCGAACCCGGCACGGGGCTTGCGAACGTCCGGGGATTTCTCCCACGCCAAAGAGGCCACCCCCCAAAGCTGTGGCCAGCCCTCGGCCCCCACTGCCGCCGCTTCCACGGCACCACAGAGACTGGGGCTGCGGTCTCACCTGTGCTACCTATGCCCCGACATACGAGGCACGCTCGGCTGCGTTTTTTGCCCGAACCCGGCTTGGGGCTTGCGAACGTCCGGGGATTTCTCCCACGCCAAAGAGGCCACCCCCCAAAACTATAGCCAGCCCTCGGCCCCCACTGCCGCCGCTTCCACGGCACCACAGAGACTGGGGCTGCGGTCTCACCTGTGCTACCTATGCCCCGACGTACGAGGCACGCTCGGCGGCATTTTTTGCCCGAACCCGGCACGGGGCTTGCGAACGTCCGGGGATTTCTCCCACACCAAAGAGGCCACCCCCCAAAGCTGTGGCCAGCCCTGTGCACCCACTGCCGCCGCTTCCACGGCACCACAGAGACTGGGGCTGCGGTCGCACCTGTGCTGCCTATGCTCCGACGTACGAGGCACGTTCGGCGGCGTTTTTTGCCCGAACCCGGCACGGGGCTTGCGAACGTCCGGGGATTTCTCCCACACCAAAGAGGCCACCCCCCAAAGCTGTGGCCAGCCCTGTGTACCCACTGCCGCCGCTTCCACGGCACCACTAAGACTGGGGCTGCAGTCTCACCTGTGCTGCCTATGCCCCGACGTACGAGGCATGTTCGGCGGCGTTTTTTGCCCGAACCCGGCACGGGGCTTGCGAACGTCCGGGGATTTCTCCCACGCCAAAGAGGCCACCCCCCAAAACTATAGCCAGCCCTCGGCCCCCACTGCCGCCGCTTCCACGGCACCACAGAGACTGGGGCTGCGGTCTCACCTGTGCTGCCTATGCCCCGACGTATGAGGCACGCTCGGCGGCGTTTTTTACCCGAACCCGACACGGGGCTTGCGAACGTCCGGGGATTTCTCCCACGCCAAAGAGGCCACCCCCCAAAACTATAGCCAGCCCTCGGCCCCCACTGCCGCCGCTTCCACGGCACCACAGAGACTGGGGCTGCGGTCTCACCTGTGCTACCTATGCCCCGACGTACGAGGCACGCTCAGCGGCGTTTTTTGCCCGAACCCGGCACGGGGCTTGCGAACGTCCGGGGATTTCTCCCACACCAAAGAGGCCACCCCCCAAAGCTGTGGCCAGCCCTGTGCACCCACTGCCGCCGCTTCCACGGCACCACAGAGACTGGGGCTGCGGTTGCACCTGTGCTGCCTATGCTCCGACGTACGAGGCACATTCGGCGGCGTTTTTTGCCCGAACCCGGCACAGGGCTTGTGAACGTCCGGGGATTTCTCCCACACCAAAAAGGCCAACCCCCAAAGCTGTGGCCTGCGCTGTGTACCCACTGCCGCCGCTTCCACGGCACCACAGAGACTGGGGCTGCGGTCTCACCTGTGCTACCTATGCCCCGACGTACGAGGCACGCTCGGCGGCGTTTTATGCCCGAACCCGGCACGGGGCTTGCGAACGTCCGGGGATTTCTCCCACGCCAAAGAGGCCACCCCCCAAAACTATAGACAGCCCTCGGCCCCCACTGCCGCCGCTTCCACGGCACCACAGAGACTGGGGCTGCGGTTGCACCTGTGCTGCTTATGCTCCGACGTAAGAGGCACGTTCGGCGGCGTTTTTTGCCCAAACCCGGCACGGGGCTTGCGAACGTCCGGGGATTTCTCCCACACCAAAGAGGCCACCCCCCAAAGCTGTGGCTAGCCCTGTGCACCCACTGCCGCCGCTTCCACGGCACCACAGAGACTGGGGCTGTGGTCTCACCTGTGCTACCTATGCCCCGACGTACGAGGCACGCTCGGCGGCGTTTTTTGCCCAAACCCGGCACGGGGCTTGCAAACGTCCGGGGATTTCTCCCACGCCAAAGAGGCCACCCCCCAAAACTACAGCCAGCCCTCGGCCCCCACTGCCGCCGCTTCCATGGCACCACAGAGACTGGGGCTGCGGTCTCACCTGTGCTACCTATGCCCCGACGTACGAGGCACGCTCGGCAGCGTTTTTTGCCCGAACCTGGCACGGGGCTTGCGAACGTCCGGGGATTTCTCCCACACCAAAGAGGCCACCCCCCAAAGCTGTGGCCAGCCCTGTGCACCCACTGCCGCCGCTTCCACGGCACCACAGAGACTGGGGCTGCGGTCTCACCTGTGCTACCTATGCCCCGACGTACGAGGCACGCTCGGCGGCGTTTTTTGCCCGAACCCGGCACGGGGCTTGCGAACGTCCGGGGATTTCTCCCACACCAAAGAGGCCACCCCCCAAAGCTGTGGCCAGCCCTGTGCACCCACTGCCGCCGCTTCCACGGCACCACAGAGACTGGGGCTGCGGTTGCACCTGTGCTGCCTATGCTCCGACGTACGAGGCACATTCGGCGGCGTTTTTTGCCCGAACCCGGCACAGGGCTTGTGAACGTCCGGGGATTTCTCCCACGCCAAAGAGGCCACCCCCCAAAACTACAGCCAGCCCTCGGCCCCCACTGCCGCCGCTTCCACGGCACCACAGAGACTGGGGCTGCGGTCTCACCTGTGCTACCTATGCCCCGACGTACGAGGCACGCTCGGCAGCGTTTTTTGCCCGAACCTGGCACGGGGCTTGCGAACGTCCGGGGATTTCTCCAACCCCAAAGAGCCCAGCCCCCAAAGCTGTGGCCAGCCCTGTGCACCCACTGCCGCCGCTTCCATGGCACCACTAAGACTGGGGCTGCGGTCTCACCTGTGCTACCTATGCCCCGACGTACGAGGCACGCTCGGCGGCGTTTTTTGCCCGAACCCGGCTCGGGGCTTGCGAACGTCCGGGGATTTCTCCCACGCCAAAGAGGCCACCCCCCAAAACTATAGCCAGCCCTGTGCCCCCACTGCCGCCGCTTCCACGGCACCACAGAGACTGGGGCTGCGGTCTCACCTGTGCTGCCTATGCCCCGACGTATGAGGCACGCTCGGCGGCGTTTTTTGCCCGAACCCGGCACGGGGCTTGCGAACGTCCGGGGATTTCTCCCACGCCAAAGATCCCACCCCCCAAAACTATAGCCAGCCCTCGACCCCCACTGCCGCCGCTTCCACGGCACCACAGAGACTGGGGCTGCGGTCTCACCTGTGCTACCTATGCCCCGACGTACGAGGCACGCTCGGCGGCGTTTTTTGCCCGAACCCGGCACGGGGCTTGCGAACATCCGGGGATTTCTCCCACGCCAAAGAGGCCACCCCCCAAAACTATAGCCAGCCCTGTGCCCCCACTGCCGCCGCTTCCACGGCACCACAGAGACTGGGGCTGCGGTCGCACCTGTGCTGCCTATGCTCCGACGTATGAGGCACGCTCGGCGGCGTTTTTTGCCCGAACCCGGCACGGGGCTTGCGAACGTCCGGGGATTTCTCCCACGCCAAAGATCCCACCCCCCAAAACTATAGCCAGCCCTCGGCCCCCACTGCCGCCGCTTCCACGGCACCACAGAGACTGGGGCTGTGGTCTCACCTGTGCTACCTATGCCCCGACGTACGAGGCACGCTCGGCGGCGTTTTTTGCCCGAACCCGGCTCGGGGCTTGCGAACGTCCGGGGATTTCTCCCACGCCAAAGAGGCCACCCCGCAAAACTATAGCCAGCCCTCGGCCCCCACTGCCGCCGCTTCCACGGCACCACAGAGCCTGGGGCTGCGGTCTCACCTGTGCTGTCTATGCCCCGACGTATGAGGCACGCTCGGCGGCGTTTTTTGCCCGAACCCGGCTCGGGGCTTGCGAACATCCGGGGATTTCTCCCACGCCAAAGAGGCCACCCCCCAAAACTATAGGCAGCCCTCGGCCCCCACTGCCGCCGCTTCCACGGCACCACAGAGACTGGGGCTGCGGTCTCACCTGTGTTGCCTATGCCCCGACGTATGAGGCACGCTCGGCGGCGTTTTTTGCCCGAACCCGGCACGGGGCTTGCGAACGTCCGGGGATTTCTCCCACGCCAAAGATCCCACCCCCCAAAACTATAGCCAGCCCTCGGCCCCCACTCCCGCCGCTTCCACGGCACCACAGAGGCTGGGGCTGCGGTCTCACCTGTGCTACCTATGCCCCGACGTACGAGGCACGCTCGGCGGCGTTTTTTGCCCGAACCCGGCACGGGGCTTGCGAACGTCCGGGGATTTCTCCCACGCCAAAGATCCCACCCCCCAAAACTATAGCCAGCCCTCGGCCCCCACTGCCGCCGCTTCCACGGCACCACAGAGACTGGGGCTGTGGTCTCACCTGTGCTGCCTATGCCCCGACGTATGAGGCACGCTCGGCGGCGTTTTTTGCCCGAACCCGGCTCGGGGCTTGCGAACGTCCGGGGATTTCTCCCAGGCCAAAGAGGCCACCCCCCAAAACTATAGCCAGCCCTCGGCCCCCACTGCGGCCGCTTCCACGGCACCACAGAGACTGGGGCTGCGGTCTCACCTGTGCTACCTATGCCCCGACGTACGAGGCACGCTCGGCGGCGTTTTTTGCCCGAACCCGGCTCGGGGCTTGCGAACGTCCGGGGATTTCTCCCACGCCAAAGAGGCCACCCCCCAAAACTATAGCCAGCCCTCGGCCCCCACTGCCGCCGCTTCCACGGCACCACAGAGACTGGGGCTGCGGTCGCACCTGTGCTGCCTATGCCCCAACGTACGAGGCACGCTCGGCGGCGTTTTTTGCCCGAACCCGGCACGGTGCTTGCGAACGTCCGGGGATTTCTCCCACACCAAAGAGCCCAGCCCCCAAAGCTGTGGCCAGCCCTGTGCACCCACTGCCGCCGCTTCCACGGCACCACAGAGGCTGGGGCTGCGGTCTCACCTGTGCTGCCTATGCCCCGACGTACGAGGCACGCTCGGCGGCGTTTTTTGCCCGAACCCGGCACGGGGCTTGCGAACGTCCGGGGATTTCTCCCACGCCAAAGAGGCCACCCCCCAAAGCTGTGGCCAGCCCTCGGCCCCCACTGCCGCCGCTTCCACGGCACCACAGAGACTGGGGCTGCGGTCTCACCTGTGCTACCTATGCCCCGACGTATGAGGCACGCTCGGCGGCGTTTTTTGCCCGAACCTGGCACGGGGCTTGCGAACGTCCGGGGATTTCTCCCACACCAAAGAGGCCACCCCCCAAAACTATAGGCAGCCCTGTGCACCCACTGCCGCCGCTTCCACGGCACCACAGAGACTGGGGCTGCGGTCTCACCTGTGCTACCTATGCCCCGACATACGAGGCACGCTCGGCGGCGTTTTTTGCCCGAACCCGGCTTGGGGCTTGCGAACGTCCGGGGATTTCTCCCACGCCAAAGAGGCCACCCCCCAAAACTATAGCCAGCCCTCGGCCCCCACTGCCGCCGCTTCCACGGCACCACAGAGACTGGGGCTGCGGTCTCACCTGTGCTACCTATGCCCCGACGTACGAGGCACGCTCGGCGGCATTTTTTGCCCGAACCCGGCACGGGGCTTGCGAACGTCCGGGGATTTCTCCAACACCAAAGAGGCCACCCCCCAAAGCTGTGGCCAGCCCTGTGCACCCACTGCCGCCGCTTCCACGGCACCACAGAGACTGGGGCTGCGGTCTCACCTGTGCTACCTATGCCCCGACGTACGAGGCACGCTCGGCGGCGTTTTTTGCCCGAACCTGGCACGGGGCTTGCGAACGTCCGGGGATTTCTCCCACGCCAAAGATCCCACCCCCCAAAACTATAGGCAGCCCTGTGCACCCACTGCCGCCGCTTCCACGGCACCACAGAGACTGGGGCTGCGGTCTCACCTGTGCTACCTATGCCCCGACGTACGAGGCACGCTCGGCGGCGTTTTTTGCCCGAACCCGGCTTGGGGCTTGCGAACGTCCGGGGATTTCTCCAACACCAAAGAGGCCACCCCCCAAAGCTGTGGCCAGCCCTGTGCACCCACTGCCGCCGCTTCCACGGCACCACAGAGACTGGGGCTGCGGTCTCACCTGTGCTGCCTATGCTCCGACGTACGAGGCACGTTCGGCGGCGTTTTTTGCCCGAACCCGGCACGGGGCTTGCGAACGTCCGGGGATTTCTCCCACACCAAAGAGGCCACCCCCCAAAGCTGTGGCCAGCCCTGTGTACCCACTGCCGCCGCTTCCACGGCACCACTAAGACTGGGGCTGCGGTCTCACCTGTGCTACCTATGCCCCGACGTACGAGGCACGCTCGGCGGCGTTTTTTGCCCGAACCCGGCACGGGGCTTGCGAACGTCCGGGGATTTCTCCCACGCCAAAGATCCCACCCCCCAATACTATAGCCAGCCCTGTGCCCCCACTGCCGCCGCTTCCACGGCACCACAGAGACTGGGGCTGCGGTCGCACCTGTGCTGCCTATGCTCCGACGTACGAGGAACGTTCGGCGGCGTTTTTTGCCCGAACCCGGCACGGGGCTTGCGAACGTCCGGGGATTTCTCCCACACCAAAGAGGCCACCCCCCAAAGCTGTGGCTAGCCTTCGGCCCCCACTGCCGCCACTTCCACGGCACCACAGAGCCTGGGGCTGCAGTCTCACCTGTGCTGCCTATGCCCCGAGGTACGAGGCACGTTCGGCGGCGTTTTTTGCCCGAACCCGGCTTGGGGCTTGCGAACGTCCGGGGATTTCTCCCACGCCAAAGAGGCCACCCCCCAAAACTATAGCCAGCCCTCGGCCCCCACTGCCGCCGCTTCCACGGCACCACAGAGACTGGGGCTGCGGTCTCACCTGTGCTGCCTATGCCCCGACGTACGAGGCACGCTCGGCGGCGTTTTTTACCCGAACCCGACACGGGGCTTGCGAACGTCCGGGGATTTCTCCCACGCCAAAGAGGCCACCCCCCAAAACTATAGCCAGCCCTCGGCCCCCACTGCCGCCGCTTCCACGGCACCACAGAGACTGGGGCTGCGGTCTCACCTGTGCTACCTATGCCCCGACGTACGAGGCACGCTCGGCGGCGTTTTTTGCCCGAACCCGGCACGGGGCTTGCGAACGTCCGGGGATTTCTCCCACACCAAAGAGGCCACCCCCCAAAGCTGTGGCCAGCCCTGTGCACCCACTGCCGCCGCTTCCACGGCACCACAGAGACTGGGGCTGCGGTTGCACCTGTGCTGCCTATGCTCCGACGTACGAGGCACATTCGGCGGCGTTTTTTGCCCGAACCCGGCACAGGGCTTGTGAACGTCCGGGGATTTCTCCCACGCCAAAGAGGCCACCCCCCAAAACTACAGCCAGCCCTCGGCCCCCACTGCCGCCGCTTCCACGGCACCACAGAGACTGGGGCTGCGGTCTCACCTGTGCTACCTATGCCCCGACGTACGAGGCACGCTCGGCAGCGTTTTTTGCCCGAACCTGGCACGGGGCTTGCGAACGTCCGGGGATTTCTCCCACACCAAAGAGCCCAGCCCCCAAAGCTGTGGCCAGCCCTGTGCACCCACTGCCGCCGCTTCCACGGCACCACAGAGCCTGGGGCTGCGGTCTCACCTGTGCTACCTATGCCCCGACGTACGAGGCACGCTCGGCGGCGTTTTTTGCCCGAACCCGGCACGGGGCTTGCGAACGTCCAGGGATTTCTCCCACGCCAAAGAGGCCACCCCCCAAAACTGTGGCCAGACCTGTGCACCCACTGCCGCCGCTTCCACGGCACCACAGAGACTGGGGCTGCGGTCTCACCTGTGCTGCCTATGCTCCGACGTACGAGGCACGTTCGGCGGCGTTTTTTGCCCGAACCCGGCACGGGGCTTGCGAACGTCCGGGGATTTCTCCCACGCCAAAGAGGCCACCCCCCAAATCTATAGCCAGCCCTCGGCCCCCACTGCCGCCGCTTCCACGGCACCACAGAGACTGGGGCTGCGGTCGCACCTGTGCTGCCTATGCTGCGATGTACGAGGCACGCTCGGCGTCGTTCTTTACCCGAACCCGGCACGGGGCTTGCGAACGTCCGGGGATTTCTCCCACACCAACGAGCCCAGCCCCCAAAGCTGTGGCCAGCGCTGTGCACCCACTGCCGCCGCTTCCACGGCACCACAGAGACTGGGGCTGCGGTCTCACCTGTGCTACCTATGCCCCGACGTACGAGGCACGCTCGGCGGCGTTTTTTGCCCGAACCCGGCACGGGGCTTGCGAACGTCCGGGGATTTCTCCCACGCCAAAGAGGCCACCCCCCAAAACTATAGCCAGCCCTCGGCCCCCACTGCCGCCGCTTCCACGGCACCACAGAGACTGGGGCTGCGGTCTCACCTGTGCTGCCTATGCCCCGACGTATGAGGCACGCTCGGCGGCGTTTTTTGCCCGAACCCGGCACGGGGCTTGCGAACGTCCGGGGATTTCTCCCACGCCAAAGAGGCCACCCCCCAAAACTATAGCCAGCCCTCGGCCCCCACTGCCGCCGCTTCCACGGCACCACAGAGACTGGGGCTGTGGTCTCATCTGTGCTACCTATGCCCCGACGTACGAGGCACGCTCGGCGGCGTTTTTTGCCCGAACCCGGCACGGGGCTTGCGAACATCCGGGGATTTCTCCCACACCAAAGAGGCCACCCCCCAAAACTATAGCCAGCCCTGTGCCCCCACTGCTGCCGCTTCCACGGCACCACAGAGACTGGGGCTGTGGTCTCACCTGTGCTACCTATGCCCCGACGTACGAGGCACGCTCGGCGGCGTTTTTTGCCCGAACCCGGCTCGGGGCTTGCGAACGTCCGGGGATTTCTCCCACGCCAAAGAGGCCACCCCCCAAAACTATAGCCAGCCCTGTGCCCCCACTGCCGCCGCTTCCACGGCACCACAGAGACTGGGGCTGCGGTCGCACCTGTGCTGCCTATGCCCCGACGTATGAGGCACGCTCGGCGGTGTTCTTTGCCCGAACCCGGCACGGGGCTTGCGAACGTCCGGGGATTTCTCCCACACCAAAGAGCCCAGCCCCCAAAGCTGTGGCCAGCCCTGTGCACCCACTGCCGCCGCTTCCATGGCACCACTAAGACTGGGGCTGCGGTCTCACCTGTGCTACCTATGCCCCGACGTACGAGGCACGCTCGGCGGCGTTTTTTGCCCGAACCCGGCTCGGGGCTTGCGAACGTCCGGGGATTTCTCCCACGCCAAAGAGGCCACCCCCCAAAACTATAGCCAGCCCTCGGCCCACACTGCCGCCGCTTCCACGGCACCACAGAGACTGGGGCTGCGGTCTCACCTGTGCTGCCTATGCCCCGACGTAGGAGGCACGCTCGGCGGCGTTTTTTGCCCGAACCCGGCACGGGGCTTGCGAACATCCGGGGATTTCTCCCACGCCAAAGAGGCCACCCCCCAAAACTATAGCCAGCCCTCGGCCCCCACTGCCGCCGCTTCCACGGCACCACAGAGACTGGGGCTGCGGTCTCACCTGTGCTGCCTATGCCCCGACGTATGAGGCACGCTCGGCGGCGTTTTTTGCCCGAACCCGGCACGGGGCTTGCGAACGTCCGGGGATTTCTCCCACGCCAAAGATCCCAGCCCCCAAAACTATAGCCAGCCCTCGACCCCCACTGCCGCCGCTTCCACGGCACCACAGAGACTGGGGCTGCGGTCTCACCTGTGCTACCTATGCCCCGACGTACGAGGCACGCTCGGCGGCGTTTTTTTGCCCGAACCCGGCACGGGGCTTGCGAACATCCGGGGATTTCTCCCACGCCAAAGAGGCCACCCCCCCAAAACTATAGCCAGCCCTCGGCCCCCACTGCCGCCGCTTCCACGGCACCACAGAGACTGGGGCTGCGGTCGCACCTGTGCTGCCTATGCCCCGACGTACAAGGCACGCTCGGCGGCGTTTTTTGCCCGAACCCGGCACGGGGCTTGCGAACGTGCGGGGATTTCTCCCACGCCAAAGAGGCCACCCCCCAAAACTATAGCCAGCCCTGTGCCCCCACTGCCGCCGCTTCCACGGCACCACAGAGACTGGGGCTGTGGTCTCACCTGTGCTGCCTATGCCCCGACGTATGAGGCACGCTCGGCGGCGTTTTTTGCCCGAACCCGGCTCGGGGCTTGCGAACATCCGGGGATTTCTCCCACGCCAAAGAGGCCACCCCCCAAAACTATAGCCAGCCCTCGGCCCCCACTGCCGCCGCTTCCACGGCACCACAGAGACTGGGGCTGCGGTCTCACCTGTGTTGCATATGCCCCGACGTATGAGGCACGCTCGGCGGCGTTTTTTGCCCGAACCCGGCACGGGGCTTGCGAACGTCCGGGGATTTCTCCCACGCCAAAGATCCCACCCCCCAAAACTATAGCCAGCCCTCGGCCCCCACTCCCGCCGCTTCCACGGCACCACAGAGGCTGGGGCTGCGGTCTCACCTGTGCTACCTATGCCCCGACGTACGAGGCACGCTCGGCGGCGTTTTTTGCCCGAACCCGGCACGGGGCTTGCGAACGTCCGGGGATTTCTCCCACGCCAAAGATCCCACCCCCCAAAACTATAGCCAGCCCTCGGCCCCCACTGCCGCCGCTTCCATGGCACCACAGAGACTGGGGCTGTGGTCTCACCTGTGCTGCCTATGCCCCGACGTATGAGGCACGCTCGGCGGCGTTTTTTGCCCGAACCCGGCTCGGGGCTTGCGAACGTCCGGGGATTTCTCCCACGCCAAAGAGGCCACCCCCCAAAACTATAGCCAGCCCTCGGCCCCCACTGCCGCCGCTTCCACGGCACCACAGAGACTGGGGCTGCGGTCTCACCTGTGCTACCTATGCCCCGACGTACGAGGCACGCTCGGCGGCGTTTTTTGCCCGAACCCGGCTCGGGGCTTGCGAACGTCCGGGGATTTCTCCCACGCCAAAGAGGCCACCCCCCAAAACTATAGCCAGCCCTCGGCCCCCACTGCCGCCGCTTCCACGGCACCACAGAGACTGGGGCTGCGGTCGCACCTGTGCTGCCTATGCCCCAACGTACGAGGCACGCTCGGCGGCGTTTTTTGCCCGAACCCGGCACGGGGCTTGCGAACGTCCGGGGATTTCTCCCACACCAAAGAGCCCAGCCCCCAAAGCTGTGGCCAGCCCTGTGCACCCACTGCCGCCGCTTCCACGGCACCACAGAGGCTGGGGCTGCGGTCTCACCTGTGCTGCCTATGCCCCGACGTACGAGGCACGCTCGGCGGCGTTTTTTGCCCGAACCCGGCACGGGGCTTGCGAACGTCCGGGGATTTCTCCCACGCCAAAGAGGCCACCCCCCAAAGCTGTGGCCAGCCCTCGGCCCCCACTGCCGCCGCTTCCACGGCACCACAGAGACTGGGGCTGCGGTCTCACCTGTGCTACCTATGCCCCGACATACGAGGCACGCTCGGCTGCGTTTTTTGCCCGAACCCGGCTTGGGGCTTGCGAACGTCCGGGGATTTCTCCCACGCCAAAGAGGCCACCCCCCAAAACTATAGCCAGCCCTCGGCCCCCACTGCCGCCGCTTCCACGGCACCACAGAGACTGGGGCTGCGGTCTCACCTGTGCTACCTATGCCCCGACGTACGAGGCACGCTCGGCGGCATTTTTTGCCCGAACCCGGCACGGGGCTTGCGAACGTCCGGGGATTTCTCCCACACCAAAGAGGCCACCCCCCAAAGCTGTGGCCAGCCCTGTGCACCCACTGCCGCCGCTTCCACGGCACCACAGAGACTGGGGCTGCGGTCTCACCTGTGCTGCCTATGCTCCGACGTACGAGGCACGTTCGGCGGCGTTTTTTGCCCGAACCCGGCACGGGGCTTGCGAACGTCCGGGGATTTCTCCCACACCAAAGAGGCCACCCCCCAAAGCTGTGGCCAGCCCTGTGTACCCACTGCCGCCGCTTCCACGGCACCACTAAGACTGGGGCTGCGGTCTCACCTGTGCTACCTATGCCCCGACGTACGAGGCACGCTCGGCGGCGTTTTTTGCCCGAACCCGGCACGGGGCTTGCGAACGTCCGGGGATTTCTCCCACACCAAAGAGGCCACCCCCCAAAGCTGTGGCCAGCCCTCGGCCCCCACTGCCGCCGCTTCCACGGCACCACAGAGACTGGGGCTGCGGTCTCACCTGTGCTACCTATGCCCCGACGTACGAGGCACGTTCGGCGGCGTTTTTTGCCCGAACCCGGCTTGGGGCTTGCGAACGTCCGGGGATTTCTCCCACGCCAAAGAGCCCACCCCCCAAAACTATAGCCAGCCCTCGGCCCCCACTGCCGCCGCTTCCACGGCACCACAGAGACTGGGGCTGCGGTCTCACCTGTGCTGCCTATGCCCCGACGTATGAGGCACGCTCGGCGTCGTTTTTTACCCGAACCCGACACGGGGCTTGCGAACGTCCGGGGATTTCTCCCACGCCAAAGAGGCCACCCCCCAAAACTATAGCCAGCCCTCGGCCCCCACTGCCGCCGCTTCCACGGCACCACAGAGACTGGGGCTGCGGTCTCACCTGTGCTACCTATGCCCCGACGTACGAGGCACGCTCGGCGGCGTTTTTTGCCCGAACCCGGCACGGGGCTTGCGAACGTCCAGGGATTTCTCCCACGCCAAAGAGGCCACCCCCCAAAACTGTGGCCAGACCTGTGCACCCACTGCCGCCGCTTCCACGGCACCACAGAGACTGGGGCTGCGGTCTCACCTGTGCTGCCTATGCTCCGACGTACGAGGCACGTTCGGCGGCGTTTTTTGCCCGAACCCGGCACGGGGCTTGCGAACGTCCGGGGATTTCTCCCACGCCAAAGAGGCCACCCCCCAAAGCTGTGGCCAGTCCTGTGTACCCACTGCCGCCGCTTCCACGGCACCACTAAGACTGGGGCTGCGGTCTCACCTGTGCTACCTATGCCCCGACGTATGAGGCACGCTCGGCGGCGTTTTTTGCCCGAACCCGGCACGGGGCTTGCGAACGTCCGGGGATTTCTCCCACGCCAAAGAGGCCACCCCCCAAATCTATAGCCAGCCCTCGGCCCCCACTGCCGCCGCTTCCACGGCACCACAGAGACTGGGGCTGCGGTCGCACCTGTGCTGCCTATGCTGCGATGTACGAGGCACGCTCGGCGTCGTTCGTTACCCGAACCCGGCACGGGGCTTGCGAACGTCCGGGGATTTCTCCCACACCAACGAGCCCAGCCCCCAAAGCTGTGGCCAGCGCTGTGCACCCACTGCCGCCGCTTCCACGGCACCACAGAGACTGGGGCTGCGGTCTCACCTGTGCTACCTATGCCCCGACGTACGAGGCACGCTCGGCGGCGTTTTTTGCCCGAACCCGGCTCGGGGCTTGCGAACGTCCGGGGATTTCTCCCACGCCAAAGAGGCCACCCCCCAAAACTATAGCCAGCCCTCGGCCCCCACTGCCGCCGCTTCCACGGCACCACAGAGACTGGGGCTGCGGTCGCACCTGTGCTGCCTATGCTGCGATGTACGAGGCACGCTCGGCGTCGTTCTTTGCCCGAACCCGGCACGGGGCTTGCGAACGTCCGGGGATTTCTCCCACACCAAAGAGCCCAGCCCCCAAAGCTGTGGCCAGCCCTGTGCACCCACTGCCGCCGCTTCCATGGCACCACAGAGACTGGGGCTGTGGTCTCACCTGTGCTACCTATGCCCCGACGTACGAGGCACGCTCGGCGGCGTTTTTTGCCCGAACCCGGCACGGGGCTTGCGAACGTCCGGGGATTTCTCCCACGCCAAAGATCCCACCCCCCAAAACTATAGCCAGCCCTGTGCCCCCACTGCCGCCGCTTCCACGGCACCACAGAGACTGGGGCTGTGGTCTCACCTGTGCTACCTATGCCCCGACGTACGAGGCACGCACGGCGGCGTTTCTTGCCCGAACCCGGCACGGGGCTTGCGAACGTCCGGGGATTTCTCCCACGCCAAAGAGCCCAGCCCCCAAAGCTGTGGCCAGCCCTGTGCACCCACTGCCGCCGCTTCCACGGCACCACAGAGGCTGGGGCTACGGTCTCACCTGTGCTGCCTATGCTCCGACGTACGAGGCACGTTCGGCGGCGTTTTTTGCCCGAACCCGGCACGGGGCTTGCGAACGTCCGGGGATTTCTCCCACACCAAAGAGGCCACCCCCCAAAGCTGTGGCCAGCCCTGTGTACCCACTACCGCCGCTTCCACGGCACCACTAAGACTGGGGCTGCGGTCTCACCTGTGCTACCTATGCCCCGACGTACGAAGCACGCTCGGCGGCGTTTTTTGCCCGAACCCGGCACGGGGCTTGCGAACGTCCGGGGATTTCTCCCACGCCAAAGAGGCCACCCCCCAAAACTATAGCCAGCCCTCGGCCCCCACTGCCGCCGCTTCCACGGCACCACAGAGACTGGGGCTGCGGTCGCACCTGTGCTGCCTATGCTGCGATGTACGAGGCACGCTCGGCGTCGTTCTTTGCCCGAACCCGGCACGGGGCTTGCGAACGTCCGGGGATTTCTCCCACACCAAAGAGCCCAGCCCCCAAAGCTGTGGCCAGCCCTGTGCACCCACTGCCGCCGCTTCCATGGCACCACTAAGACTGGGGCGGCGGTCTCACCTGTGCTACCTATGCCCCGACGTACGAGGCACGCTCGGCGGCGTTTTTTGCCCGAACCCGGCTCGGGGCTTGCGAACGTCCGGGGATTTCTCCCACGCCAAAGAGGCCACCCCCCAAAACTATAGCCAGCCCTCGGCCCCCACTGCCGCCGCTTCCACGGCACCACAGAGGCTGGGGCTGCGGTCTCACCTGTGCTGCCTATGCCCCGACGTATGAGGCACGCTCGGCGGCGTTTTTTGCCCGAACCCGGCACGGGGCTTGCGAACATCCGGGGATTTCTCCCACGCCAAAGAGGCCACCCCCCAAAACTATAGCCAGCCCTCGGCCCCCACTGCCGCCGCTTCCACGGCACCACAGAGACTGGGGCTGCGGTCTCACCTGTGCTGCCTATGCCCCGACGTATGAGGCACGCTCGGCGGCGTTTTTTGCCCGAACCCGGCACGGGGCTTGCGAACGTCCGGGGATTTCTCCCACGCCAAAGATCCCACCCCCAAAAACTATAGCCAGCCCTCGACCCCCACTGCCGCCGCTTCCACGGCACCACAGAGACTGGGGCTGCGGTCTCACCTGTGCTACCTATGCCCCGACGTACGAGGCACGCTCGGCGGCGTTTTTTGCCCGAACCCGGCACGGGGCTTGCGAACATCCGGGGATTTCTCCCACGCCAAAGAGGCCACCCCCCAAAACTATAGCCAGCCCTCGGCCCCCACTGCCGCCGCTTCCACGGCACCACAGAGACTGGGTCTGCGGTCGCACCTGTGCTGCCTATGCCCCGACGTACGAGGCACGCTCGGCGGCGTTTTTTGCCCGAACCCGGCACGGGGCTTGCGAACGTCCGGGGATTTCTCCCACGCCAAAGAGGCCACCCCCCAAAACTATAGCCAGCCCTGTGCCCCCACTGCCGCCGCTTCCACGGCACCACAGAGACTGGGGCTGTGGTCTCACCTGTGCTACCTATGCCCCGACGTACGAGGCACGCTCGGCGGCGTTTTTTGCCCGAACCCGGCACGGGGCTTGCGAACGTCCGGGGATTTCTCCCACGCCAAAGATCCCACCCCCCAAAACTATAGCCAGCCCTGTGCCCCCACTGCCGCCGCTTCCACGGCACCACAGAGACTGGGGCTGCGGTCTCACCTGTGCTGCCTATGCTCCGACGTATGAGGCACGCTCGGCGGCGTTTTTTGCCCGAACCCGGCACGGGGCTTGCGAACGTCCGGGGATTTCTCCCACGCCAAAGATCCCACCCCCCAAAACTATAGCCAGCCCTCGGCCCCCACTGCCGCCGCTTCCACGGCACCACAGAGACTGGGGCTGTGGTCTCACCTGTGCTACCTATGCCCCGACGTACGAGGCACGCTCGGCGGCGTTTTTTGCCCGAACCCGGCACGGGGCTTGCGAACATCCGGGGATTTCTCCCACGTCAAAGAGGCCACCCCCCAAAACTATAGCCAGCCCTGTGCCCCCACTGCCGCCGCTTCCACGGCACCACAGAGACTGGGGCTGTGGTCTCACCTGTGCTACCTATGCCCCGACGTACGAGGCACGCACGGCGGCGTTTCTTGCCCGAACCCGGCACGGGGCTTGCGAACGTCCGGGGATTTCTCCCACGCCAAAGAGCCCAGCCCCCAAAGCTGTGGCCAGCCCTGTGCACCCACTGCCGCCGCTTCCACGGCACCACAGAGGCTGGGGCTACGGTCTCACCTGTGCTGCCTATGCTCCGACGTACGAGGCACGTTCGGCGGCGTTTTTTGCCCGAACCCGGCACGGGGCTTGCGAACGTCCGGGGATTTCTCCCACACCAAAGAGGCCACCCCCCAAAGCTGTGGCCAGCCCTGTGTACCCACTACCGCCGCTTCCACGGCACCACTAAGACTGGGGCTGCGGTCTCACCTGTGCTACCTATGCCCCGACGTACGAAGCACGCTCGGCGGCGTTTTTTGCCCGAACCCGGCACGGGGCTTGCGAACGTCCGGGGATTTCTCCCACGCCAAAGAGGCCACCCCCCAAAACTATAGCCAGCCCTCGGCCCCCACTGCCGCCGCTTCCACGGCACCACAGAGACTGGGGCTGCGGTCGCACCTGTGCTGCCTATGCTGCGATGTACGAGGCACGCTCGGCGTCGTTCTTTGCCCGAACCCGGCACGGGGCTTGCGAACGTCCGGGGATTTCTCCCACACCAAAGAGCCCAGCCCCCAAAGCTGTGGCCAGCCCTGTGCACCCACTGCCGCCGCTTCCATGGCACCACTAAGACTGGGGCTGCGGTCTCACCTGTGCTACCTATGCCCCGACGTACGAGGCACGCTCGGCGGCGTTTTTTGCCCGAACCCGGCTCGGGGCTTGCGAACGTCCGGGGATTTCTCCCACGCCAAAGAGGCCACCCCCCAAAACTATAGCCAGCCCTCGGCCCCCACTGCCGCCGCTTCCACGGCACCACAGAGGCTGGGGCTGCGGTCTCACCTGTGCTGCCTATGCCCCGACGTATGAGGCACGCTCGGCGGCGTTTTTTGCCCGAACCCGGCACGGGGCTTGCGAACATCCGGGGATTTCTCCCACGCCAAAGAGGCCACCCCCCAAAACTATAGCCAGCCCTCGGCCCCCACTGCCGCCGCTTCCACGGCACCACAGAGACTGGGGCTGCGGTCTCACCTGTGCTGCCTATGCCCCGACGTATGAGGCACGCTCGGCGGCGTTTTTTGCCCGAACCCGGCACGGGGCTTGCGAACGTCCGGGGATTTCTCCCACGCCAAAGATCCCACCCCCAAAAACTATAGCCAGCCCTCGACCCCCACTGCCGCCGCTTCCACGGCACCACAGAGACTGGGGCTGCGGTCTCACCTGTGCTACCTATGCCCCGACGTACGAGGCACGCTCGGCGGCGTTTTTTGCCCGAACCCGGCACGGGGCTTGCGAACATCCGGGGATTTCTCCCACGCCAAAGAGGCCACCCCCCAAAACTATAGCCAGCCCTCGGCCCCCACTGCCGCCGCTTCCACGGCACCACAGAGACTGGGTCTGCGGTCGCACCTGTGCTGCCTATGCCCCGACGTACGAGGCACGCTCGGCGGCGTTTTTTGCCCGAACCCGGCACGGGGCTTGCGAACGTCCGGGGATTTCTCCCACGCCAAAGAGGCCACCCCCCAAAACTATAGCCAGCCCTGTGCCCCCACTGCCGCCGCTTCCACGGCACCACAGAGACTGGGGCTGTGGTCTCACCTGTGCTACCTATGCCCCGACGTACGAGGCACGCTCGGCGGCGTTTTTTGCCCGAACCCGGCACGGGGCTTGCGAACGTCCGGGGATTTCTCCCACGCCAAAGATCCCACCCCCCAAAACTATAGCCAGCCCTGTGCCCCCACTGCCGCCGCTTCCACGGCACCACAGAGACTGGGGCTGCGGTCTCACCTGTGCTGCCTATGCTCCGACGTATGAGGCACGCTCGGCGGCGTTTTTTGCCCGAACCCGGCACGGGGCTTGCGAACGTCCGGGGATTTCTCCCACGCCAAAGATCCCACCCCCCAAAACTATAGCCAGCCCTCGGCCCCCACTGCCGCCGCTTCCACGGCACCACAGAGACTGGGGCTGTGGTCTCACCTGTGCTACCTATGCCCCGACGTACGAGGCACGCTCGGCGGCGTTTTTTGCCCGAACCCGGCACGGGGCTTGCGAACATCCGGGGATTTCTCCCACGTCAAAGAGGCCACCCCCCAAAACTATAGCCAGCCCTGTGCCCCCACTGCCGCCGCTTCCACGGCACCACAGAGACTGGGGCTGTGGTCTCACCTGTGCTACCTATGCCCCGACGTACGAGGCACGCTCGGCGGCGTTTTTTGCCCGAACCCGGCTCGGGGCTTGCGAACGTCCGGGGATTTCTCCCACGCCAAAGAGGCCACCCCCCAAAACTATAGCCAGCCCTCGGCCCCCACTGCCGCCGCTTCCACGGCACCACAGAGACTGGGGCTGCGGTCGCACCTGTGCTGCCTATGCTGCGATGTACGAGGCACGCTCGGCGTCGTTCTTTGCCCGAACCCGGCACGGGGCTTGCGAACGTCCGGGGATTTCTCCCACACCAACGAGCCCAGCCCCCAAAGCTGTGGCCAGCCCTGTGCACCCACTGCCGCCGCTTCCATGGCACCACTAAGACTGGGGCTGCGGTCTCACCTGTGCTACCTATGCCCCGACGTACGAGGCACGCTCGGCGGCGTTTTTTGCCCGAACCCGGCACGGGGCTTGCGAACGTCCGGGGATTTCTCCCACACCAACGAGCCCAGCCCCCAAAGCTGTGGCCAGCGCTGTGCACCCACTGCCGCCGCTTCCACGGCACCACAGAGACTGGGGCTGCGGTCTCACCTGTGCTACCTATGCCCCGACGTACGAGGCACGCTCGGCGGCGTTTCTTGCCCGAACCCGGCACGGGGCTTGCGAACGTCCGGGGATTTCTCCCACGCCAAAGAGCCCAGCCCCCAAAGCTGTGGCCAGCCCTGTGCACCCACTGCCGCCGCTTCCACGGCACCACAGAGGCTGGGGCTACGGTCTCACCTGTGCTGCCTATGCTCCGACGTACGAGGCACGTTCGGCGGCGTTTTTTGCCCGAAACCGGCTCGGGGCTTGCGAACGTCCGGGGATTTCTCCCACGCCAAAGAGGCCACCCCCCAAAACTATAGCCAGCCCTCGGCCCCCACTGCCGCCGCTTCCACGGCACCACAGAGACTGGGGCTGTGGTCTCACCTGTGCTACCTATGCCCCGACGTACGAGGCACGCTCGGCGGCGTTTCTTGCCGGAACCCGGCACGGGGCTTGCGAACGTCCGGGGATTTCTCCCACGCCAAAGAGCCCAGCCCCCAAAGCTGTGGCCAGCCCTGTGCACCCACTGCCGCCGCTTCCACGGCACCACAGAGGCTGGGGCTACGGTCTCACCTGTGCTGCCTATGCTCCGACGTACGAGGCACGTTCGGCGGCGTTTTTTGCCCGAACCCGGCACGGGGCTTGCGAACGTCCGGGGATTTCTCCCACACCAAAGAGGCCACCCCCCAAAGCTGTGGCCAGCCCTGTGCCCCCACTACCGCCGCTTCCACGGCACCACTAAGACTGGGGCTGCGGTCTCACCTGTGCTACCTATGCCCCGACGTACGAGGCACGCTCGGCGGCGTTTTTTGCCCGAACCCGGCACGGGGCTTGCGAACGTCCGGGGATTTCTCCCACGCCAAAGAGCCCACCCCCCAAAACTATAGCCAGCCCTCGGCCCCCACTGCCGCCGCTTCCACGGCACCACAGAGACTGGGGCTGCGGTCGCACCTGTGCTGCCTATGCTGCGATGTACGAGGCACGCTCGGCGTCGTTCTTTGCCCGAACCCGGCACGGGGCTTGCGAACGTCCGGGGATTTCTCCCACACCAAAGAGCCCAGCCCCCAAAGCTGTGGCCAGCCCTGTGCACCCACTGCCGCCGCTTCCATGGCACCACTAAGACTGGGGCTGCGGTCTCACCTGTGCTACCTATGCCCCGACGTACGAGGCACGCTCGGCGGCGTTTTTTGCCCGAACCCGGCTCGGGGCTTGCGAACGTCCGGGGATTTCTCCCACGCCAAAGAGGCCACCCCCCAAAACTATAGCCAGCCCTCGGCCCCCACTGCCGCCGCTTCCACGGCACCACAGAGCCTGGGGCTGCGGTCTCACCTGTGCTGCCTATGCCCCGACGTATGAGGCACGCTCGGCGGCGTTTTTTGCCCGAACCCGGCACGGGGCTTGCGAACATCCGGGGATTTCTCCCACGCCAAAGAGGCCACCCCCCAAAACTATAGCCAGCCCTCGGCCCCCACTGCCGCCGCTTCCACGGCACCACAGAGACTGGGGCTGCGGTCTCACCTGTGCTGCCTATGCCCCGACGTATGAGGCACGCTCGGCGGCGTTTTTTGCCCGAACCCGGCACGGGGCTTGCGAACGTCCGGGGATTTCTCCCACGCCAAAGATCCCACCCCCAAAAACTATAGCCAGCCCTCGACCCCCACTGCCGCCGCTTCCACGGCACCACAGAGACTGGGGCTGCGGTCTCACCTGTGCTACCTATGCCCCGACGTACGAGGCACGCTCGGCGGCGTTTTTTGCCCGAACCCGGCACGGGGCTTGCGAACATCCGGGGATTTCTCCCACGACAAAGAGGCCACCCCCCAAAACTATAGCCAGCCCTCGGCCCCCACTGCCGCCGCTTCCACGGCACCACAGAGACTGGGTCTGCGGTCGCACCTGTGCTGCCTATGCCCCGACGTACGAGGCACGCTCGGCGGCGTTTTTTGCCCGAACCCGGCACGGGGCTTGCGAACGTCCGGGGATTTCTCCCACGCCAAAGAGGCCACCCCCCAAAACTATAGCCAGCCCTGTGCCCCCACTGCCGCCGCTTCCACGGCACCACAGAGACTGGGGCTGTGGTCTCACCTGTGCTACCTATGCCCCGACGTACGAGGCACGCTCGGCGGCGTTTTTTGCCCGAACCCGGCTCGGGGCTTGCGAACGTCCGGGGATTTCTCCCACGCCAAAGAGGCCACCCCCCAAAACTATAGGCAGCCCTGTGCCCCCACTGCCGCCGCTTCCACGGCACCACAGAGACTGGGGCTGTGGTCTCACCTGTGCTACCTATGCCCCGACGTACGAGGCACGCTCGGCGGCGTTTCTTGCCCGAACCCGGCACGGGGCTTGCGAACGTCCGGGGATTTCTCCCACGCCAAAGAGGCCACCCCCCAAAACTATAGGCAGCCCTGTGCCCCCACTGCCGCCGCTTCCACGGCACCACAGAGACTGGGGCTGTGGTCTCACCTGTGCTACCTATGCCCCGACGTACGAGGCACGCTCGGCGGCGTTTCTTGCCCGAACCCGGCACGGGGCTTGCGAACGTCCGGGGATTTCTCCCACGCCAAAGAGCCCAGCCCCCAAAGCTGTGGCCAGCCCTGTGCACCCACTGCCGCCGCTTCCACGGCACCACAGAGGCTGGGGCTACGGTCTCACCTGTGCTGCCTATGCTCCGACGTACGAGGCACGTTCGGCGGCGTTTTTTGCCCGAACCCGGCACGGGGCTTGCGAACGTCCGGGGATTTCTCCCACACCAAAGAGGCCACCCCCCAAAGCTGTGGCCAGCCCTGTGTACCCACTACCGCCGCTTCCACGGCACCACTAAGACTGGGGCTGCGGTCTCACCTGTGCTACCTATGCCCCGACGTACGAGGCACGCTCGGCGGCGTTTTTTGCCCGAACCCGGCACGGGGCTTGCGAACGTCCGGGGATTTCTCCCACGCCAAAGAGGCCACCCCCCAAAACTATAGCCAGCCCTCGGCCCCCACTGCCGCCGCTTCCACGGCACCACAGAGACTGGGGCTGCGGTCGCACCTGTGCTGCCTATGCTGCGATGTACGAGGCACGCTCGGCGTCGTTCTTTGCCCGAACCCGGCACGGGGCTTGCGAACGTCCGGGGATTTCTCCCACACCAAAGACCCCAGCCCCCAAAGCTGTGGCCAGCCCTGTGCACCCACTGCCGCCGCTTCCATGGCACCACTAAGACTGGGGCTGCGGTCTCACCTGTGCTACCTATGCCCCGACGTACGAGGCACGCTCGGCGGCGTTTTTTGCCCGAACCCGGCACGGGGCTTGCGAACGTCCGGGGATTTCTCCCACACCAACGAGCCCAGCCCCCAAAGCTGTGGCCAGCGCTGTGCACCCACTGCCGCCGCTTCCACGGCACCACAGAGACTGGGGCTGCGGTCTCACCTGTGCTACCTATGCCCCGACGTACGAGGCACGCTCGGCGGCGTTTTTTGCCCGAACCCGGCACGGGGCTTGCGAACGTCCGGGGATTTCTCCCACACCAACGAGCCCAGCCCCCAAAACTGTGGCCAGCGCTGTGCACCCACTGCCGCCGCTTCCACGGCACCACAGAGACTGGGGCTGCGGTCTCACCTGTGCTACCTATGCCCCGACGTACGAGGCACGCTCGGCGGCGTTTCTTGCCCGAACCCGGCACGGGGCTTGCGAACGTCCGGGGATTTCTCCCACGCCAAAGAGCCCAGCCCCCAAAGCTGTGGCCAGCCCTGTGCACCCACTGCCGCCGCTTCCACGGCACCACAGAGGCTGGGGCTACGGTCTCACCTGTGCTGCCTATGCTCCGACGTACGAGGCACGTTCGGCGGCGTTTTTTGCCCGAACCCGGCACGGGGCTTGCGAACGTCCGGGGATTTCTCCCACACCAAAGAGGCCACCCCCCAAAGCTGTGGCCAGCCCTGTGCACCCACTACCGCCGCTTCCACGGCACCACTAAGACTGGGGCTGCGGTCTCACCTGTGCTACCTATGCCCCGACGTACGAGGCACGCTCGGCGGCGTTTTTTGCCCGAACCCGGCACGGGGCTTGCGAACGTCCGGGGATTTCTCCCACGCCAAAGAGGCCACCCCCCAAAACTATAGCCAGCCCTCGGCCCCCACTGCCGCCGCTTCCACGGCACCACAGAGACTGGGGCTGCGGTCGCACCTGTGCTGCCTATGCTGCGATGTACGAGGCACGCTCGGCGGCGTTTTTTGCCCGAACCCGGCACGGGGCTTGCGAACGTCCGGGGATTTCTCCCACGCCAAAGAGGCCACCCCCCAAAACTATAGCCAGCCCTCGGCCCCCACTGCCGCCGCTTCCACGGCACCACAGAGACTGGGGCTGCGGTCTCACCTGTGCTGCCTATGCCCCGACGTATGAGGCACGCTCGGCGGCGTTTTTTGCCCGAACCCGGCACGGGGCTTGCGAACGTCCGGGGATTTCTCCCACGCCAAAGATCCCACCCCCCAAAACTATAGCCAGCCCTCGACCCCCACTGCCGCCGCTTCCACGGCACCACAGAGACTGGGTCTGCGGTCGCACCTGTGCTGCCTATGCCCCGACGTACGAGGCACGCTCGGCGGCGTTTTTTGCCCGAACCCGGCACGGGGCTTGCGAACGTCCGGGGATTTCTCCCACGCCAAAGAGGCCACCCCCCAAAACTATAGGCAGCCCTGTGCCCCCACTGCCGCCGCTTCCACGGCACCACAGAGACTGGGGCTGCGGTCTCACCTGTGCTGCCTATGCCCCGACGTATGAGGCACGCTCGGCGGCGTTTTTTGCCCGAACCCGGCACGGGGCTTGCGAACGTCCGGGGATTTCTCCCACGCCAAAGATCCCACCCCCCAAAACTATAGCCAGCCCTGTGCCCCCACTGCCGCCGCTTCCACGGCACCACAGAGACTGGGGCTGCGGTCGCACCTGTGCTGCCTATGCTCCGACGTATGAGGCACGCTCGGCGGCGTTTTTTGCCCGAACCCGGCACGGGGCTTGCGAACGTCCGGGGATTTCTCCCACGCCAAAGATCCCACCCCCCAAAACTATAGCCAGCCCTCGGCCCCCACTGCCGCCGCTTCCACGGCACCACAGAGACTGGGGCTGTGGTCTCACCTGTGCTACCTATGCCCCGACGTACGAGGCACGCTCGGCGGCGTTTTTTGCCCGAACCCGGCTCGGGGCTTGCGAACGTCCGGGGATTTCTCCCACGCCAAAGAGGCCACCCCGCAAAACTATAGCCAGCCCTCGGCCCCCACTGCCGCCGCTTCCACGGCACCACAGAGCCTGGGGCTGCGGTCTCACCTGTGCTGCCTATGCCCCGACGTATGAGGCACGCTCGGCGGCGTTTTTTGCCCGAACCCGGCTCGGGGCTTGCGAACGTCCGGGGATTTCTCCCACGCCAAAGAGGCCACCCCCCAAAACTATAGCCAGCCCTCGGCCCCCACTGCCGCCGCTTCCACGGCACCACATAGACTGGGGCTGCGGTCTCACCTGTGCTACCTATGCCCCGACGTACGAGGCACGCTCGGCGGCGTTTTTTGCCCGAACCCGGCTCGGGGCTTGCGAACGTCCGGGGATTTCTCCCACGCCAAAGAGGCCACCCCCCAAAACTATAGCCAGCCCTCGGCCCCCACTGCCGCCGCTTCCACGGCACCACAGAGGCTGGGGCTGCGGTCTCACCTGTGCTACCTATGCCCCGACGTACGAGGCACGCTCGGCGGCGTTTTTTGCCCGAACCCGGCACGGGGCTTGCGAACGTCCGGGGATTTCTCCCACGCCAAAGATCCCACCCCCCAATACTATAGCCAGCCCTCGGCCCCCACTGCCGCCGCTTCCACGGCACCACAGAGACTGGGGCTGCGGTCGCACCTGTGCTGCCTATGCTCCGACGTACGAGGAACGTTCGGCGGCGTTTTTTGCCCGAACCCGGCACGGGGCTTGCGAACGTCCGGGGATTTCTCCCACACCAAAGAGGCCACCCCCCAAAGCTGTGGCTAGCCTTCGGCCCCCACTGCCGCCGCTTCCACGGCACCACAGAGACTGGGGCTGCAGTCTCACCTGTGCTGCCTATGCCCCGACGTACGAGGCACGTTCGGCGGCGTTTTTTGCCCGAACCCGGCACGGGGCTTGCGAACGTCCGGGGATTTCTCCCACGCCAAAGAGGCCACCCCCCAAAACTATAGCCAGCCCTCGGCCCCCACTGCCGCCGCTTCCACGGCACCACAGAGACTGGGGCTGCGGTCTCACCTGTGCTGCCTATGCCCCGACGTAGGAGGCACGTTCGGCGGCGTTTTTTACCCGAACCCGACACGGGGCTTGCGAACGTCCGGGGATTTCTCCCACGCCAAAGAGGCCACCCCCCAAAACTATAGCCAGCCCTCGGCCCCCACTGCCGCCGCTTCCACGGCACCACAGAGACTGGGGCTGCGGTCTCACCTGTGCTACCTATGCCCCGACGTACGAGGCACGCTCGGCGGCGTTTTTTGCCCGAACCCGGCACGGGGCTTGCGAACGTCCGGGGATTTCTCCCACACCAAAGAGGCCACCCCCCAAAGCTGTGGCCGGCCCTGTGCACCCACTGCCGCCGCTTCCACGGCACCACAGAGACTGGGGCTGCGGTCTCACCTGTGCTACCTATGCCCCGACGTAGGAGGCACGCTCGGCGGCGTTTTTTGCCCGAACCCGGCA
Organism: Pelecanus crispus; assembly: GCF_030463565.1. Classification (NCBI taxonomy): domain Eukaryota; kingdom Metazoa; phylum Chordata; class Aves; order Pelecaniformes; family Pelecanidae; genus Pelecanus; species Pelecanus crispus. Next base: position 43,576,151 of record NC_134652.1, on the reverse strand, counting down.
CGGGGCTTGCGAACGTCCGGGGATTTCTCCCACACCAAAGAGGCCACCCCCCAAAGCTGTGGCCAGCCCTGTGCACCCACTGCCGCCGCTTCCACGGCACCACAGAGACTGGGGCTGCGGTTGCACCTGTGCTGCCTATGCTCCGACGTACGAGGCACATTCGGCGGCGTTTTTTGCCCGAACCCGGCACAGGGCTTGTGAACGTCCGGGGATTTCTCCCACACCAAAAAGGCCACCCCCCAAAGCTGTGGCCTGCGCTGTGTACCCACTGCCGCCGCTTCCACGGCACCACAGAGACTGGGCCTGCGGTCTCACCTGTGCTACCTATGCCCCGACGTACGAGGCACGCTCGGCGGCGTTTTTTGCCCGAACCCGGCACGGGGCTTGCGAACGTCCGGGGATTTCTCCCACACCAAAGAGGCCACCCCCCAAAGCTGTGGCCAGCCCTGTGCACCCACTGCCGCCGCTTCCACGGCACCACAGAGACTGGGGCTGCGGTTGCACCTGTGCTGCCTATGCCCCGACGTATGAGGCACGCTCGGCGGCGTTTTTTGCCCGAACCCGGCACGGGGCTTGCGAACGTCCGGGGATTTCTCCCACGCCAAAGAGGCCACCCCCCAAAACTATAGCCAGCCCTCGGCCCCCACTGCCGCCGCTTCCACGGCACCACAGAGGCTGGGGCTGCCGTCTCACCTGTGCTGCCTATGCCCCGACGTACGAGGCACGCTCGGCGGCGTTTTTTGCCCGAACCCGGCACGGGGCTTGCGAACGTCCGGGGATTTCTCCCACGCCAAAGAGCCCAGCCCCCAAAGCTGTGGCCAGCCCTGTGCCCCCACTGCCGCCGCTTCCACGGCACTACAGAGACTGGGGCTGCGGTCTCACCTGTGCTACCTATGCCCCGACGTATGAGGCATGCTCGGCGGCGTTTTTTGCCCGAACCCGGCACGGGGGTTGCGAACGTCCGGGGATTTCTCCCACACCAAAGATCCCACCCCCCAAAACTATAGCCAGCCCTCGGCCCCCACTGCCGCCGCTTCCATGGCACCACAGAGACTGGGGCTGTGGTCTCATCTGTGCTACCTATGCCCCGACGTATGAGGCACGCTCGGCGGCGTTTTTTGCCCGAACCCGGCACGGGGCTTGCGAACGTCCGGGGATTTCTCCCACTCCAAAGATCCCACCCCCCAAAACTATAGCCAGCCCTGTGCCCCCACTGCCCCCGCTTCCACGGCACCACAGAGCCTGGGGCTGCGGTCTCACCTGTGCTACCTATGCCCCGACGTATGAGGCACGCTCGGCGGCGTTTTTTGCCCGAACCCGGCACGGGGCTTGCGAACGTCCGGGGATTTCTCCCACACCAAAGAGCCCAGCCCCCAAAACTATAGCCAGCCCTGTGCCCCCACTGCCGCCGCTTCCACGGCACCACAGAGACTGGGGCTGCGGTCGCACCTGTGCTGCCTATGCCCCGACGTACGAGGCACGCTCGGTGGCGTTTTTTACCCGAACCCGGCACGGGGCTTGCGAACGTCCGGGGATTTCTCCCACACCAAAGAGCCCAGCCCCCAAAGCTGTGGCCAGCCCTGTGCACCCACTGCCGCCGCTTCCACGGCACCACAGAGGCTGGGGCTGCGGTCTCACCTGTGCTGCCTATGCCCCGACGTACGAGGCACGCTCGGCGGCGTTTTTTGCCCGAACCCGGCACGGGGCTTGCGAACGTCCGGGGATTTCTCCCACGCCAAAGAGGCCACCCCCCAAAGCTGTAGCCAGCCCTCGGCCCCCACTGCCGCCGCTTCCACGGCACCACAGAGACTGGGGCTGCGGTCTCACCTGTGCTACCTATGCCCCGACGTATGAGGCACGCTCGACGGCGTTTTTTGCCCGAACCCGGCACGGGGCTTGAGAACGTCCGGGGATTTCTCCCACGCCAAATATCCCACCCCCCAAAACTATAGGCAGCCCTGTGCACCCACTGCCGCCGCTTCCACGGCACCACAGAGACTGGGGCTGCGGTCTCACCTGTGCTACCTATGCCCCGACATACGAGGCACGCTCGGCGGCGTTTTTTGCCCGAACCCGGCTTGGGGCTTGCGAACGTCCGGGGATTTCTCCCACGCCAAAGAGGCCACCCCCCAAAACTATAGCCAGCCCTCGGCCCCCACTGCCGCCGCTTCCACGGCACCACAGAGACTGGGGCTGCGGTCTCACCTGTGCTACCTATGCCCCGACGTACGAGGCACGCTCGGCGGCGTTTTTTGCCCGAACCCGGCACGGGGCTTGCGAACATCCGGGGATTTCTCCCACACCAAAGAGGCCACCCCCCAAAGCTGTGGCCAGCCCTGTGCACCCACTGCCGCCGCTTCCACGGCACCACAGAGACTGGGGCTGCGGTCTCACCTGTGCTGCCTATGCTCCGACGTACGAGGCACGTTCGGCGGCGTTTTTTGCCCGAACCCGGCACGGGGCTTGCGAACGTCCGGGGATTTCTCCCACACCAAAGAGGCCACCCCCCAAAGCTGTGGCCAGCCCTGTGTACCCACTGCCGCCGCTTCCACGGCACCACTAAGACTGGGGCTGCGGTCTCACCTGTGCTACCTATGCCCCGACGTACGAGGCACGCTCGGCGGCGTTTTTTGCCCGAACCCGGCACGGGGCTTGCGAACGTCCGGGGATTTCTCCCACGCCAAAGATCCCACCCCCCAATACTAGAGCCAGCCCTCGGCCCCCACTGCCGCCGCTTCCACGGCACCACAGAGACTGGGGCTGCGGTCGCACCTGTGCTGCCTATGCTCCGACGTACGAGGAACGTTCGGCGGCGTTTTTTGCCCGAACCCGGCACGGGGCTTGCGAACGTCCGGGGATTTCTCCCACACCAAAGAGGCCACCCCCCAAAGCTGTGGCTAGCCTTCGGCCCCCACTGCCGCCGCTTCCACGGCACCACAGAGCCTGGGGCTGCGGTCTCACCTGTGCTGCTTATGCCCCGACGTACGAGGCACGTTCGGCGGCGTTTTTTGCCCGAACCCGGCACGGGGCTTGCGAACGTCCGGGGATTTCTCCCACGCCAAAGAGGCCACCCCCGAAAGCTGTGGCTAGCCCTCGGCCCCCACTGCCGCCGCTTCCACGGCACCACAGAGACTGGGGCTGCGGTCTCACCTGTGCTGCCTATGCCCCGACGTAAGAGGCACGCTCGGCGGCGTTTTTTACCCGAACCCGACACGGGGCTTGCGAACGTCCGGGGATTTCTCCCACGCCAAAGAGGCCACCCCCCAAAACTATAGCCAGCCCTCGGCCCCCACTGCCGCCGCTTCCACGGCACCACAGAGACTGGGGCTGCGGTCTCACCTGTGCTACCTATGCCCCGACGTACGAGGCACGCTCGGCGGCGTTTTTTGCCCGAACCCGGCACGGGGCTTGCGAACGTCCGGGGATTTCTCCCACACCAAAGAGGCCACCCCCCAAAGCTGTGGCCAGCCCTGTGCACCCACTGCCGCCGCTTCCACGGCACCACAGAGACTGGGGCTGCGGTCTCACCTGTGCTACCTATGCCCCGACGTACGAGGCACGCTCGGCGGCGTTTTTTGCCCGAACCCGGCACGGGGCTTGCGAACGTCCGGGGATTTCTCCCACACCAAAGAGGCCACCCCCCAAAGCTGTGGCCAGCCCTGTGCACCCACTGCCGCCGCTTCCACGGCACCACAGAGACTGGGGCTGCGGTTGCACCTGTGCTGCCTATGCTCCGACGTACGAGGCACATTCGGCGGCGTTTTTTGCCCGAACCCGGCACAGGGCTTGTGAACGTCCGGGGATTTCTCCCACACCAAAGAGGCCACCCCCCAAAGCTGTTGCTAGCCCTCGGCCCCCACTGCCGCCGCTTCCACGGCACCACAGAGACTGGGCCTGCGGTCTCACCTGTGCTACCTATGCCCCGACGTACGAGGCACGTTCGGCGGCGTTTTTTGCCCGAACCCGGCTCGGGGCTTGCGAACGTCCGGGGATTTCTCCCACACCAAAGAGGCCACCCCCCAAAGCTGTGGCCAGCCCTGTGCACCCACTGCCGCCGCTTCCACGGCACCACAGAGACTGGGGCTGCGGCTGCACCTGTGCTGCCTATGCCCCGACGTATGAGGCACGCTCGGCGGCGTTTTTTGCCCGAACCCGGCACGGGGCTTGCGAACGTCCGGGGATTTCTCCCACGCCAAAGGTCCCACCCCCCAAAACTATAGCCAGCCCTCGGCCCCCACTGCCGCCGCTTCCACGGCACCACAGAGACTGGGGCTGCGGTCTCACCTGTGCTGCCTATGCCCCGACGTACGAGGCACATTCGGCGGCGTTTTTTGCCCGAACCCGGCACGGGGCTTGTGAACGTCCGGGGATTTCTCCCACACCAAAGAGGCCACCCCCCAAAGCTTTTGCTAGCCCTCGGCCCCCACTGCCGCCGCTTCCACGGCACCACAGAGACTGGGCCTGCGGTCTCACCTGTGCTACCTATGCCCCGACGTACGAGGCACGTTCGGTGGCGTTTTTTGCCCGAACCCGGCTCGGGGCTTGCGAACGTCCGGGGATTTCTCCCACACCAAAGAGGCCACCCCCCAAAGCTGTGGCCAGCCCTGTGCACCCACTGCCGCCGCTTCCACGGCACCACAGAGACTGGGGCTGCGGTCTCACCTGTGCTACCTATGCCCCGACGTACGAGGCACGCTCGGCGGCGTTTTTTGCCCGAACCCGGCACGGGGCTTGCGAACGTCCGGGGATTTCTCCCACACCAAAGAGCCCAGCCCCCAAAGCTGTGGGAGCCCTGTGCACCCACTGCCGCCGCTTCCACGGCACCACAGAGACTGGGGCTGCGTTTGCACATGTGCTGCCTATGCCCCGACGTACGAGGCACGCTCGGCGGTGTTTTTTGCCCGAACCCGGCACGGGGCTTGCGAACGTCCGGGGATTTCTCCCACACCAAAAAGGCCACCCCCCAAAGCTGTGGCCTGCGCTGTGTACCCACTGCCGCCGCTTCCACGGCACCACAGAGACTGGGGCTGCGGTCTCACCTGTGCTACCTATGCCCCGACGTACGAGGCACGCTCGGCGGCGTTTTTTGCCCGAACCCGGCACGGGGCTTGCGAACGTCCGGGGATTTCTCCCACACCAAAGATCCCACCCCCCAAAACTATAGCCAGCCCTCGGCCCCCACTGCCGCCGCTTCCATGGCACCACAGAGACTGGGGCTGTGGTCTCATCTGTGCTACCTATGCCCCGACGTATGAGGCACGCTCGGCGGCGTTTTTTGCCCGAACCCGGCACGGGGCTTGCGAACGTCCGGGGATTTCTCCCACTCCAAAGATCCCACCCCCCAAAACTATAGCCAGCCCTGTGCCCCCACTGCCCCCGCTTCCACGGCACCACAGAGACTGGGGCTGCGGTCTCACCTGTGCTACCTATGCCCCGACGTATGAGGCACGCTCGGCGGCGTTTTTTGCCCGAACCCGGCACGGGGCTTGCGAACGTCCGGGGATTTCTCCCACACCAAAGAGCCCAGCCCCCAAAACTATAGCCAGCCCTGTGCCCCCACTGCCGCCGCTTCCACGGCACCACAGAGACTGGGGCTGCGGTCGCACCTGTGCTGCCTATGCCCCGACGTACGAGGCACGCTCGGTGGCGTTTTTTGCCCGAACCCGGCACGGGGCTTGCGAACGTCCGGGGATTTCTCCCACACCAAAGAGCCCAGCCCCCAAAGCTGTGGCCAGCCCTGTGCACCCACTGCCGCCGCTTCCACGGCACCACAGAGGCTGGGGCTGCGGTCTCACCTGTGCTGCCTATGCCCCGACGTACGAGGCACGCTCGGCGGCGTTTTTTGCCCGAACCCGGCACGGGGCTTGCGAACGTCCGGGGATTTCTCCCACGCCAAAGAGGCCACCCCCCAAAGCTGTAGCCAGCCCTCGGCCCCCACTGCCGCCGCTTCCACGGCACCACAGAGACTGGGGCTGCGGTCTCACCTGTGCTACCTATGCCCCGACGTATGAGGCACGCTCGACGGCGTTTTTTGCCCGAACCCGGCACGGGGCTTGAGAACGTCCGGGGATTTCTCCCACGCCAAAGATCCCACCCCCCAAAACTATAGGCAGCCCTGTGCACCCACTGCCGCCGCTTCCACGGCACCACAGAGACTGGGGCTGCGGTCTCACCTGTGCTACCTATGCCCCGACATACGAGGCACGCTCGGCGGCGTTTTTTGCCCGAACCCGGCTTGGGGCTTGCGAACGTCCGGGGATTTCTCCCACGCCAAAGAGGCCACCCCCCAAAACTATAGCCAGCCCTCGGCCCCCACTGCCGCCGCTTCCACGGCACCACAGAGACTGGGGCTGCGGTCTCACCTGTGCTACCTATGCCCCGACGTACGAGGCACGCTCGGCGGCGTTTTTTGCCCGAACCCGGCACGGGGCTTGCGAACATCCGGGGATTTCTCCCACACCAAAGAGGCCACCCCCCAAAGCTGTGGCCAGCCCTGTGCACCCACTGCCGCCGCTTCCACGGCACCACAGAGACTGGGGCTGCGGTCTCACCTGTGCTGCCTATGCTCCGACGTACGAGGCACGTTCGGCGGCGTTTTTTGCCCGAACCCGGCACGGGGCTTGCGAACGTCCGGGGATTTCTCCCACACCAAAGAGGCCACCCCCCAAAGCTGTGGCCAGCCCTGTGTACCCACTGCCGCCGCTTCCACGGCACCACTAAGACTGGGGCTGCGGTCTCACCTGTGCTACCTATGCCCCGACGTACGAGGCACGCTCGGCGGCGTTTTTTGCCCGAACCCGGCACGGGGCTTGCGAACGTCCGGGGATTTCTCCCACGCCAAAGATCCCACCCCCCAATACTAGAGCCAGCCCTCGGCCCCCACTGCCGCCGCTTCCACGGCACCACAGAGACTGGGGCTGCGGTCGCACCTGTGCTGCCTATGCTCCGACGTACGAGGAACGTTCGGCGGCGTTTTTTGCCCGAACCCGGCACGGGGCTTGCGAACGTCCGGGGATTTCTCCCACACCAAAGAGGCCACCCCCCAAAGCTGTGGCTAGCCTTCGGCCCCCACTGCCGCCGCTTCCACGGCACCACAGAGCCTGGGGCTGCGGTCTCACCTGTGCTGCTTATGCCCCGACGTACGAGGCACGTTCGGCGGCGTTTTTTGCCCGAACCCGGCACGGGGCTTGCGAACGTCCGGGGATTTCTCCCACGCCAAAGAGGCCACCCCCGAAAGCTGTGGCTAGCCCTCGGCCCCCACTGCCGCCGCTTCCACGGCACCACAGAGACTGGGGCTGCGGTCTCACCTGTGCTGCCTATGCCCCGACGTAAGAGGCACGCTCGGCGGCGTTTTTTACCCGAACCCGACACGGGGCTTGCGAACGTCCGGGGATTTCTCCCACGCCAAAGAGGCCACCCCCCAAAACTATAGCCAGCCCTCGGCCCCCACTGCCGCCGCTTCCACGGCACCACAGAGACTGGGGCTGCGGTCTCACCTGTGCTACCTATGCCCCGACGTACGAGGCACGCTCGGCGGCGTTTTTTGCCCGAACCCGGCACGGGGCTTGCGAACGTCCGGGGATTTCTCCCACACCAAAGAGGCCACCCCCCAAAGCTGTGGCCAGCCCTGTGCACCCACTGCCGCCGCTTCCACGGCACCACAGAGACTGGGGCTGCGGTCTCACCTGTGCTACCTATGCCCCGACGTACGAGGCACGCTCGGCGGCGTTTTTTGCCCGAACCCGGCACGGGGCTTGCGAACGTCCGGGGATTTCTCCCACACCAAAGAGGCCACCCCCCAAAGCTGTGGCCAGCCCTGTGCACCCACTGCCGCCGCTTCCACGGCACCACAGAGACTGGGGCTGCGGTTGCACCTGTGCTGCCTATGCTCCGACGTACGAGGCACATTCGGCGGCGTTTTTTGCCCGAACCCGGCACAGGGCTTGTGAACGTCCGGGGATTTCTCCCACACCAAAGAGGCCACCCCCCAAAGCTGTTGCTAGCCCTCGGCCCCCACTGCCGCCGCTTCCACGGCACCACAGAGACTGGGCCTGCGGTCTCACCTGTGCTACCTATGCCCCGACGTACGAGGCACGTTCGGCGGCGTTTTTTGCCCGAACCCGGCTCGGGGCTTGCGAACGTCCGGGGATTTCTCCCACACCAAAGAGGCCACCCCCCAAAGTTGTGGCCAGCCCTGTGCACCCACTGCCGCCGCTTCCACGGCACCACAGAGACTGGGGCTGCGGCTGCACCTGTGCTGCCTATGCCCCGACGTATGAGGCACGCTCGGCGGCGTTTTTTGCCCGAACCCGGCACGGGGCTTGCGAACGTCCGGGGATTTCTCCCACGCCAAAGGTCCCACCCCCCAAAACTATAGCCAGCCCTCGGCCCCCACTGCCGCCGCTTCCACGGCACCACAGAGACTGGGGCTGCGGTCTCACCTGTGCTGCCTATGCCCCGACGTACGAGGAACGCTCGGCGGCGTTTTTTGCCCGAACCCGGCACGGGGCTTGTGAACGTCCGGGGATTTCTCCCACACCAAAGAGGCCACCCCCCAAAGCTGTTGCTAGCCCTCGGCCCCCACTGCCGCCGCTTCCACGGCACCACAGAGACTGGGCCTGCGGTCTCACCTGTGCTACCTATGCCCCGACGTACGAGGCACGTTCGGTGGCGTTTTTTGCCCGAACCCGGCTCGGGGCTTGCGAACGTCCGGGGATTTCTCCCACACCAAAGAGGCCACCCCCCAAAGCTGTGGCCAGCCCTGTGCACCCACTGCCGCCGCTTCCACGGCACCACAGAGACTGGGGCTGCGGTCTCACCTGTGCTACCTATGCCCCGACGTACGAGGCACGCTCGGCGGCGTTTTTTGCCCGAACCCGGCACGGGGCTTGCGAACGTCCGGGGATTTCTCCCACACCAAAGAGCCCAGCCCCCAAAGCTGTGGGAGCCCTGTGCACCCACTGCCGCCGCTTCCACGGCACCACAGAGACTGGGGCTGCGTTTGCACATGTGCTGCCTATGCCCCGACGTACGAGGCACGCTCGGCGGTGTTTTTTGCCCGAACCCGGCACGGGGCTTGCGAACGTCCGGGGATTTCTCCCACACCAAAAAGGCCACCCCCCAAAGCTGTGGCCTGCGCTGTGTACCCACTGCCGCCGCTTCCACGGCACCACAGAGACTGGGGCTGCGGTCTCACCTGTGCTACCTATGCCCCGACGTACGAGGCACGCTCGGCGGCGTTTTTTGCCCGAACCCGGCACGGGGCTTGCGAACGTCCGGGGATTTCTCCCACACCAAAGATCCCACCCCCCAAAACTATAGCCAGCCCTCGGCCCCCACTGCCGCCGCTTCCATGGCACCACAGAGACTGGGGCTGTGGTCTCATCTGTGCTACCTATGCCCCGACGTATGAGGCACGCTCAGCGGCGTTTTTTGCCCGAACCCGGCACGGGGCTTGCGAACGTCCGGGGATTTCTCCCACGCCAAAGATCCCACCCCCCAAAACTATAGCCAGCCCTGTGCCCCCACTGCCCCTGCTTCCACGGCACCACAGAGCCTGGGGCTGCGGTCTCACCTGTGCTACCTATGCCCCGACGTACGAGGCACGCTCGGCGGCGTTTTTTGCCCGAACCCGGCACGGGGCTTGCGAACGTCCGGGGATTTCTCCCACGCCAAAGATCCCACCCCCCAAAACTATAGGCAGCCCTGTGCACCCACTGCCGCCGCTTCCACGGCACCACAGAGACTGGGGCTGCGGTCTCACCTGTGCTACCTATGCCCCGACATACGAGGCACGCTCGGCGGCGTTTTTTGCCCGAACCCGGCTTGGGGCTTGCGAACGTCCGGGGATTTCTCCCACGCCAAAGAGGCCACCCCCCAAAACTATAGCCAGCCCTCGGCCCCCACTGCCGCCGCTTCCACGGCACCACAGAGACTGGGGCTGCGGTCTCACCTGTGCTACCTATGCCCCGACGTACGAGGCACGCTCGGCGGCGTTTTTTGCCCGAACCCGGCACGGGGCTTGCGAACATCCGGGGATTTCTCCCACACCAAAGAGGCCACCCCCCAAAGCTGTGGCCAGCCCTGTGCACCCACTGCCGCCGCTTCCACGGCACCACAGAGACTGGGGCTGCGGTCTCACCTGTGCTGCCTATGCTCCGACGTACGAGGCACGTTCGGCGGCGTTTTTTGCCCGAACCCGGCACGGGGCTTGCGAACGTCCGGGGATTTCTCCCACACCAAAGAGGCCACCCCCCAAAGCTGTGGCCAGCCCTGTGTACCCACTGCCGCCGCTTCCACGGCACCACTAAGACTGGGGCTGCGGTCTCACCTGTGCTACCTATGCCCCGACGTACGAGGCACGCTCGGCGGCGTTTTTTGCCCGAACCCGGCACGGGGCTTGCGAACGTCCGGGGATTTCTCCCACGCCAAAGATCCCACCCCCCAATACTATAGCCAGCCCTCGGCCCCCACTGCCGCCGCTTCCACGGCACCACAGAGACTGGGGCTGCGGTCGCACCTGTGCTGCCTATGCTCCGACGTACGAGGAACGTTCGGCGGCGTTTTTTGCCCGAACCCGGCACGGGGCTTGCGAACGTCCGGGGATTTCTCCCACACCAAAGAGGCCACCCCCCAAAGCTGTGGCTAGCCTTCGGCCCCCACTGCCGCCGCTTCCACGGCACCACAGAGCCTGGGGCTGCAGTCTCACCTGTGCTGCCTATGCCCCGACGTACGAGGCACGCTCGGCGGCGTTTTTTGCCCGAACCCGGCACGGGGCTTCGAACGTCCGGGGATTTCTCCCACGCCAAAGAGGCCACCCCCGAAAGCTGTGGCTAGCCCTCGGCCCCCACTGCCGCCGCTTCCACGGCACCACAGAGACTGGGGCTGCGGTCTCACCTGTGCTGCCTATGCCCCGACGTAGGAGGCACGCTCGGCGGCGTTTTTTACCCGAACCCGACACGGGGCTTGCGAACGTCCGGGGATTTCTCCCACGCCAAAGAGGCCACCCCCCAAAACTATAGCCAGCCCTCGGCCCCCACTGCCGCCGCTTCCACGGCACCACAGAGACTGGGGCTGCGGTCTCACCTGTGCTACCTATGCCCCGACGTACGAGGCACGCTCGGCGGCGTTTTTTGCCCGAACCCGGCTTGGGGCTTGCGAACGTCCGGGGATTTCTCCCACACCAAAGAGGCCACCCCCCAAAGCTGTGGCCAGCCCTGTGCACCCACTGCCGCCGCTTCCACGGCACCACAGAGACTGGGGCTGCGGTCTCACCTGTGCTACCTATGCCCCGACGTACGAGGCACGCTCGGCGGCGTTTTTTGCCCGAACCCGGCACGGGGCTTGCGAACGTCCGGGGATTTCTCCCACACCAAAGAGGCCACCCCCAAAGCTGTGGCCAGCCCTGTGCACCCACTGCCGCCGCTTCCACGGCACCACAGAGACTGGGGCTGCGGTTGCACCTGTGCTGCCTATGCTCCGACGTACGAGGCACGTTCGGTGGCGTTTTTTGCCCGAACCCGGCTCGGGGCTTGCGAACGTCCGGGGATTTCTCCCACGCCAAAGATCCCACCCCCCAAAACTATAGCCAGCCCTGTGCCCCCACTGCCGCCGCTTCCACGGCACCACAGAGACTGGGGCTGCGGTCTCACCTGTGCTACCTATGCCCCGACGTACGAGGCACGTTCGGCGGCGTTTTTTGCCCGAACCCGGCACGGGGCTTGCGAACGTCCGGGGATTTCTCCCACACCAAAGAGGCCACCCCCCAAAGCTGTGGCCAGCCCTGTGCCTCCTCTGCCGCCGCTTCCACGGCACCACAGAGACTGGGGCTGCGGTTGCACCTGTGCTGCCTATGCCCCGACGTATGAGGCACGCTCGGCGGCGTTTTTTGCCCGAACCCGGCACGGGGCTTGCGAACGTCCGGGGATTTCTCCCACGCCAAAGAGGCCACCCCCCAAAACTATAGCCAGCCCTCGGCCCCCACTGCCGCCGCTTCCACGGCACCACAGAGACTGGGGCTGCGGTCTCACCTGTGCTGCCTATGCCCCGACGTACGAGGCACATTCGGCGGCGTTTTTTGCCCGAACCCGGCACAGGGCTTGTGAACGTCCGGGGATTTCTCCCACACCAAAGAGGCCACCCCCCAAAGCTGTTGCTAGCCCTCGGCCCCCACTGCCGCCGCTTCCACGGCACCACAGAGACTGGGCCTGCGGTCTCACCTGTGCTACCTATGCCCCGACGTACGAGGCACGTTCGGTGGCGTTTTTTGCCCGAACCCGGCTCGGGGCTTGCGAACGTCCGGGGATTTCTCCCACACCAAAGAGGCCACCCCCCAAAGCTGTGGCCAGCCCTGTGCATCCACTGCCGCCGCTTCCACGGCACCACAGAGACTGGGGCTGCGGTCTCACCTGTGCTGCCTATGCCCCGACGTATGAGGCACGCTCGGCGGCGTTTTTTGCCCGAACCCGGCACGGGGCTTGCGAACGTCCGGGGATTTCTCCCACGCCAAAGAGGCCACCCCCCAAAACTATAGCCAGCCCTCGGCCCCCACTGCCGCCGCTTCCACGGCACCACAGAGACTGGGGCTGCGGTCTCACCTGTGCTACCTATGCCCTGACGTACGAGGCACGCTCGGCGGCGTTTTTTGCCTGAACCCGGCACGGGGCTTGCGAACGTCCGGGGATTTCTCCCACACCAAAGAGCCCAGCCCCCAAAGCTGTGGCTAGCCCTGTGCACCCACTGCCGCCGCTTCCACGGCACCACAGAGCCTGGGGCTGCAGTCTCACCTGTGCTACCTATGCCCCGACGTACGAGGCACGCTCGGCGGCGTTTTTTGCCCGAACCCGGCACGGGGCTTGCAAACGTCCGGGGATTTCTCCCACGCCAAAGAGGCCACCCCCCAAAACTACAGCCAGCCCTCGGCCCCCACTGCCGCCGCTTCCACGGCACCACAGAGACTGGGGCTGCGGTCTCACCTGTGCTACCTATGCCCCGACGTACGAGGCACGCTCGGCAGCGTTTTTTGCCCGAACCTGGCACGGGGCTTGCGAACGTCCGGGGATTTCTCCCACACCAAAGAGCCCAGCCCCCAAAGCTGTGGCCAGCCCTGTGCACCCACTGCCGCCGCTTCCACGGCACCACAGAGACTGGGGCTGCGGTCTCACCTGTGCTACCTATGCCCCGACGTACGAGGCACGCTCGGCGGCGTTTTTTGCCCGAACCCGGCACGGGGCTTGCGAACGTCCAGGGATTTCTCCCACGCCAAAGAGGCCACTCCCCAAAACTGTGGCCAGACCTGTGCACCCACTGCCGCCGCTTCCACGGCACCACAGAGACTGGGGCTGCGGTCTCACCTGTGCTGCCTATGCTCCGACGTACGAGGCACGTTCGGCGGCGTTTTTTGCCCGAACCCGGCACGGGGCTTGCGAACGTCCGGGGATTTCTCCCACGCCAAAGAGGCCACCCCCCAAATCTATAGCCAGCCCTCGGCCCCCACTGCCGCCGCTTCCACGGCACCACAGAGACTGGGGCTGCGGTCGCACCTGTGCTGCCTATGCTGCGATGTACGAGGCACGCTCGGCGTCGTTCTTTACCCGAACCCGGCACGGGGCTTGCGAACGTCCGGGGATTTCTCCCACACCAACGAGCCCAGCCCCCAAAGCTGTGGCCAGCGCTGTGCACCCACTGCCGCCGCTTCCACGGCACCACAGAGACTGGGGCTGCGGTCTCACCTGTGCTACCTATGCCCCGACGTACGAGGCACGCTCGGCGGCGTTTTTTGCCCGAACCCGGCACGGGGCTTGCGAACGTCCGGGGATTTCTCCCACGCCAAAGAGGCCACCCCCCAAAACTATAGCCAGCCCTCGGCCCCCACTGCCGCCGCTTCCACGGCACCACAGAGACTGGGGCTGCGGTCTCACCTGTGCTGCCTATGCCCCGACGTATGAGGCACGCTCGGCGGCGTTTTTTGCCCGAACCCGGCACGGGGCTTGCGAACGTCCGGGGATTTCTCCCACGCCAAAGATCCCACCCCCCAAAACTATAGCCAGCCCTCGGCCCCCACTGCCGCCGCTTCCACGGCACCACAGAGACTGGGGCTGTGGTCTCACCTGTGCTACCTATGCCCCGACGTACGAGGCACGCTCGGCGGCGTTTTTTGCCCGAACCCGGCACGGGGCTTGCGAACATCCGGGGATTTCTCCCACGTCAAAGAGGCCACCCCCCAAAACTGTGGCCAGCCCTGTGCCCCCACTGCCGCCGCTTCCACGGCACCACAGAGACTGGGGCTGTGGTCTCACCTGTGCTACCTATGCCCCGACGTACGAGGCACGCTCGGCGGCGTTTTTGCCCGAACCCGGCTCGGGGCTTGCGAACGTCCGGGGATTTCTCCCACGCCAAAGAGGCCACCCCCCAAAACTATAGCCAGCCCTCGGCCCCCACTGCCGCCGCTTCCACGGCACCACAGAGACTGGGGCTGTGGTCTCACCTGTGCTACCTATGCCCCGACGTACGAGGCACGCTCGGCGGCGTTTCTTGCCCGAACCCGGCACGGGGCTTGCGAACGTCCGGGGATTTCTCCCACACCAAAGAGGCCACCCCCCAAAGCTGTTGCTAGCCCTCGGCCCCCACTGCCGCCGCTTCCACGGCACCACAGAGACTGGGCCTGCGGTCTCACCTGTGCTACCTATGCCCCGACGTACGAGGCACGTTCGGCGGCGTTTTTTGCCCGAACCCGGCTCGGGGCTTGCGAACGTCCGGGGATTTCTCCCACACCAAAGAGGCCACCCCCCAAAGCTGTGGCCAGCCCTGTGCACCCACTGCCGCCGCTTCCACGGCACCACAGAGACTGGGGCTGCGGCTGCACCTGTGCTGCCTATGCCCCGACGTATGAGGCACGCTCGGCGGCGTTTTTTGCCCGAACCCGGCACGGGGCTTGCGAACGTCCGGGGATTTCTCCCACGCCAAAGGTCCCACCCCCCAAAACTATAGCCAGCCCTCGGCCCCCACTGCCGCCGCTTCCACGGCACCACAGAGACTGGGGCTGCGGTCTCACCTGTGCTGCCTATGCCCCGACGTACGAGGCACGCTCGGCGGCGTTTTTTGCCCGAACCCGGCACGGGGCTTGTGAACGTCCGGGGATTTCTCCCACACCAAAGAGGCCACCCCCCAAAGCTGTTGCTAGCCCTCGGCCCCCACTGCCGCCGCTTCCACGGCACCACAGAGACTGGGCCTGCGGTCTCACCTGTGCTACCTATGCCCCGACGTACGAGGCACGTTCGGTGGCGTTTTTTGCCCGAACCCGGCTCGGGGCTTGCGAACGTCCGGGGATTTCTCCCACACCAAAGAGGCCACCCCCCAAAGCTGTGGCCAGCCCTGTGCACCCACTGCCGCCGCTTCCACGGCACCACAGAGACTGGGGCTGCGGTCTCACCTGTGCTACCTATGCCCCGACGTACGAGGCACGCTCGGCGGCGTTTTTTGCCCGAACCCGGCACGGGGCTTGCGAACGTCCGGGGATTTCTCCCACACCAAAGAGCCCAGCCCCCAAAGCTGTGGGAGCCCTGTGCACCCACTGCCGCCGCTTCCACGGCACCACAGAGACTGGGGCTGCGTTTGCACATGTGCTGCCTATGCCCCGACGTACGAGGCACGCTCGGCGGTGTTTTTTGCCCGAACCCGGCACGGGGCTTGCGAACGTCCGGGGATTTCTCCCACACCAAAAAGGCCACCCCCCAAAGCTGTGGCCTGCGCTGTGTACCCACTGCCGCCGCTTCCACGGCACCACAGAGACTGGGGCTGCGGTCTCACCTGTGCTACCTATGCCCCGACGTACGAGGCACGCTCGGCGGCGTTTTTTGCCCGAACCCGGCACGGGGCTTGCGAACGTCCGGGGATTTCTCCCACACCAAAGATCCCACCCCCCAAAACTATAGCCAGCCCTCGGCCCCCACTGCCGCCGCTTCCATGGCACCACAGAGACTGGGGCTGTGGTCTCATCTGTGCTACCTATGCCCCGACGTATGAGGCACGCTCAGCGGCGTTTTTTGCCCGAACCCGGCACGGGGCTTGCGAACGTCCGGGGATTTCTCCCACGCCAAAGATCCCACCCCCCAAAACTATAGCCAGCCCTGTGCCCCCACTGCCCCTGCTTCCACGGCACCACAGAGCCTGGGGCTGCGGTCTCACCTGTGCTACCTATGCCCCGACGTACGAGGCACGCTCGGCGGCGTTTTTTGCCCGAACCCGGCACGGGGCTTGCGAACGTCCGGGGATTTCTCCCACGCCAAAGATCCCACCCCCCAAAACTATAGGCAGCCCTGTGCACCCACTGCCGCCGCTTCCACGGCACCACAGAGACTGGGGCTGCGGTCTCACCTGTGCTACCTATGCCCCGACATACGAGGCACGCTCGGCGGCGTTTTTTGCCCGAACCCGGCTTGGGGCTTGCGAACGTCCGGGGATTTCTCCCACGCCAAAGAGGCCACCCCCCAAAACTATAGCCAGCCCTCGGCCCCCACTGCCGCCGCTTCCACGGCACCACAGAGACTGGGGCTGCGGTCTCACCTGTGCTACCTATGCCCCGACGTACGAGGCACGCTCGGCGGCGTTTTTTGCCCGAACCCGGCACGGGGCTTGCGAACATCCGGGGATTTCTCCCACACCAAAGAGGCCACCCCCCAAAGCTGTGGCCAGCCCTGTGCACCCACTGCCGCCGCTTCCACGGCACCACAGAGACTGGGGCTGCGGTCTCACCTGTGCTGCCTATGCTCCGACGTACGAGGCACGTTCGGCGGCGTTTTTTGCCCGAACCCGGCACGGGGCTTGCGAACGTCCGGGGATTTCTCCCACACCAAAGAGGCCACCCCCCAAAGCTGTGGCCAGCCCTGTGTACCCACTGCCGCCGCTTCCACGGCACCACTAAGACTGGGGCTGCGGTCTCACCTGTGCTACCTATGCCCCGACGTACGAGGCACGCTCGGCGGCGTTTTTTGCCCGAACCCGGCACGGGGCTTGCGAACGTCCGGGGATTTCTCCCACGCCAAAGATCCCACCCCCCAATACTATAGCCAGCCCTCGGCCCCCACTGCCGCCGCTTCCACGGCACCACAGAGACTGGGGCTGCGGTCGCACCTGTGCTGCCTATGCTCCGACGTACGAGGAACGTTCGGCGGCGTTTTTTGCCCGAACCCGGCACGGGGCTTGCGAACGTCCGGGGATTTCTCCCACACCAAAGAGGCCACCCCCCAAAGCTGTGGCTAGCCTTCGGCCCCCACTGCCGCCGCTTCCACGGCACCACAGAGCCTGGGGCTGCAGTCTCACCTGTGCTGCCTATGCCCCGACGTACGAGGCACGCTCGGCGGCGTTTTTTGCCCGAACCCGGCACGGGGCTTCGAACGTCCGGGGATTTCTCCCACGCCAAAGAGGCCACCCCCGAAAGCTGTGGCTAGCCCTCGGCCCCCACTGCCGCCGCTTCCACGGCACCACAGAGACTGGGGCTGCGGTCTCACCTGTGCTGCCTATGCCCCGACGTAGGAGGCACGCTCGGCGGCGTTTTTTACCCGAACCCGACACGGGGCTTGCGAACGTCCGGGGATTTCTCCCACGCCAAAGAGGCCACCCCCCAAAACTATAGCCAGCCCTCGGCCCCCACTGCCGCCGCTTCCACGGCACCACAGAGACTGGGGCTGCGGTCTCACCTGTGCTACCTATGCCCCGACGTACGAGGCACGCTCGGCGGCGTTTTTTGCCCGAACCCGGCTTGGGGCTTGCGAACGTCCGGGGATTTCTCCCACACCAAAGAGGCCACCCCCCAAAGCTGTGGCCAGCCCTGTGCACCCACTGCCGCCGCTTCCACGGCACCACAGAGACTGGGGCTGCGGTCTCACCTGTGCTACCTATGCCCCGACGTACGAGGCACGCTCGGCGGCGTTTTTTGCCCGAACCCGGCACGGGGCTTGCGAACGTCCGGGGATTTCTCCCACACCAAAGAGGCCACCCCCAAAGCTGTGGCCAGCCCTGTGCACCCACTGCCGCCGCTTCCACGGCACCACAGAGACTGGGGCTGCGGTTGCACCTGTGCTGCCTATGCTCCGACGTACGAGGCACGTTCGGTGGCGTTTTTTGCCCGAACCCGGCTCGGGGCTTGCGAACGTCCGGGGATTTCTCCCACGCCAAAGATCCCACCCCCCAAAACTATAGCCAGCCCTGTGCCCCCACTGCCGCCGCTTCCACGGCACCACAGAGACTGGGGCTGCGGTCTCACCTGTGCTACCTATGCCCCGACGTACGAGGCACGTTCGGCGGCGTTTTTTGCCCGAACCCGGCTCGGGGCTTGCGAACGTCCGGGGATTTCTCCCACACCAAAGAGGCCACCCCCCAAAGCTGTGGCCAGCCCTGTGCCTCCTCTGCCGCCGCTTCCACGGCACCACAGAGACTGGGGCTGCGGTTGCACCTGTGCTGCCTATGCCCCGACGTATGAGGCACGCTCGGCGGCGTTTTTTGCCCGAACCCGGCACGGGGCTTGCGAACGTCCGGGGATTTCTCCCACGCCAAAGAGGCCACCCCCCAAAACTATAGCCAGCCCTCGGCCCCCACTGCCGCCGCTTCCACGGCACCACAGAGACTGGGGCTGCGGTCTCACCTGTGCTGCCTATGCCCCGACGTACGAGGCACATTCGGCGGCGTTTTTTGCCCGAACCCGGCACAGGGCTTGTGAACGTCCGGGGATTTCTCCCACACCAAAGAGGCCACCCCCCAAAGCTGTTGCTAGCCCTCGGCCCCCACTGCCGCCGCTTCCACGGCACCACAGAGACTGGGCCTGCGGTCTCACCTGTGCTACCTATGCCCCGACGTACGAGGCACGTTCGGTGGCGTTTTTTGCCCGAACCCGGCTCGGGGCTTGCGAACGTCCGGGGATTTCTCCCACACCAAAGAGGCCACCCCCCAAAGCTGTGGCCAGCCCTGTGCACCCACTGCCGCCGCTTCCACGGCACCACAGAGACTGGGGCTGCGGTCTCACCTGTGCTGCCTATGCCCCGACGTATGAGGCACGCTCGGCGGCGTTTTTTGCCCGAACCCGGCACGGGGCTTGCGAACGTCCGGGGATTTCTCCCACGCCAAAGAGGCCACCCCCCAAAACTATAGCCAGCCCTCGGCCCCCACTGCCGCCGCTTCCACGGCACCACAGAGACTGGGGCTGCGGTCTCACCTGTGCTACCTATGCCCTGACGTACGAGGCACGCTCGGCGGCGTTTTTTGCCTGAACCCGGCACGGGGCTTGCGAACGTCCGGGGATTTCTCCCACACCAAAGAGCCCAGCCCCCAAAGCTGTGGCTAGCCCTGTGCACCCACTGCCGCCGCTTCCACGGCACCACAGAGCCTGGGGCTGCAGTCTCACCTGTGCTACCTATGCCCCGACGTACGAGGCACGCTCGGCGGCGTTTTTTGCCCGAACCCGGCACGGGGCTTGCAAACGTCCGGGGATTTCTCCCACGCCAAAGAGGCCACCCCCCAAAACTACAGCCAGCCCTCGGCCCCCACTGCCGCCGCTTCCACGGCACCACAGAGACTGGGGCTGCGGTCTCACCTGTGCTACCTATGCCCCGACGTACGAGGCACGCTCGGCAGCGTTTTTTGCCCGAACCTGGCACGGGGCTTGCGAACGTCCGGGGATTTCTCCCACACCAAAGAGCCCAGCCCCCAAAGCTGTGGCCAGCCCTGTGCACCCACTGCCGCCGCTTCCACGGCACCACAGAGACTGGGGCTGCGGTCTCACCTGTGCTACCTATGCCCCGACGTACGAGGCACGCTCGGCGGCGTTTTTTGCCCGAACCCGGCACGGGGCTTGCGAACGTCCAGGGATTTCTCCCACGCCAAAGAGGCCACTCCCCAAAACTGTGGCCAGACCTGTGCACCCACTGCCGCCGCTTCCACGGCACCACAGAGACTGGGGCTGCGGTCTCACCTGTGCTGCCTATGCTCCGACGTACGAGGCACGTTCGGCGGCGTTTTTTGCCCGAACCCGGCACGGGGCTTGCGAACGTCCGGGGATTTCTCCCACGCCAAAGAGGCCACCCCCCAAATCTATAGCCAGCCCTCGGCCCCCACTGCCGCCGCTTCCACGGCACCACAGAGACTGGGGCTGCGGTCGCACCTGTGCTGCCTATGCTGCGATGTACGAGGCACGCTCGGCGTCGTTCTTTACCCGAACCCGGCACGGGGCTTGCGAACGTCCGGGGATTTCTCCCACACCAACGAGCCCAGCCCCCAAAGCTGTGGCCAGCGCTGTGCACCCACTGCCGCCGCTTCCACGGCACCACAGAGACTGGGGCTGCGGTCTCACCTGTGCTACCTATGCCCCGACGTACGAGGCACGCTCGGCGGCGTTTTTTGCCCGAACCCGGCACGGGGCTTGCGAACGTCCGGGGATTTCTCCCACGCCAAAGAGGCCACCCCCCAAAACTATAGCCAGCCCTCGGCCCCCACTGCCGCCGCTTCCACGGCACCACAGAGACTGGGGCTGCGGTCTCACCTGTGCTGCCTATGCCCCGACGTATGAGGCACGCTCGGCGGCGTTTTTTGCCCGAACCCGGCACGGGGCTTGCGAACGTCCGGGGATTTCTCCCACGCCAAAGATCCCACCCCCCAAAACTATAGCCAGCCCTCGGCCCCCACTGCCGCCGCTTCCACGGCACCACAGAGACTGGGGCTGTGGTCTCACCTGTGCTACCTATGCCCCGACGTACGAGGCACGCTCGGCGGCGTTTTTTGCCCGAACCCGGCACGGGGCTTGCGAACATCCGGGGATTTCTCCCACGTCAAAGAGGCCACCCCCCAAAACTGTGGCCAGCCCTGTGCCCCCACTGCCGCCGCTTCCACGGCACCACAGAGACTGGGGCTGTGGTCTCACCTGTGCTACCTATGCCCCGACGTACGAGGCACGCTCGGCGGCGTTTTTGCCCGAACCCGGCTCGGGGCTTGCGAACGTCCGGGGATTTCTCCCACGCCAAAGAGGCCACCCCCCAAAACTATAGCCAGCCCTCGGCCCCCACTGCCGCCGCTTCCACGGCACCACAGAGACTGGGGCTGTGGTCTCACCTGTGCTACCTATGCCCCGACGTACGAGGCACGCTCGGCGGCGTTTCTTGCCCGAACCCGGCACGGGGCTTGCGAACGTCCGGGGATTTCTCCCACGCCAAAGAGCCCAGCCCCCAAAGCTGTGGCCAGCCCTGTGCACCCACTGCCGCCGCTTCCACGGCACCACAGAGGCTGGGGCTGCGGTCTCACCTGTGCTGCCTATGCTCCGACGTACGAGACACGTTCGGCGGCGTTTTTTGCCCGAACCCGGCACGGGGCTTGCGAACGTCCGGGGATTTCTCCCACACCAAAGAGGCCACCCCCCAAAGCTGTGGCCAGTCCTGTGTACCCACTACCGCCGCTTCCACGGCACCACTAAGACTGGGGCTGCGGTCTCACCTGTGCTACCTATGCCCCGACGTACGAGACACGCTCGGCGGCGTTTTTTGCCCGAACCCGGCACGGGGCTTGCGAACGTCCGGGGATTTCTCCCACGCCAAAGAGGCCACCCCCCAAAACTATAGCCAGCCCTGTGCCCCCACTGCCGCCGCTTCCACGGCACCACAGAGACTGGGGCTGCGGTCGCACCTGTGCTGCCTATGCCCCGACGTACGAGGCACGCTCGGCAGCGTTTTTTGCCCGAACCTGGCACGGGGCTTGCGAACGTCCGGGGATTTCTCCCACACCAAAGAGCCCAGCCCCCAAAGCTGTGGCCAGCCCTGTGCACCCACTGCCGCCGCTTCCACGGCACCACAGAGACTGGGGCTGCGGTCTCACCTGTGCTACCTATGCCCCGACGTACGAGGCACGCTCGGCGGCGTTTTTTGCCCGAACCCGGCACGGGGCTTGCGAACGTCCAGGGATTTCTCCCACGCCAAAGAGGCCACTCCCCAAAACTGTGGCCAGACCTGTGCACCCACTGCCGCCGCTTCCACGGCACCACAGAGACTGGGGCTGCGGTCTCACCTGTGCTGCCTATGCTCCGACGTACGAGGCACGTTCGGCGGCGTTTTTTGCCCGAACCCGGCACGGGGCTTGCGAACGTCCGGGGATTTCTCCCACGCCAAAGAGGCCACCCCCCAAATCTATAGCCAGCCCTCGGCCCCCACTGCCGCCGCTTCCACGGCACCACAGAGACTGGGGCTGCGGTCGCACCTGTGCTGCCTATGCTGCGATGTACGAGGCACGCTCGGCGTCGTTCTTTACCCGAACCCGGCACGGGGCTTGCGAACGTCCGGGGATTTCTCCCACACCAACGAGCCCAGCCCCCAAAGCTGTGGCCAGCGCTGTGCACCCACTGCCGCCGCTTCCACGGCACCACAGAGACTGGGGCTGCGGTCTCACCTGTGCTACCTATGCCCCGACGTACGAGGCACGCTCGGCGGCGTTTTTTGCCCGAACCCGGCACGGGGCTTGCGAACGTCCGGGGATTTCTCCCACGCCAAAGAGGCCACCCCCCAAAACTATAGCCAGCCCTCGGCCCCCACTGCCGCCGCTTCCACGGCACCACAGAGACTGGGGCTGCGGTCTCACCTGTGCTGCCTATGCCCCGACGTATGAGGCACGCTCGGCGGCGTTTTTTGCCCGAACCCGGCACGGGGCTTGCGAACGTCCGGGGATTTCTCCCACGCCAAAGATCCCACCCCCCAAAACTATAGCCAGCCCTCGGCCCCCACTGCCGCCGCTTCCACGGCACCACAGAGACTGGGGCTGTGGTCTCACCTGTGCTACCTATGCCCCGACGTACGAGGCACGCTCGGCGGCGTTTTTTGCCCGAACCCGGCTCGGGGCTTGCGAACATCCGGGGATTTCTCCCACGTCAAAGAGGCCACCCCCCAAAACTGTGGCCAGCCCTGTGCCCCCACTGCCGCCGCTTCCACGGCACCACAGAGACTGGGGCTGTGGTCTCACCTGTGCTACCTATGCCCCGACGTACGAGGCACGCTCGGCGGCGTTTTTTGCCCGAACCCGGCTCGGGGCTTGCGAACGTCCGGGGATTTCTCCCACGCCAAAGAGGCCACCCCCCAAAACTATAGCCAGCCCTCGGCCCCCACTGCCGCCGCTTCCACGGCACCACAGAGACTGGGGCTGTGGTCTCACCTGTGCTACCTATGCCCCGACGTACGAGGCACGCTCGGCGGCGTTTCTTGCCCGAACCCGGCACGGGGCTTGCGAACGTCCGGGGATTTCTCCCACGCCAAAGAGCCCAGCCCCCAAAGCTGTGGCCAGCCCTGTGCACCCACTGCCGCCGCTTCCACGGCACCACAGAGGCTGGGGCTGCGGTCTCACCTGTGCTGCCTATGCTCCGACGTACGAGACACGTTCGGCGGCGTTTTTTGCCCGAACCCGGCACGGGGCTTGCGAACGTCCGGGGATTTCTCCCACACCAAAGAGGCCACCCCCCAAAGCTGTGGCCAGTCCTGTGTACCCACTACCGCCGCTTCCACGGCACCACTAAGACTGGGGCTGCGGTCTCACCTGTGCTACCTATGCCCCGACGTACGAGACACGCTCGGCGGCGTTTTTTGCCCGAACCCGGCACGGGGCTTGCGAACGTCCGGGGATTTCTCCCACGCCAAAGATCCCACCCCCCAAAACTATAGCCAGCCCTGTGCCCCCACTGCCGCCGCTTCCACGGCACCACAGAGACTGGGGCTGCGGTCGCACCTGTGCTGCCTATGCCCCGACGTATGAGGCACGCTCGGCGGCGTTCTTTGCCCGAACCCGGCACGGGGCTTGCGAACGTCCGGGGATTTCTCCCACACCAAAGAGCCCAGCCCCCAAAGCTGTGGCCAGCCCTGTGCACCCACTGCCGCCGCTTCCACGGCACCACAGAGCCTGGGGCTGCGGTCTCACCTGTGCTACCTATGCCCCGACGTACGAGGCACGCTCGGCGGCGTTTTTTGCCCGAACCCGGCACGGGGCTTGCGAACATCCGGGGATTTCTCCCACGCCAAAGAGGCCACCCCCCAAAACTATAGCCAGCCCTCGGCCCCCACTGCCGCCGCTTCCACGGCACCACAGAGACTGGGGCTGCGGTCTCACCTGTGCTGCCTATGCCCCGACGTATGAGGCACGCTCGGCGGCGTTTTTTGCCCGAACCCGGCACGGGGCTTGCGAACGTCCGGGGATTTCTCCCACGCCAAAGATCCCACCCCCCAAAACTATAGCCAGCCCTGTGCACCCACTGCCGCCGCTTCCACGGCACCACAGAGACTGGGGCTGCGGTCTCACCTGTGCTACCTATGCCCCGACGTACGAGGCACGCTCGGCGGCGTTTTTTGCCCGAACCCGGCACGGGGCTTGCGAACATCCAGGGATTTCTCCCACGCCAAAGATCCCACCCCCCAAAACTATAGCCAGCCCTCGGCCCCCACTGCCGCCGCTTCCACGGCACCACAGAGACTGGGTCTGCGGTCGCACCTGTGCTGCCTATGCCCCGACGTACGAGGCACGCTCGGCGGCGTTTTTTGCCCGAACCCGGCACGGGGCTTGCGAACGTCCGGGGATTTCTCCCACGCCAAAGAGGCCACCCCCCAAAACTATAGCCAGCCCTCGGCCCCCACTGCCGCCGCTTCCACGGCACCACAGAGACTGGGGCTGTGGTCTCACCTGTGCTACCTATGCCCCGACGTACGAGGCACGCTCGGCGGCGTTTTTTGCCCGAACCCGGCACGGGGCTTGCGAACGTCCGGGGATTTCTCCCACGCCAAAGATCCCACCCCCCAAAGCTGTTGCTAGCCCTCGGCCCCCACTGCCGCCGCTTCCACGGCACCACAGAGACTGGGCCTGCGGTCTCACCTGTGCTACCTATGCCCCGACGTACGAGGCACGTTCGGTGGCGTTTTTTGCCCGAACCCGGCTCGGGGCTTGCGAACGTCCGGGGATTTCTCCCACACCAAAGAGGCCACCCCCCAAAGCTGTGGCCAGCCCTGTGCACCCACTGCCGCCGCTTCCACGGCACCACAGAGACTGGGGCTGCGGTCTCACCTGTGCTGCCTATGCCCCGACGTATGAGGCACGCTCGGCGGCGTTTTTTGCCCGAACCCGGCACGGGGCTTGCGAACGTCCGGGGATTTCTCCCACGCCAAAGAGGCCACCCCCCAAAACTATAGCCAGCCCTCGGCCCCCACTGCCGCCGCTTCCACGGCACCACAGAGACTGGGGCTGCGGTCTCACCTGTGATACCTATGCTCCGACGTACGAGGCACGCTCGGCGGCGTTTTTTGCCTGAACCCGGCACGGGGCTTGCGAACGTCCGGGGATTTCTCCCACACCAAAGAGCCCAGCCCCCAAAGCTGTGGCTAGCCCTGTGCACCCACTGCCGCCGCTTCCACGGCACCACAGAGCCTGGGGCTGCAGTCTCACCTGTGCTACCTATGCCCCGACGTACGAGGCACGCTCGGCGGCGTTTTTTGCCCGAACCCGGCACGGGGCTTGCAAACGTCCGGGGATTTCTCCCACGCCAAAGAGGCCACCCCCCAAAACTACAGCCAGCCCTCGGCCCCCACTGCCGCCGCTTCCACGGCACCACAGAGCCTGGGGCTGCGGTCTCACCTGTGCTACCTATGCCCCGACGTACGAGGCACGCTCGGCAGCGTTTTTTGCCCGAACCTGGCACGGGGCTTGCGAACGTCCGGGGATTTCTCCCACACCAAAGAGCCCAGCCCCCAAAGCTGTGGCCAGCCCTGTGCACCCACTGCCGCCGCTTCCACGGCACCACAGAGACTGGGGCTGCGGTCTCACCTGTGCTACCTATGCCCCGACGTACGAGGCACGCTCGGCGGCGTTTTTTGCCCGAACCCGGCACGGGGCTTGCGAACGTCCAGGGATTTCTCCCACGCCAAAGAGGCCACTCCCCAAAACTGTGGCCAGACCTGTGCACCCACTGCCGCCGCTTCCACGGCACCACAGAGACTGGGGCTGCGGTCTCACCTGTGCTGCCTATGCTCCGACGTACGAGGCACGTTCGGCGGCGTTTTTTGCCCGAACCCGGCACGGGGCTTGCGAACGTCCGGGGATTTCTCCCACGCCAAAGAGGCCACCCCCCAAATCTACAGCCAGCCCTCGGCCCCCACTGCCGCCGCTTCCACGGCACCACAGAGACTGGGGCTGCGGTCACACCTGTGCTGCCTATGCTGCGATGTACGAGGCACGCTCGGCGTCGTTCTTTACCCGAACCCGGCACGGGGCTTGCGAACGTCCGGGGATTTCTCCCACACCAACGAGCCCAGCCCCCAAAGCTGTGGCCAGCGCTGTGCACCCACTGCCGCCGCTTCCACGGCACCACAGAGACTGGGGCTGCGGTCTCACCTGTGCTACCTATGCCCCGACGTACGAGGCACGCTCGGCGGCGTTTTTTGCCCGAACCCAGCACGGGGCTTGCGAACGTCCGGGGATTTCTCCCACGCCAAAGAGGCCACCCCCCAAAACTATAGCCAGCCCTCGGCCCCCACTGCCGCCGCTTCCACGGCACCACAGAGACTGGGGCTGCGGTCTCACCTGTGCTGCCTATGCCCCGACGTATGAGGCACGCTCGGCGGCGTTTTTTGCCCGAACCCGGCACGGGGCTTGCGAACGTCCGGGGATTTCTCCCACGCCAAAGATCCCACCCCCCAAAACTATAGCCAGCCCTCGGCCCCCACTGCCGCCGCTTCCACGGCACCACAGAGACTGGGGCTGTGGTCTCACCTGTGCTGCCTATGCCCCGACGTACGAGGCACGCTCGGCGGCGTTTTTTGCCCGAACCCGGCACGGGGCTTGCGAACATCCGGGGATTTCTCCCACGTCAAAGAGGCCACCCCCCAAAACTGTGGCCAGCCCTGTGCCCCCACTGCCGCCGCTTCCACGGCACCACAGAGACTGGGGCTGTGGTCTCACCTGTGCTACCTATGCCCCGACGTACGAGCCACGCTCGGCGGCGTTTTTTGCCCGAACCCGGCTCGGGGCTTGCGAACGTCCGGGGATTTCTCCCACGCCAAAGAGGCCACCCCCCAAAACTATAGCCAGCCCTCGGCCCCCACTGCCGCCGCTTCCACGGCACCACAGAGACTGGGGCTGTGGTCTCACCTGTGCTACCTATGCCCCGACGTACGAGGCACGCTCGGCGGCGTTTCTTGCCCGAACCCGGCACGGGGCTTGCGAACGTCCGGGGATTTCTCCCACGCCAAAGAGCCCAGCCCCCAAAGCTGTGGCCAGCCCTGTGCACCCACTGCCGCCGCTTCCACGGCACCACAGAGGCTGGGGCTGCGGTCTCACCTGTGCTGCCTATGCCCCGACGTACGAGACACGTTCGGCGGCGTTTTTTGCCCGAACCCGGCACGGGGCTTGCGAACGTCCGGGGATTTCTCCCACACCAAAGAGGCCACCCCCCAAAGCTGTGGCCAGTCCTGTGTACCCACTACCGCCGCTTCCACGGCACCACTAAGACTGGGGCTGCGGTCTCACCTGTGCTACCTATGCCCCGACGTACGAGACACGCTCGGCGGCGTTTTTTGCCCGAACCCGGCACGGGGCTTGCGAACGTCCGGGGATTTCTCCCACGCCAAAGAGGCCACCCCCCAAAACTATAGCCAGCCCTCGGCCCCCACTGCCGCCGCTTCCACGGCACCACAGAGACTGGGGCTGCGGTCTCACCTGTGCTACCTATGCTCCGACGTACGAGGCACGCTCGGCGGCGTTTTTTGCCTGAACCCGGCACGGGGCTTGCGAACGTCCGGGGATTTCTCCCACACCAAAGAGCCCAGCCCCCAAAGCTGTGGCTAGCCCTGTGCACCCACTGCCGCCGCTTCCACGGCACCACAGAGCCTGGGGCTGCAGTCTCACCTGTGCTACCTATGCCCCGACGTACGAGGCACGCTCGGCGGCGTTTTTTGCCCGAACCCGGCACGGGGCTTGCAAACGTCCGGGGATTTCTCCCACGCCAAAGAGGCCACCCCCCAAAACTACAGCCAGCCCTCGGCCCCCACTGCCGCCGCTTCCACGGCACCACAGAGCCTGGGGCTGCGGTCTCACCTGTGCTACCTATGCCCCGACGTACGAGGCACGCTCGGCAGCGTTTTTTGCCCGAACCTGGCACGGGGCTTGCGAACGTCCGGGGATTTCTCCCACACCAAAGAGCCCAGCCCCCAAAGCTGTGGCCAGCCCTGTGCACCCACTGCCGCCGCTTCCACGGCACCACAGAGACTGGGGCTGCGGTCTCACCTGTGCTACCTATGCCCCGACGTACGAGGCACGCTCGGCGGCGTTTTTTGCCCGAACCCGGCACGGGGCTTGCGAACGTCCAGGGATTTCTCCCACGCCAAAGAGGCCACTCCCCAAAACTGTGGCCAGACCTGTGCACCCACTGCCGCCGCTTCCACGGCACCACAGAGACTGGGGCTGCGGTCTCACCTGTGCTGCCTATGCTCCGACGTACGAGGCACGTTCGGCGGCGTTTTTTGCCCGAACCCGGCACGGGGCTTGCGAACGTCCGGGGATTTCTCCCACGCCAAAGAGGCCACCCCCCAAATCTACAGCCAGCCCTCGGCCCCCACTGCCGCCGCTTCCACGGCACCACAGAGACTGGGGCTGCGGTCACACCTGTGCTGCCTATGCTGCGATGTACGAGGCACGCTCGGCGTCGTTCTTTACCCGAACCCGGCACGGGGCTTGCGAACGTCCGGGGATTTCTCCCACACCAACGAGCCCAGCCCCCAAAGCTGTGGCCAGCGCTGTGCACCCACTGCCGCCGCTTCCACGGCACCACAGAGACTGGGGCTGCGGTCTCACCTGTGCTACCTATGCCCCGACGTACGAGGCACGCTCGGCGGCGTTTTTTGCCCGAACCCGGCACGGGGCTTGCGAACGTCCGGGGATTTCTCCCACGCCAAAGAGGCCACCCCCCAAAACTATAGCCAGCCCTCGGCCCCCACTGCCGCCGCTTCCACGGCACCACAGAGACTGGGGCTGCGGTCTCACCTGTGCTGCCTATGCCCCGACGTATGAGGCACGCTCGGCGGCGTTTTTTGCCCGAACCCGGCACGGGGCTTGCGAACGTCCGGGGATTTCTCCCACGCCAAAGATCCCACCCCCCAAAACTATAGCCAGCCCTCGGCCCCCACTGCCGCCGCTTCCACGGCACCACAGAGACTGGGGCTGTGGTCTCACCTGTGCTGCCTATGCCCCGACGTACGAGGCACGCTCGGCGGCGTTTTTTGCCCGAACCCGGCACGGGGCTTGCGAACATCCGGGGATTTCTCCCACGTCAAAGAGGCCACCCCCCAAAACTGTGGCCAGCCCTGTGCCCCCACTGCCGCCGCTTCCACGGCACCACAGAGACTGGGGCTGTGGTCTCACCTGTGCTACCTATGCCCCGACGTACGAGGCACGCTCGGCGGCGTTTTTTGCCCGAACCCGGCTCGGGGCTTGCGAACGTCCGGGGATTTCTCCCACGCCAAAGAGGCCACCCCCCAAAACTATAGCCAGCCCTCGGCCCCCACTGCCGCCGCTTCCACGGCACCACAGAGACTGGGGCTGTGGTCTCACCTGTGCTACCTATGCCCCGACGTACGAGGCACGCTCGGCGGCGTTTCTTGCCCGAACCCGGCACGGGGCTTGCGAACGTCCGGGGATTTCTCCCACGCCAAAGAGCCCAGCCCCCAAAGCTGTGGCCAGCCCTGTGCACCCACTGCCGCCGCTTCCACGGCACCACAGAGGCTGGGGCTGCGGTCTCACCTGTGCTGCCTATGCCCCGACGTACGAGACACGTTCGGCGGCGTTTTTTGCCCGAACCCGGCACGGGGCTTGCGAACGTCCGGGGATTTCTCCCACACCAAAGAGGCCACCCCCCAAAGCTGTGGCCAGTCCTGTGTACCCACTACCGCCGCTTCCACGGCACCACTAAGACTGGGGCTGCGGTCTCACCTGTGCTACCTATGCCCCGACGTACGAGACACGCTCGGCGGCGTTTTTTGCCCGAACCCGGCACGGGGCTTGCGAACGTCCGGGGATTTCTCCCACGCCAAAGAGGCCACCCCCCAAAACTATAGCCAGCCCTGTGCCCCCACTGCCGCCGCTTCCACGGCACCACAGAGACTGGGGCTGCGGTCGCACCTGTGCTGCCTATGCCCCGACGTACGAGGCACGCTCGGCAGCGTTTTTTGCCCGAACCTGGCACGGGGCTTGCGAACGTCCGGGGATTTCTCCCACACCAAAGAGCCCAGCCCCCAAAGCTGTGGCCAGCCCTGTGCACCCACTGCCGCCGCTTCCACGGCACCACAGAGACTGGGGCTGCGGTCTCACCTGTGCTACCTATGCCCCGACGTACGAGGCACGCTCGGCGGCGTTTTTTGCCCGAACCCGGCACGGGGCTTGCGAACGTCCAGGGATTTCTCCCACGCCAAAGAGGCCACTCCCCAAAACTGTGGCCAGACCTGTGCACCCACTGCCGCCGCTTCCACGGCACCACAGAGACTGGGGCTGCGGTCTCACCTGTGCTGCCTATGCTCCGACGTACGAGGCACGTTCGGCGGCGTTTTTTGCCCGAACCCGGCACGGGGCTTGCGAACGTCCGGGGATTTCTCCCACGCCAAAGAGGCCACCCCCCAAATCTATAGCCAGCCCTCGGCCCCCACTGCCGCCGCTTCCACGGCACCACAGAGACTGGGGCTGCGGTCGCACCTGTGCTGCCTATGCTGCGATGTACGAGGCACGCTCGGCGTCGTTCTTTACCCGAACCCGGCACGGGGCTTGCGAACGTCCGGGGATTTCTCCCACACCAACGAGCCCAGCCCCCAAAGCTGTGGCCAGCGCTGTGCACCCACTGCCGCCGCTTCCATGGCACCACAGAGACTGGGGCTGCGGTCTCACCTGTGCTACCTATGCCCCGACGTACGAGGCACGCTCGGCGGCGTTTTTTGCCCGAACCCGGCACGGGGCTTGCGAACGTCCGGGGATTTCTCCCACGCCAAAGAGGCCACCCCCCAAAACTATAGCCAGCCCTCGGCCCCCACTGCCGCCGCTTCCACGGCACCACAGAGACTGGGGCTGCGGTCTCACCTGTGCTGCCTATGCCCCGACGTATGAGGCACGCTCGGCGGCGTTTTTTGCCCGAACCCGGCACGGGGCTTGCGAACGTCCGGGGATTTCTCCCACGCCAAAGATCCCACCCCCCAAAACTATAGCCAGCCCTCGGCCCCCACTGCCGCCGCTTCCACGGCACCACAGAGACTGGGGCTGTGGTCTCACCTGTGCTACCTATGCCCCGACGTACGAGGCACGCTCGGCGGCGTTTTTTGCCCGAACCCGGCTCGGGGCTTGCGAACATCCGGGGATTTCTCCCACGTCAAAGAGGCCACCCCCCAAAACTGTGGCCAGCCCTGTGCCCCCACTGCCGCCGCTTCCACGGCACCACAGAGACTGGGGCTGTGGTCTCACCTGTGCTACCTATGCCCCGACGTACGAGGCACTCTCGGCGGCGTTTTTTGCCCGAACCCGGCTCGGGGCTTGCGAACGTCCGGGGATTTCTCCCACGCCAAAGAGGCCACCCCCCAAAACTATAGCCAGCCCTCGGCCCCCACTGCCGCCGCTTCCACGGCACCACAGAGACTGGGGCTGTGGTCTCACCTGTGCTACCTATGCCCCGACGTACGAGGCACGCTCGGCGGCGTTTCTTGCCCGAACCCGGCACGGGGCTTGCGAACGTCCGGGGATTTCTCCCACGCCAAAGAGCCCAGCCCCCAAAGCTGTGGCCAGCCCTGTGCACCCACTGCCGCCGCTTCCACGGCACCACAGAGGCTGGGGCTGCGGTCTCACCTGTGCTGCCTATGCTCCGACGTACGAGACACGTTCGGCGGCGTTTTTTGCCCGAACCCGGCACGGGGCTTGCGAACGTCCGGGGATTTCTCCCACACCAAAGAGGCCACCCCCCAAAGCTGTGGCCAGTCCTGTGTACCCACTACCGCCGCTTCCACGGCACCACTAAGACTGGGGCTGCGGTCTCACCTGTGCTACCTATGCCCCGACGTACGAGACACGCTCGGCGGCGTTTTTTGCCCGAACCCGGCACGGGGCTTGCGAACGTCCGGGGATTTCTCCCACGCCAAAGATCCCACCCCCCAAAACTATAGCCAGCCCTGTGCCCCCACTGCCGCCGCTTCCACGGCACCACAGAGACTGGGGCTGCGGTCGCACCTGTGCTGCCTATGCCCCGACGTATGAGGCACGCTCGGCGGCGTTCTTTGCCCGAACCCGGCACGGGGCTTGCGAACGTCCGGGGATTTCTCCCACACCAAAGAGCCCAGCCCCCAAAGCTGTGGCCAGCCCTGTGCACCCACTGCCGCCGCTTCCACGGCACCACAGAGCCTGGGGCTGCGGTCTCACCTGTGCTACCTATGCCCCGACGTACGAGGCACGCTCGGCGGCGTTTTTTGCCCGAACCCGGCACGGGGCTTGCGAACATCCGGGGATTTCTCCCACGCCAAAGAGGCCACCCCCCAAAACTATAGCCAGCCCTCGGCCCCCACTGCCGCCGCTTCCACGGCACCACAGAGACTGGGGCTGCGGTCTCACCTGTGCTGCCTATGCCCCGACGTATGAGGCACGCTCGGCGGCGTTTTTTGCCCGAACCCGGCACGGGGCTTGCGAACGTCCGGGGATTTCTCCCACGCCAAAGATCCCACCCCCCAAAACTATAGCCAGCCCTGTGCACCCACTGCCGCCGCTTCCACGGCACCACAGAGACTGGGGCTGCGGTCTCACCTGTGTTACCTATGCCCCGACGTACGAGGCACGCTCGGCGGCGTTTTTTGCCCGAACCCGGCACGGGGCTTGCGAACATCCGGGGATTTCTCCCACGCCAAAGATCCCACCCCCCAAAACTATAGCCAGCCCTCGGCCCCCACTGCCGCCGCTTCCACGGCACCACAGAGACTGGGTCTGCGGTCGCACCTGTGCTGCCTATGCCCCGACGTACGAGGCACGCTCGGCGGCGTTTTTTGCCCGAACCCGGCACGGGGCTTGCGAACGTCCGGGGATTTCTCCCACGCCAAAGAGGCCACCCCCCAAAACTATAGCCAGCCCTCGGCCCCCACTGCCGCCGCTTCCACGGCACCACAGAGACTGGGGCTGTGGTCTCACCTGTGCTACCTATGCCCCGACGTACGAGGCACGCTCGGCGGCGTTTTTTGCCCGAACCCGGCACGGGGCTTGCGAACGTCCGGGGATTTCTCCCACGCCAAAGATCCCACCCCCCAAAACTATAGCCAGCCCTGTGCCCCCACTGCCGCCGCTTCCACGGCACCACAGAGACTGGGGCTGCGGTCGCACCTGTGCTGCCTATGCTCCGACGTATGAGGCACGCTCGGCGGCGTTTTTTGCCCGAACCCGGCACGGGGCTTGCGAACGTCCGGGGATTTCTCCCACGCCAAAGATCCCACCCCCCAAAACTATAGCCAGCCCTCGGCCCCCACTGCCGCCGCTTCCACGGCACCACAGAGACTGGGGCTGCGGTCTCACCTGTGCTACCTATGCCCCGACGTACGAGGCACGCTCGGCGGCGTTTTTTGCCCGAACCCGGCTCGGGGCTTGCGAACGTCCGGGGATTTCTCCCACGCCAAAGAGGCCACCCCGCAAAACTATAGCCAGCCCTCGGCCCCCACTGCCGCCGCTTCCACGGCACCACAGAGCCTGGGGCTGCGGTCTCACCTGTGCTGCCTATGCCCCGACGTATGAGGCATGCTCGGCGGCGTTTTTTGCCCGAACCCGGCTCGGGGCTTGCGAACATCCGGGGATTTCTCCCACGCCAAAGAGGCCACCCCCCAAAACTATAGCCAGCCCTCGGCCCCCACTGCCGCCGCTTCCACGGCACCACAGAGACTGGGGCTGCGGTCTCACCTGTGCTACCTATGCCCCGACGTACGAGGCACGCTCGGCGGCGTTTTTTGCCCGAACCCGGCACGGGGCTTGCGAACGTCCGGGGATTTCTCCCACACCAAAGAGCCCAGCCCCCAAAGCTGTGGGAGCCCTGTGCACCCACTGCCGCCGCTTCCACGGCACCACAGAGACTGGGGCTGCGTTTGCACATGTGCTGCCTATGCCCCGACGTACGAGGCACGCTCGGCGGTGTTTTTTGCCCGAACCCGGCACGGGGCTTGCGAACGTCCGGGGATTTCTCCCACGCCAAAGAGGCCACCCCCCAAAATTATAGCCAGCCCTGTGCCCCCACTGCCGCCGCTTCCACGGCACCACAGAGACTGGGGCTGCGGTCTCACCTGTGCTACCTATGCCCCGACGTACGAGGCACGTTCGGCGGCGTTTTTTGCCCGAACCCTGCACGGGGCTTGCGAACGTCCGGGGATTTCTCCCACGCCAAAGAGGCCACCCCCCAAAACTATAGCCACCCCTGTGCCCCCACTGCCGCCGCTTCCACGGCACCACAGAGACTGGGGCTGCGGTCTCACCTGTGCTACCTATGCCCCGACGTATGAGGCACGCTCGGCGGCATTTTTGCCCGAACCCGGCACGGGGCTTGCGAACGTCCGGGGATTTCTCCCACGCCAAAGATCCCACCCCCCAAAACTATAGCCAGCCCTCGGCCCCCACTGCCGCCGCTTCCACGGCACCACAGAGACTGGGGCTGCGGTCTCACCTGTGCTACCTATGCCCCGACGTACGAGGCACGCTCGGCGGCGTTTTTTGCCCGAACCCGGCTCGGGGCTTGCGAACGTCCGGGGATTTCTCCCACGCCAAAGAGGCCACCCCGCAAAACTATAGCCAGCCCTCGGCCCCCACTGCCGCCGCTTCCACGGCACCACAGAGCCTGGGGCTGCGGTCTCACCTGTGCTGCCTATGCTCCGACGTATGAGGCATGCTCGGCGGCGTTTTTTGCCCGAACCCGGCTCGGGGCTTGCGAACATCCGGGGATTTCTCCCACGCCAAAGAGGCCACCCCCCAAAACTATAGCCAGCCCTCGGCCCCCACTGCCGCCGCTTCCACGGCACCACAGAGACTGGGGCTGCGGTCTCACCTGTGCTACCTATGCCCCGACGTACGAGGCACGCTCGGCGGCGTTTTTTGCCCGAACCCGGCACGGGGCTTGCGAACGTCCGGGGATTTCTCCCACACCAAAGAGCCCAGCCCCCAAAGCTGTGGGAGCCCTGTGCACCCACTGCCGCCGCTTCCACGGCACCACAGAGACTGGGGCTGCGTTTGCACATGTGCTGCCTATGCCCCGACGTACGAGGCACGCTCGGCGGTGTTTTTTGCCCGAACCCGGCACGGGGCTTGCGAACGTCCGGGGATTTCTCCCACGCCAAAGAGGCCACCCCCCAAAATTATAGCCAGCCCTGTGCCCCCACTGCCGCCGCTTCCACGGCACCACAGAGACTGGGGCTGCGGTCTCACCTGTGCTACCTATGCCCCGACGTACGAGGCACGTTCGGCGGCGTTTTTTGCCCGAACCCTGCACGGGGCTTGCGAACGTCCGGGGATTTCTCCCACGCCAAAGAGGCCACCCCCCAAAACTATAGCCACCCCTGTGCCCCCACTGCCGCCGCTTCCACGGCACCACAGAGACTGGGGCTGCGGTCTCACCTGTGCTACCTATGCCCCGACGTATGAGGCACGCTCGGCGGCATTTTTGCCCGAACCCGGCACGGGGCTTGCGAACGTCCGGGGATTTCTCCCACGCCAAAGATCCCACCCCCCAAAACTATAGCCAGCCCTCGGCCCCCACTGCCGCTGCTTCCACGGCACCACAGAGACTGGGGCTGCAGTCTCACCTGTGCTACCTATGCCCCGACGTACGAGGCACGCTCGGCGGCGTTTTTTGCCCGAACCCGGCTCGGGGCTTGCGAACGTCCGGGGATTTCTCCCACGCCAAAGAGACTACCCCCGAAAACTATAGGCAGCCCTGTGCCCCCACTGCCGCCGCTTCCACGGCACCACAGAGACTGGGGCTGCGGTCGCACCTGTGCTGGCTATGCTCCGACGTACGAGGCACGTTCGGCGGCATTTTTTGCCCGAACCCGGCACGGGGCTTGCGAACGTCCGGGGATTTCTCCCACACCAAAGAGGCCACCCCCCAAAGCTGTGGCTATCCCTGTGCCCCCACGGCCGCCGCTTCCACGGCACCACAGAGCCTGGGGCTGCGGTCTCACCTGTGCTACCTATGCCCCGACGTATGAGGCACGCTCGGCGGCGTTTTTTGCCCGAACCCGGCACGGGGCTTGCGAACGTCCGGGGATTTCTCCCACGCCAAAGATCCCACCCACCAATACTATACCCAGCCCTCGACCCCCACTGCCGCCGCTTCCACGGCACCACAGAGGCTGGGGCTGCGGTCGCACCTGTGCTACCTATGCCCCGACGTATGAGGCACGCTCGGCGGCGTTTTTTGCCCGAACCCGGCACGGGGCTTGCGAACGTCCGGGGATTTCTCCCACTCCAAAGAGGCCACCCCCCAAAACTATAGGCAGCCCTGTGCCCCCACTGCCGCCGCTTCCACGGCACCACAGAGACTGGGGCTGCGGTCTCACCTGTGCTACCTATGCCCCGACGTACGAGGCACGCTCGGCGGCGTTTTTTGCCCGAACCCGGCACGGGGCTTGCGAACGTCCGGGGATTTCTCCCACGCCAAAGAGCCCACCCCCCAAAACTATAGCCAGCCCTGTGCCCCCACTGCCGCCGCTTCCACGGCACCACAGAGACTGGGGCTGCGGTCTCACCTGTGCTACCTATGCCCCGACGTACGAGGCACGCTCGGCGGCGTTTTTTGCCCGAACCCGGCTCGGGGCTTGCGAACGTCCGGGGATTTCTCCCACACCAAAGAGGCCACCCCCCAAAACTATACCCAGCCCTGTGCCCCCACTGCCGCCGCTTCCACGGCACCACAGAGACTGGGGCTGCGGTCTCACCTGTGCTACCTATGCCCCGACGTACGAGGCACGCTCGGTGGCGTTTTTTGCCCGAACCCAGCACGGGGCTTGCGAACGTCCGGGGATTTCTCCCACGCCAAAGAGGCCACCCCGCAAAACTATAGCCAGCCCTCGGCCCCCACTGCCGCCGCTTCCACGGCACCACAGAGACTGGGGCTGCGGTCGCACCTGTGCTGCCTATGCCCCGACGTACGAGGCACGCTCGGCGGCGTTTTTTGCCCGAACCCCGCTCGGGGCTTGCGAACGTCCGGGGATTTCTCCCACGCCAAAGAGGCCACCCCCCAAAATTATAGCCAGCCCTGTGCCCCCACTGCCGACGCTTCCACGGCACCACAGAGACTGGGGCTGCGGTCTCACCTGTGCTGCCTATGCCCCGACGTACGAGGCACGCTCGGCGGCGTTTTTTGCCCGAACCCGGCACGGGGCTTGCGAACGTCCGGGGATTTCTCCCACGCCAAAGAGGCCACCCCCCAAAACTATAGCCAGCCCTCGGCCCCCACTGCCGCCGCTTCCACGGCACCACAGAGACTGGGGCTGCGGTCTCACCTGTGCTGCCTATGCCCCGACGTACGAGGCACGCTCGGCGGCGTTTTTTGCCCGAACCCGGCACGGGGCTTGCGAACGTCCGGGGATTTCTCCCACGCCAAAGATCCCACCCCGCAAAACTATAGCCACCCCTGTGCCTCCTCTGCCGCCGCTTCCACGGCACCACAGAGCCTGGGGCTGCGGTCTCACCTGTGCTACCTATGCCCCGACGTACGAGGCACGTTCGGCGGCGTTTTTTGCCCGAACCCGGCTTGGGGCTTGCGAACGTCCGGGGATTTCTCCCACGCCAAAGAGGCCACCCCCCAAAATTATAGCCAGCCCTGTGCCCCCACTGCCGCCGCTTCCACGGCACCACAGAGACTGGGGCTGCGGTCTCACCTGTGCTACCTATGCCCCGACGTATGAGGCACGCTCGGCGGCGTTTTTTGCCCGAACCCGGCACGGGGCTTGCGAACGTCCGGGGATTTCTCCCAGGCCAAAGATCCCACCCCCCAAAACTATAGCCAGCCCTCGGCCCCCACTGCCGCCGCTTCCACGGCACCACAGAGACTGGGGCTGCGGTCTCACCTGTGCTGCCTATGCCCCGACGTACGAGGCACGCT
The DNA here is from genome assembly GCF_030463565.1 of Pelecanus crispus. Classification (NCBI taxonomy): domain Eukaryota; kingdom Metazoa; phylum Chordata; class Aves; order Pelecaniformes; family Pelecanidae; genus Pelecanus; species Pelecanus crispus. Next base: position 43,538,014 of record NC_134652.1, on the reverse strand, counting down.
CGGCGGCGTTTTTTTGCCCGAACCCGGCTCGGGGCTTGCGAACGTCCGGGGATTTCTCCCACGCCAAAGAGCCTACCCCCGAAAACTATAGGCAGCCCTGTGCCCCCACTGCCGCCGCTTCCACGGCACCACAGAGACTGGGGCTGCGGTCGCACCTGTGCTGGCTATGCTCCGACGTACGAGGCACGTTCGGCGGCATTTTTTGCCCGAACCCGGCACGGGGCTTGCGAACGTCCGGGGATTTCTCCCACACCAAAGAGGCCACCCCCCAAAGCTGTGGCTATCCCTGTGCCCCCACGGCCGCCGCTTCCACGGCACCACAGAGACTGGGGCTGCGGTCTCACCTGTGCTACCTATGCCCCGACGTATGAGGCACGCTCGGCGGCGTTTTTTGCCCGAACCCGGCACGGGGCTTGCGAACGTCCGGGGATTTCTCCCACGCCAAAGATCCCACCCCCCAATACTATACCCAGCCCTCGACCCCCACTGCCGCCGCTTCCACGGCACCACAGAGGCTGGGGCTGCGGTCGCACCTGTGCTACCTATGCCCCGACGTATGAGGCACGCTCGGCGGCGTTTTTTGCCCGAACCCGGCACGGGGCTTGCGAACGTCCGGGGATTTCTCCCACACCAAAGAGGCCACCCCCCAAAACTATAGCCAGCCCTGTGCCCCCACTGCCGCCGCTTCCACGGCACCACAGAGACTGGGGCTGCGGTCTCACCTGTGCTACCTATGCCCCGACGTACGAGGCACGCTCGGCGGCGTTTTTTGCCCGAACCCGGCACGGGGCTTGCGAACGTCCGGGGATTTCTCCCACGCCAAAGAGCCCACCCCCCAAAACTATAGCCAGCCCTGTGCCCCCACTGCCGCCGCTTCCACGGCACCACAGAGACTGGGGCTGCGGTCTCACCTGTGCTACCTATGCCCCGACGTACGAGGCACGCTCGGCGGCGTTTTTTGCCCGAACCCGGCTCGGGGCTTGCGAACGTCCGGGGATTTCTCCCACGCCAAAGAGACTACCCCCGAAAACTATAGGCAGCCCTGTGCCCCCACTGCCGCCGCTTCCACGGCACCACAGAGACTGGGGCTGCGGTCGCACCTGTGCTGGCTATGCTCCGACGTACGAGGCACGTTCGGCGGCATTTTTTGCCCGAACCCGGCACGGGGCTTGCGAACGTCCGGGGATTTCTCCCACACCAAAGAGGCCACCCCCCAAAGCTGTGGCTATCCCTGTGCCCCCACGGCCGCCGCTTCCACGGCACCACAGAGCCTGGGGCTGCGGTCTCACCTGTGCTACCTATGCCCCGACGTATGAGGCACGCTCGGCGGCGTTTTTTGCCCGAACCCGGCACGGGGCTTGCGAACGTCCGGGGATTTCTCCCACGCCAAAGATCCCACCCCCCAATACTATACCCAGCCCTCGACCCCCACTGCCGCCGCTTCCACGGCACCACAGAGGCTGGGGCTGCGGTCGCACCTGTGCTACCTATGCCCCGACGTATGAGGCACGCTCGGCGGCGTTTTTTGCCCGAACCCGGCACGGGGCTTGCGAACGTCCGGGGATTTCTCCCACTCCAAAGAGGCCACCCCCCAAAACTATAGGCAGCCCTGTGCCCCCACTGCCGCCGCTTCCACGGCACCACAGAGACTGGGGCTGCGGTCTCACCTGTGCTACCTATGCCCCGACGTACGAGGCACGTTCGGCGGCGTTTTTTGCCCGAACCCGGCACGGGGCTTGCGAACGTCCGGGGATTTCTCCCACGCCAAAGAGCCCACCCCCCAAAACTATAGCCAGCCCTGTGCCCCCACTGCCGCCGCTTCCACGGCACCACAGAGACTGGGGCTGCGGTCTCACCTGTGCTACCTATGCCCCGACGTATGAGGCACGCTCGGCGGCGTTTTTTGCCCGAACCCGGCACGGGGCTTGCGAACGTCCGGGGATTTCTCCCACGCCAAAGATCCCACCCCCCAAAACTATAGCCAGCCCTCGGCCCCCACTGCCGCCGCTTCCACGGCACCACAGAGACTGGGGCTGCGGTCTCACCTGTGCTACCTATGCCCCGACGTACGAGGCACGCTCGGCGGCGTTTTTTGCCCGAACCCGGCACGGGGCTTGCGAACGTCCGGGGATTTCTCCCACGCCAAAGAGCCTACCCCCGAAAACTATAGGCAGCCCTGTGCCCCCACTGCCGCCGCTTCCACGGCACCACAGAGACTGGGGCTGCGGTCGCACCTGTGCTGGCTATGCTCCGACGTACGAGGCACGTTCGGCGGCATTTTTTGCCCGAACCCGGCACGGGGCTTGCGAACGTCCGGGGATTTCTCCCACACCAAAGAGGCCACCCCCCAAAGCTGTGGCTATCCCTGTGCCCCCACGGCCGCCGCTTCCACGGCACCACAGAGCCTGGGGCTGCGGTCTCACCTGTGCTACCTATGCCCCGACGTATGAGGCACGCTCGGCGGCGTTTTTTGCCCGAACCCGGCACGGGGCTTGCGAACGTCCGGGGATTTCTCCCACGCCAAAGATCCCACCCCCCAATACTATACCCAGCCCTCGACCCCCACTGCCGCCGCTTCCACGGCACCACAGAGGCTGGGGCTGTGGTCGCACCTGTGCTACCTATGCCCCGACGTATGAGGCACGCTCGGCGGCGTTTTTTGCCCGAACCCGGCACGGGGCTTGCGAACGTCCGGGGATTTCTCCCACACCAAAGAGGCCACCCCCCAAAACTATAGGCAGCCCTGTGCCCCCACTGCCGCCGCTTCCACGGCACCACAGAGGCTGGGGCTGCGGTCGCACCTGTGCTACCTATGCCCCGACGTATGAGGCACGCTCGGCGGCGTTTTTTGCCCGAACCCGGCACGGGGCTTGCGAACGTCCGGGGATTTCTCCCACACCAAAGAGGCCACCCCCCAAAACTATAGGCAGCCCTGTGCCCCCACTGCCGCCGCTTCCACGGCACCACAGAGACTGGGGCTGCGGTCTCACCTGTGCTACCTATGCCCCGACGTACGAGGCACGCTCGGCGGCGTTTTTTGCCCGAACCCGGCACGGGGCTTGCGAACGTCCGGGGATTTCTCCCACGCCAAAGAGGCCACCCCCCAAAACTATAGCCAGCCCTGTGCCCCCACTGCCGCCGCTTCCACGGCACCACAGAGACTGGGGCTGCGGTCTCACCTGTGCTACCTATGCCCCGACGTATGAGGCACGCTCGGCGGCGTTTTTTGCCCGAACCCGGCACGGGGCTTGCGAACGTCCGGGGATTTCTCCCACGCCAAAGATCCCACCCCCCAAAACTATAGCCAGCCCTCGGCCCCCACTGCCGCCGCTTCCACGGCACCACAGAGACTGGGGCTGCGGTCTCACCTGTGCTGCCTATGCCCCGACGTACGAGGCACGCTCGGCGGCGTTTTTTGCCCGAACCCGGCTCGGGGCTTGCGAACGTCCGGGGATTTCTCCCACGCCAAAGAGCCTACCCCCGAAAACTATAGGCAGCCCTGTGCCCCCACTGCCGCCGCTTCCACGGCACCACAGAGACTGGGGCTGCGGTCGCACCTGTGCTGGCTATGCTCCGACGTACGAGGCACGTTCGGCGGCATTTTTTGCCCGAACCCGGCACGGGGCTTGCGAACGTCCGGGGATTTCTCCCACGCCAAAGATCCCACCCCCCAAAACTATAGCCAGCCCTGTGCCCCCACTGCCGCCGCTTCCACAGCACCACAGAGACTGGGGCTGCGGTCTCACCTGTGCTACCTATGCCTCGACGTACGAGGCACGCTCGGCGGCGTTTTTTGCCCGAACCCGGCACGGGGCTTGCGAACGTCCGGGGATTTCTCCCACGCCAAAGAGGCCACCCCCCAAAGCTGTGGCTAGCCCTGTGCCCCCACGGCCGCCGCTTCCACGGCACCACAGAGACTGGAGCTGCGGTCTCACCTGTGCTACCTATGCCCCGACGTATGAGGCACGCTCGGCGGCGTTTTTTGCCCGAACCCGGCACGGGGCTTGCGAACGTCCGGGGATTTCTCCCACGCCAAAGATCCCACCCCCCAATACTATAGCCAGCCCTGTGCCCCCACTGCCGCCGCTTCCACGGCACCACAGAGGCTGGGGCTGCGGTCGCACCTGTGCTACCTATGCCCCGACGTATGAGGCACGCTCGGCGGCGTTTTTTGCCCGAACCCGGCACGGGGCTTGCGAACGTCCGGGGATTTCTCCCACACCAAAGAGGCCACCCCCCAAAACTATAGCCAGCCCTGTGCACCCACTGCCGCCGCTTCCACAGCACCACAGAGACTGGGGCTGCGGTCTCACCTGTGCTACCTATGCCCCGACGTACGAGGCACGCTCGGCGGCGTTTTTTGCCCGAACCCGGCACGGGGCTTGCGAACGTCCGGGGATTTCTCCCACGCCAAAGAGCCCACCCCCCAAAACTATAGCCAGCCCTGTGCCCCCACTGCCGCCGCTTCCACGGCACCACAGAGACTGGGGCTGCGGTCTCACCTGTGCTACCTATGCCCCGACGTACGAGGCACGCTCGGCGGCGTTTTTTGCCCGAACCCGGCACGGGGCTTGCGAACGTCCGGGGATTTCTCCCACGCCAAAGAGCCCACCCCCCAAAACTATAGCCAGCCCTGTGCCCCCACTGCCGCCGCTTCCACAGCACCACAGAGACTGGGGCTGCGGTCTCACCTGTGCTACCTATGCCTCGACGTACGAGGCACGCTCGGCGGCGTTTTTTGCCCGAACCCGGCACGGGGCTTGCGAACGTCCGGGGATTTCTCCCACGCCAAAGAGCCCACCCCCCAAAACTATAGCCAGCCCTGTGCCCCCACGGCCGCCGCTTCCACAGCACCACAGAGACTGGGGCTGCGGTCTCACCTGTGCTACCTATGCCTCGACGTACGAGGCACGCTCGGCGGCGTTTTTTGCCCGAACCCGGCACGGGGCTTGCGAACGTCCGGGGATTTCTCCCACGCCAAAGAGGCCACCCCCCAAAGCTGTGGCTAGCCCTGTGCCCCCACGGCCGCCGCTTCCACGGCACCACAGAGACTGGGGCTGCGGTCTCACCTGTGCTACCTATGCCCCGACGTATGAGGCACGCTCGGCGGCGTTTTTTGCCCGAACCCGGCACGGGGCTTGCGAACGTCCGGGGATTTCTCCCACGCCAAAGAGGCCACCCCCCAAACTATAGCCAGCCCTCGGCCCCCACTGCTGCCGCTTCCACAGCACCACAGAGACTGGGGCTGCGGTCTCACCTGTGCTGCCTATGGCCCGAACTATGAGGCACGCTCGGCGGCGTTTTTTGCCCGAACCCGGCACGGGGCTTGCGAACGTCTGGGGATTTCTCCCACGCCAAAGATCCCACCCCCCAAAACTATAGCCAGCCCTCGGCCCCCACTGCCGCCGCTTCCACGGCACCACAGAGACTGGGGCTGCGGTCTCACCTGTGCTGCCTATGCCCCGACGTACGAGGCACGCTCGGGGGCGTTTTTTGCCCGAACGCGGCTCGGGGCTTGCGAACGTCCGGGGATTTCTCCCACGCCAAAGAGGCCACCCCCCAAAATTATAGCCAGCCCTGTGCCCCCACTGCCGCCGCTTCCACGGCACCACAGAGACTGGGGCTGCGGTCTCACCTGTGCTACCTATGCCCCGACGTACGAGGCACGTTCGGCGGCGTTTTTTGCCCGAACCCTGCACGGGGCTTGCGAACGTCCGGGGATTTCTCCCACGCCAAAGAGGCCACCCCCCAAAACTATAGCCACCCCTGTGCCCCCACTGCCGCCGCTTCCACGGCACCACAGAGACTGGGGCTGCGGTCTCACCTGTGCTACCTATGCCCCGACGTATGAGGCACGCTCGGCGGCATTTTTGCCCGAACCCGGCTCGGGGCTTGCGAACGTCCGGGGATTTCTCCCACACCAAAGAGGCCACCCCCCAAAACTATACCCAGCCCTGTGCCCCCACTGCCGCCGCTTCCACGGCACCACAGAGACTGGGGCTGCGGTCTCACCTGTGCTACCTATGCCCCGACGTACGAGGCACGCTCGGTGGCGTTTTTTGCCCGAACCCGGCACGAGGCTTGCGAACGTCCGGGGATTTCTCCCACGCCAAAGATCCCACCCCGCAAAACTATAGCCACCCCTGTGCCTCCTCTGCCGCCGCTTCCACGGCACCACAGAGCCTGGGGCTGCGGTCTCACCTGTGCTACCTATGCCCCGACGTACGAGGCACGTTCGGCGGCGTTTTTTGCCCGAACCCGGCACGGGGCTTGCGAACGTCCGGGGATTTCTCCCACGCCAAAGAGGCCACCCCCCAAAATTATAGCCAGCCCTGTGCCCCCACTGCCGCCGCTTCCACGGCACCACAGAGACTGGGGCTGCGGTCTCACCTGTGCTACCTATGCCCCGACGTATGAGGCACGCTCGGCGGCGTTTTTTGCCCGAACCCGGCACGGGGCTTGCGAACGTCCGGGGATTTCTCCCACGCCAAAGATCCCACCCCCCAAAACTATAGCCAGCCCTCGGCCCCCACTGCCGCCGCTTCCACGGCACCACAGAGACTGGGGCTGCGGTCTCACCTGTGCTGCCTATGCCCCGACGTACGAGGCACGCTCGGCGGCGTTTTTTGCCCGAACCCGGCTCGGGGCTTGCGAACGTCCGGGGATTTCTCCCACGCCAAAGAGCCTACCCCCGAAAACTATAGGCAGCCCTGTGCCCCCACTGCCGCCGCTTCCACGGCACCACAGAGACTGGGGCTGCGGTCGCACCTGTGCTGGCTATGCTCCGACGTACGAGGCACGTTCGGCGGCATTTTTTGCCCGAACCCGGCACGGGGCTTGCGAACGTCCGGGGATTTCTCCCACACCAAAGAGGCCACCCCCCAAAGCTGTGGCTATCCCTGTGCCCCCACGGCCGCCGCTTCCACGGCACCACAGAGCCTGGGGCTGCGGTCTCACCTGTGCTACCTATGCCCCGACGTATGAGGCACGCTCGGCGGCGTTTTTTGCCCGAACCCGGCACGGGGCTTGCGAACGTCCGGGGATTTCTCCCACGCCAAAGATCCCACCCCCCAATACTATACCCAGCCCTCGACCCCCACTGCCGCCGCTTCCACGGCACCACAGAGACTGGGGCTGCGGTCGCACCTGTGCTACCTATGCCCCGACGTATGAGGCACGCTCGGCGGCGTTTTTTGCCCGAACCCGGCACGGGGCTTGCGAACGTCCGGGGATTTCTCCCACACCAAAGAGGCCACCCCCCAAAACTATAGCCAGCCCTCGGCCCCCACTGCCGCCGCTTCCACGGCACCACAGAGACTGGGGCTGCGGTCTCACCTGTGCTACCTATGCCCCGACGTACGAGGCACGCTCGGCGGCGTTTTTTGCCCGAACCCGGCACGGGGCTTGCGAACGTCCGGGGATTTCTCCCACGCCAAAGAGCCCACCCCCCAAAACTATAGCCAGCCCTGTGCCCCCACTGCCGCCGCTTCCACGGCACCACAGAGACTGGGGCTGCGGTCTCACCTGTGCTACCTATGCCCCGACGTACGAGGCACGCTCGGCGGCGTTTTTTGCCCGAACCCGGCTCGGGGCTTGCGAACGTCCGGGGATTTCTCCCACGCCAAAGAGACTACCCCCGAAAACTATAGGCAGCCCTGTGCCCCCACTGCCGCCGCTTCCACGGCACCACAGAGGCTGGGGCTGCGGTCGCACCTGTGCTACCTATGCCCCGACGTATGAGGCACGCTCGGCGGCGTTTTTTGCCCGAACCCGGCACGGGGCTTGCGAACGTCCGGGGATTTCTCCCACACCAAAGAGGCCACCCCCCAAAACTATAGGCAGCCCTGTGCCCCCACTGCCGCCGCTTCCACGGCACCACAGAGGCTGGGGCTGCGGTCGCACCTGTGCTACCTATGCCCCGACGTATGAGGCACGCTCGGCGGCGTTTTTTGCCCGAACCCGGCACGGGGCTTGCGAACGTCCGGGGATTTCTCCCACACCAAAGAGGCCACCCCCCAAAACTATAGGCAGCCCTGTGCCCCCACTGCCGCCGCTTCCACGGCACCACAGAGACTGGGGCTGCGGTCTCACCTGTGCTACCTATGCCCCGACGTACGAGGCACGCTCGGCGGCCTTTTTTGCCCGAACCCGGCACGGGTCTTGCGAACGTCCGGGGATTTCTCCCACGCCAAAGAGGCCACCCCCCAAAACTATAGCCAGCCCTGTGCCCCCACTGCCGCCGCTTCCACGGCACCACAGAGACTGGGGCTGCGGTCTCACCTGTGCTACCTATGCCCCGACGTATGAGGCACGCTCGGCGGCGTTTTTTGCCCGAACCCGGCACGGGGCTTGCGAACGTCCGGGGATTTCTCCCACGCCAAAGATCCCACCCCCCAAAACTATAGCCAGCCCTCGGCCCCCACTGCCGCCGCTTCCACGGCACCACAGAGACTGGGGCTGCGGTCTCACCTGTGCTGCCTATGCCCCGACGTACGAGGCACGCTCGGCGGCGTTTTTTGCCCGAACCCGGCTCGGGGCTTGCGAACGTCCGGGGATTTCTCCCACGCCAAAGAGCCTACCCCCGAAAACTATAGGCAGCCCTGTGCCCCCACTGCCGCCGCTTCCACGGCACCACAGAGACTGGGGCTGCGGTCGCACCTGTGCTGGCTATGCTCCGACGTACGAGGCACGTTCGGCGGCATTTTTTGCCCGAACCCGGCACGGGGCTTGCGAACGTCCGGGGATTTCTCCCACGCCAAAGATCCCACCCCCCAAAACTATAGCCAGCCCTGTGCCCCCACTGCCGCCGCTTCCACAGCACCACAGAGACTGGGGCTGCGGTCTCACCTGTGCTACCTATGCCTCGACGTACGAGGCACGCTCGGCGGCGTTTTTTGCCCGAACCCGGCACGGGGCTTGCGAACGTCCGGGGATTTCTCCCACGCCAAAGAGCCCACCCCCCAAAACTATAGCCAGCCCTGTGCCCCCACGGCCGCCGCTTCCACAGCACCACAGAGACTGGGGCTGCGGTCTCACCTGTGCTACCTATGCCTCGACGTACGAGGCACGCTCGGCGGCGTTTTTTGCCCGAACCCGGCACGGGGCTTGCGAACGTCCGGGGATTTCTCCCACGCCAAAGAGGCCACCCCCCAAAGCTGTGGCTAGCCCTGTGCCCCCACGGCCGCCGCTTCCACGGCACCACAGAGACTGGGGCTGCGGTCTCACCTGTGCTACCTATGCCCCGACGTATGAGGCACGCTCGGCGGCGTTTTTTGCCCGAACCCGGCACGGGGCTTGCGAACGTCCGGGGATTTCTCCCACGCCAAAGAGGCCACCCCCCAAACTATAGCCAGCCCTCGGCCCCCACTGCTGCCGCTTCCACAGCACCACAGAGACTGGGGCTGCGGTCTCACCTGTGCTGCCTATGGCCCGAACTATGAGGCACGCTCGGCGGCGTTTTTTGCCCGAACCCGGCACGGGGCTTGCGAACGTCTGGGGATTTCTCCCACGCCAAAGATCCCACCCCCCAAAACTATAGCCAGCCCTCGGCCCCCACTGCCGCCGCTTCCACGGCACCACAGAGACTGGGGCTGCGGTCTCACCTGTGCTGCCTATGCCCCGACGTACGAGGCACGCTCGGGGGCGTTTTTTGCCCGAACGCGGCTCGGGGCTTGCGAACGTCCGGGGATTTCTCCCACGCCAAAGAGGCCACCCCCCAAAATTATAGCCAGCCCTGTGCCCCCACTGCCGCCGCTTCCACGGCACCACAGAGACTGGGGCTGCGGTCTCACCTGTGCTACCTATGCCCCGACGTACGAGGCACGTTCGGCGGCGTTTTTTTGCCCGAACCCTGCACGGGGCTTGCGAACGTCCGGGGATTTCTCCCACGCCAAAGAGGCCACCCCCCAAAACTATAGCCACCCCTGTGCCCCCACTGCCGCCGCTTCCACGGCACCACAGAGACTGGGGCTGCGGTCTCACCTGTGCTACCTATGCCCCGACGTATGAGGCACGCTCGGCGGCATTTTTGCCCGAACCCGGCTCGGGGCTTGCGAACGTCCGGGGATTTCTCCCACACCAAAGAGGCCACCCCCCAAAACTATACCCAGCCCTGTGCCCCCACTGCCGCCGCTTCCACGGCACCACAGAGACTGGGGCTGCGGTCTCACCTGTGCTACCTATGCCCCGACGTACGAGGCACGCTCGGTGGCGTTTTTTGCCCGAACCCGGCACGAGGCTTGCGAACGTCCGGGGATTTCTCCCACGCCAAAGATCCCACCCCGCAAAACTATAGCCACCCCTGTGCCTCCTCTGCCGCCGCTTCCACGGCACCACAGAGCCTGGGGCTGCGGTCTCACCTGTGCTACCTATGCCCCGACGTACGAGGCACGTTCGGCGGCGTTTTTTGCCCGAACCCGGCACGGGGCTTGCGAACGTCCGGGGATTTCTCCCACGCCAAAGAGGCCACCCCCCAAAATTATAGCCAGCCCTGTGCCCCCACTGCCGCCGCTTCCACGGCACCACAGAGACTGGGGCTGCGGTCTCACCTGTGCTACCTATGCCCCGACGTATGAGGCACGCTCGGCGGCGTTTTTTGCCCGAACCCGGCACGGGGCTTGCGAACGTCCGGGGATTTCTCCCACGCCAAAGATCCCACCCCCCAAAACTATAGCCAGCCCTCGGCCCCCACTGCCGCCGCTTCCACGGCACCACAGAGACTGGGGCTGCGGTCTCACCTGTGCTGCCTATGCCCCGACGTACGAGGCACGCTCGGCGGCGTTTTTTGCCCGAACCCGGCTCGGGGCTTGCGAACGTCCGGGGATTTCTCCCACGCCAAAGAGCCTACCCCCGAAAACTATAGGCAGCCCTGTGCCCCCACTGCCGCCGCTTCCACGGCACCACAGAGACTGGGGCTGCGGTCGCACCTGTGCTGGCTATGCTCCGACGTACGAGGCACGTTCGGCGGCATTTTTTGCCCGAACCCGGCACGGGGCTTGCGAACGTCCGGGGATTTCTCCCACACCAAAGAGGCCACCCCCCAAAGCTGTGGCTATCCCTGTGCCCCCACGGCCGCCGCTTCCACGGCACCACAGAGCCTGGGGCTGCGGTCTCACCTGTGCTACCTATGCCCCGACGTATGAGGCACGCTCGGCGGCGTTTTTTGCCCGAACCCGGCACGGGGCTTGCGAACGTCCGGGGATTTCTCCCACGCCAAAGATCCCACCCCCCAATACTATACCCAGCCCTCGACCCCCCACTGCCGCCGCTTCCACGGCACCACAGAGACTGGGGCTGCGGTCGCACCTGTGCTACCTATGCCCCGACGTATGAGGCACGCTCGGCGGCGTTTTTTGCCCGAACCCGGCACGGGGCTTGCGAACGTCCGGGGATTTCTCCCACACCAAAGATCCCACCCCCCAAAACTATAGGCAGCCCTGTGCCCCCACTGCCGCCGCTTCCACGGCACCACAGAGACTGGGGCTGCGGTCTCACCTGTGCTACCTATGCCCCGACGTACGAGGCACGCTCGGTGGCGTTTTTTGCCCGAACCCCGGCACGGGGCTTGCGAACGTCCGGGGATTTCTCCCACGCCAAAGAGGCCACCCCGCAAAACTATAGCCAGCCCTCGGCCCCCACTGCCGCCGCTTCCACGGCACCACAGAGACTGGGGCTGCGGTCGCACCTGTGCTGCCTATGCCCCGACGTACGAGGCACGCTCGGCGGCGTTTTTTGCCCGAACCCCGCTCGGGGCTTGCGAACGTCCGGGGATTTCTCCCACACCAAAGATCCCACCCCCCAAAACTATAGCCAGCCCTGTGCCCCCACTGCCGCCGCTTCCACGGCACCACAGAGACTGGGGCTGCGGTCTCACCTGTGCTACCTATGCCCCGACGTACGAGGCACGCTCGGCGGCGTTTTTTGCCCGAACCCGGCACGGGGCTTGCGAACGTCCGGGGATTTCTCCCACGCCAAAGAGCCCACCCCCCAAAACTATAGCCAGCCCTGTGCCCCCACTGCCGCCGCTTCCACAGCACCACAGAGACTGGGGCTGCGGTCTCACCTGTGCTACCTATGCCTCGACGTACGAGGCACGCTCGGCGGCGTTTTTTGCCCGAACCCGGCACGGGGCTTGCGAACGTCCGGGGATTTCTCCCACGCCAAAGAGGCCACCCCCCAAAACTATAGCCAGCCCTCGGCCCCCACTGCCGCCGCTTCCACGGCACCACAGAGACTGGGGCTGCGGTCTCACCTGTGCTGCCTATGCCCCAACGTACGAGGCACGCTCGGCGGCGTTTTTTGCCCGAACCCGGCACGGGGCTTGCGAACGTCCGGGGATTTCTCCCACGCCAAAGATCCCACCCCGCAAAACTATAGCCACCCCTGTGCCTCCTCTGCCGCCGCTTCCACGGCACCACAGAGACTGGGGCTGCGGTCTCACCTGTGCTGCCTATGCTCCGACGTACGAGGCACGCTCGGCGGCGTTTTTTGCCCGAACCCGGCACGGGGCTTGCGAACGTCCGGGGATTTCTCCCACGCCAAAGATCCCACCCCCCAAAACTATAGCCACCCCTGTGCCTCCTCTGCCGCCGCTTCCACGGCACCACAGAGACTGGGGCTGCGGTCTCACCTGTGTTACCTATGCCCCGACATACGAGGCACGTTCGGCGGCGTTTTTTGCCCGAACCCGGCACGGGGCTTGCGAACGTCCGGGGATTTCTCCCACGCCAAAGAGGCCACCCCCCAAACTATAGCCAGCCCTCGGCCCCCACTGCTGCCGCTTCCACGGCACCACAGAGACTGGGGCTGCGGTCTCACCTGTGCTGCCTATGGCCCGACGTATGAGGCACGCTCGGCGGCGTTTTTTGCCCGAACCCGGCACGGGGCTTGCGAACGTCCGGGGATTTCTCCCACGCCAAAGATCCCACCCCCCAAAACTATAGCCAGCCCTCGGCCCCCACTGCCGCCGCTTCCACGGCACCACAGAGACTGGGGCTGCGGTCGCACCTGTGCTGCCTATGCCCCGACGTACGAGGCACGCTCGGGGGCGTTTTTTGCCCGAACGCGGCTCGGGGCTTGCGAACGTCCGGGGATTTCTCCCACACCAAAGAGCCCAGCCCCCAAAATTATAGCCAGCCGTGTGCCCCCACTGCCGCCGCTTCCACGGCACCACAGAGACTGGGGCTGCGGTCTCACCTGTGCTACCTATGCCCCGACGTACGAGGCACGTTCGGCGGCGTTTTTTGCCCGAACCCGGCACGGGGCTTGCGAACGTCCGGGGATTTCTCCCACGCCAAAGAGGCCACCCCCCAAAACTATAGCCAGCCCTGTGCCCCCACTGCCGCCGCTTCCACGGCACCACAGAGACTGGGGCTGCGGTCTCACCTGTGCTACCTATGCCCCGACGTATGAGGCACGCTCGGCGGCGTTTTTTGCCCGAACCCGGCACGGGGCTTGCGAACGTCCGGGGATTTCTCCCACGCCAAAGATCCCACCCCCCAAAACTATAGCCAGCCCTCGGCCCCCACTGCCGCCGCTTCCACGGCACCACAGAGACTGGGGCTGCGGTCTCACCTGTGCTGCCTATGCCCCGACGTACGAGGCACGCTCGGCGGCGTTTTTTGCCCGAACCCGGCACGGGGCTTGCGAACGTCCGGGGATTTCTCCCACGCCAAAGAGCCTACCCCCGAAAACTATAGGCAGCCCTGTGCCCCCACTGCCGCCGCTTCCACGGCACCACAGAGACTGGGGCTGCGGTCGCACCTGTGCTGGCTATGCTCCGACGTACGAGGCACGTTCGGCGGCATTTTTTGCCCGAACCCGGCACGGGGCTTGCGAACGTCCGGGGATTTCTCCCACACCAAAGAGGCCACCCCCCAAAGCTGTGGCTATCCCTGTGCCCCCACGGCCGCCGCTTCCACGGCACCACAGAGCCTGGGGCTGCGGTCTCACCTGTGCTACCTATGCCCCGACGTATGAGGCACGCTCGGCGGCGTTTTTTGCCCGAACCCGGCACGGGGCTTGCGAACGTCCGGGGATTTCTCCCACGCCAAAGATCCCACCCCCCAATACTATACCCAGCCCTCGACCCCCACTGCCGCCGCTTCCACGGCACCACAGAGGCTGGGGCTGTGGTCGCACCTGTGCTACCTATGCCCCGACGTATGAGGCACGCTCGGCGGCGTTTTTTGCCCGAACCCGGCACGGGGCTTGCGAACGTCCGGGGATTTCTCCCACACCAAAGAGGCCACCCCCCAAAACTATAGGCAGCCCTGTGCCCCCACTGCCGCCGCTTCCACGGCACCACAGAGGCTGGGGCTGCGGTCGCACCTGTGCTACCTATGCCCCGACGTACGAGGCACGCTCGGCGGCGTTTTTTGCCTGAACCCGGCACGGGGCTTGCGAACGTCCGGGGATTTCTCCCACGCCAAAGATCCCACCCCCCAAAACTATAGCCAGCCCTGTGCCCCCACTGCCGCCGCTTCCACAGCACCACAGAGACTGGGGCTGCGGTCTCACCTGTGCTACCTATGCCTCGACGTACGAGGCACGCTCGGCGGCGTTTTTTGCCCGAACCCGGCACGGGGCTTGCGAACGTCCGGGGATTTCTCCCACGCCAAAGAGGCCACCCCCCAAAGCTGTGGCTAGCCCTGTGCCCCCACGGCCGCCGCTTCCACGGCACCACAGAGACTGGAGCTGCGGTCTCACCTGTGCTACCTATGCCCCGACGTATGAGGCACGCTCGGCGGCGTTTTTTGCCCGAACCCGGCACGGGGCTTGCGAACGTCCGGGGATTTCTCCCACGCCAAAGATCCCACCCCCCAATACTATAGCCAGCCCTGTGCCCCCACTGCCGCCGCTTCCACGGCACCACAGAGGCTGGGGCTGCGGTCGCACCTGTGCTACCTATGCCCCGACGTATGAGGCACGCTCGGCGGCGTTTTTTGCCCGAACCCGGCACGGGGCTTGCGAACGTCCGGGGATTTCTCCCACACCAAAGAGGCCACCCCCCAAAGCTGTGGCCAGCCCTCGGCCCCCACTGCCGCCGCTTCCATGCCACCACAGAGACTGGGGCTGCGGTCTCACCTGTGCTACCTATGCCCCGACGTACGAGGCACGCTCGGCGGCGTTTTTTGCCCGAACCCGGCACGGGGCTTGCGAACGTCCGGGGATTTCTCCCACGCCAAAGAGCCCACCCCCCAAAACTATAGCCAGCCCTGTGCCCCCACTGCCGCCGCTTCCACGGCACCACAGAGACTGGGGCTGCGGTCTCACCTGTGCTACCTATGCCCGACGTACGAGGCACGCTCGGCGGCGTTTTTTGCCCGAACCCGGCACGGGGCTTGCGAACGTCCGGGGATTTCTCCCACGCCAAAGAGCCCACCCCCCAAAACTATAGCCAGCCCTGTGCCCCCACTGCCGCCGCTTCCACGGCACCACAGAGACTGGGGCTGCGGTCTCACCTGTGCTACCTATGCCTCGACGTACGAGGCACGCTCGGCGGCGTTTTTTGCCCGAACCCGGCACGGGGCTTGCGAACGTCCGGGGATTTCTCCCACGCCAAAGAGGCCACCCCCCAAAGCTGTGGCTAGCCCTGTGCCCCCACGGCCGCCGCTTCCACGGCACCACAGAGACTGGAGCTGCGGTCTCACCTGTGCTACCTATGCCCCGACGTATGAGGCACGCTCGGCGGCGTTTTTTGCCCGAACCCGGCACGGGGCTTGCGAACGTCCGGGGATTTCTCCCACGCCAAAGATCCCACCCCCCCAATACTATAGCCAGCCCTGTGCCCCCACTGCCGCCGCTTCCACGGCACCACAGAGGCTGGGGCTGCGGTCGCACCTGTGCTACCTATGCCCCGACGTATGAGGCACGCTCGGCGGCGTTTTTTGCCCGAACCCGGCACGGGGCTTGCGAACGTCCGGGGATTTCTCCCACACCAAAGAGGCCACCCCCCAATACTATAGCCAGCCCTGTGCACCCACTGCCGCCGCTTCCACAGCACCACAGAGACTGGGCTGCGGTCTCACCTGTGCTACCTATGCCCCGACGTACGAGGCACGCTCGGCGGCGTTTTTTGCCCGAACCCGGCACGGGGCTTGCGAACGTCCGGGGATTTCTCCCACGCCAAAGAGCCCACCCCCCAAAACTATAGCCAGCCCTGTGCCCCCACTGCCGCCGCTTCCACGGCACCACAGAGACTGGGGCTGCGGTCTCACCTGTGCTACCTATGCCCCGACGTACGAGGCACGCTCGGCGGCGTTTTTTGCCCGAACCCGGCACGGGCTTGCGAACGTCCGGGGATTCTCCCACGCCAAAGAGCCCACCCCCCTAAACTATAGCCAGCCCTGTGCCCCCACTCGCCGCCGCTTCCACAGCACCACAGAGACTGGGGCTGCGGTCTCACCTGTGCTAGCTATGCCTCGACGTACGAGGCACGCTCGGCGGCGTTTTTTGCCCGAACCCGGCACGGGGCTTGCGAACGTCCGGGGATTTCTCCCACGCCAAAGAGCCCACCCCCCCAAAATCTATAGCCAGCCCTGTGCTCCCACGGCCGCCGCTTCCACACGCACCACAGAGACTGGGGCTGCGGTCTCACCTGTGCTACCTATGCCTCGACGTACGAGGCACGCTCGGCGGCGTTTTTTGCCCGAACCCGGCACGGGGCTTGCGAACGTCCGGGGATTTCTCCCACGCCAAAGAGGCCACCCCCCAAAGCTGTGGCTAGCCCTGTGCCCCCACGGCCCGCCGCTTCCCACGGCACCACAGAGGCTGGGGCTGCGGTCTCACCTGTGCTACCTATGCCCCTACGTATGAGGCACGCTCGGCGGCGTTTTTTGCCCGAACCCGGCACGGGGCTTGCGAACGTCCGGGGATTTCTCCCACACCAAAGATCCCACCCCCCAAAACTATAGGCAGCCCTGTGCCCCCACTGCCGCCGCTTCCACGGCACCACAGAGACTGGGGCTGCGGTCTCACCTGTGCTACCTATGCCCCGACGTACGAGGCACGCTCGGCGGCGTTTTTTGCCCGAACCCGGCACGGGGCTTGCGAACGTCCGGGGATTTCTCCCACGCCAAAGATCCCACCCCCCAAAACTATAGCCACCCCTGTGCCTCCTCTGCCGCCGCTTCCACAGCACCACAGAGACTGGGGCTGCGGTCTCACCTGTGTTACCTATGCCCCGACATACGAGGCACGTTCGGCGGCGTTTTTTGCCCGAACCCGGCACGGGGCTTGCGAACGTCCGGGGATTTCTCCCACACCAAAGAGCCCAGCCCCCAAAGCTGTGGCCAGCCCTGTGCACCCACTGCCGCTGCTTCCACGGCACCACAGAGACTGGGGCTGCGGTCTCACCTGTGCTACCTATGCCCCGACGTACGAGGCACGCTCGGCGGCGTTTTTGCCCGAACCCGGCACGGGGCTTGCGAACGTCCGGGGATTTCTCCCACGCCAAGATCCTACCCCCCAAAGCTGTGGCTAGCCCTCGGCCCCCACTGCCCGCCGCTTCCACGGCACCACAGAGCCTGGGGCTGCGGTCTCACCTGTGCTACCTATGCCCCGACGTACGAGGCACGGTTCGGCGGCGTTTTTTGCCCGAACCCGGCTCGGGGCTTGCGAACGTCCGGGGATTTCTCCCACGCCAAAGAGGCCACCCCCCAAACTATAGCCAGCCCTCGGCCCCCACTGCTGCCGCTTCCACGGCACCACAGAGACTGGGGCTGCGGTCTCACCTGTGCTGCCTATGGCCCGAACTATGAGGCACGCTCGGCGGCGTTTTTTGCCCGAACCCGGCACGGGGCTTGCGAACGTCCGGGGATTTCTCCCACGCCAAAGAGCCTACCCCCGAAAACTATAGGCAGCCCTGTGCCCCCACTGCCGCCGCTTCCACGGCACCACAGAGACTGGGGCTGCGGTCGCACCTGTGCTGGCTATGCTCCGACGTACGAGGCACGTTCGGCGGCATTTTTTGCCCGAACCCGGCACGGGGCTTGCGAACGTCCGGGGATTTCTCCCACACCAAAGAGGCCACCCCCCAAAGCTGTGGCTATCCCTGTGCCCCCACGGCCGCCGCTTCCACGGCACCACAGAGCCTGGGGCTGCGGTCTCACCTGTGCTACCTATGCCCCGACGTATGAGGCACGCTCGGCGGCGTTTTTTGCCCGAACCCGGCACGGGGCTTGCGAACGTCCGGGGATTTCTCCCACGCCAAAGATCCCACCCCCCAATACTATACCCAGCCCTCGACCCCCACTGCCGCCGCTTCCACGGCACCACAGAGGCTGGGGCTGCGGTCGCACCTGTGCTACCTATGCCCCGACGTATGAGGCACGCTCGGCGGCGTTTTTTGCCCGAACCCGGCACGGGGCTTGCGAACGTCCGGGGATTTCTCCCACACCAAAGAGGCCACCCCCCAAAACTATAGGCAGCCCTGTGCCCCCACTGCCGCCGCTTCCACGGCACCACAGAGACTGGGGCTGCGGTCTCACCTGTGCTACCTATGCCCCGACGTACGAGGCACGCTCGGCGGCGTTTTTTGCCCGAACCCGGCACGGGGCTTGCGAACTTCCGGGGATTTCTCCCACGCCAAAGAGCCCACCCCCCAAAACTATAGCCAGCCCTGTGCCCCCACTGCCGCCGCTTCCACGGCACCACAGAGACTGGGGCTGCGGTCTCACCTGTGCTACCTATGCCCCGACGTACGAGGCACGTTCGGCGGCGTTTTTTGCCCGAACCCGGCTCGGGGCTTGCGAACGTCCGGGGATTTCTCCCACACCAAAGATCCCACCCCCCAAAACTATAGGCAGCCCTGTGCCCCCACTGCCGCCGCTTCCACGGCACCACAGAGACTGGGGCTGCGGTCTCACCTGTGCTACCTATGCCCCGACGTACGAGGCACGCTCGGTGGCGTTTTTTGCCCGAACCCGGCACGGGCCTTGCGAACGTCCGGGGATTTCTCCCACGCCAAAGAGGCCACCACGCAAAACTATAGCCAGCCCTCGGCCCCCACTGCCGCCGCTTCCACGGCACCACAGAGACTGGGGCTGCGGTCGCACCTGTGCTGCCTATGCCCCGACGTACGAGGCACGCTCGGCGGCGTTTTTTGCCCGAACCCCGCTCGGGGCTTGCGAACGTCCGGGGATTTCTCCCACGCCAAAGAGGCCACCCCCCAAAATTATAGCCAGTCCTGTGCCCCCACTGCCGACGCTTCCACGGCACCACAGAGACTGGGGCTGCGGTCTCACCTGTGCTGCCTATGCCCCGACGTACGAGGCACGCTCGGCGGCGTTTTTTGCCCGAACCCGGCACGGGGCTTGCGAACGTCCGGGGATTTCTCCCACGCCAAAGAGGCCACCCCCCAAAACTATAGCCAGCCCTGTGCCCCCACTGCCGCCGCTTCCACAGCACCACAGAGACTGGGGCTGCGGTCTCACCTGTGCTACCTATGCCTCGACGTACGAGGCACGCTCGGCGGCGTTTTTTGCCCGAACCCGGCACGGGGCTTGCGAACGTCCGGGGATTTCTCCCACGCCAAAGAGGCCACCCCCCAAAACTATAGCCAGCCCTCGGCCCCCACTGCCGCCGCTTCCACGGCACCACAGAGACTGGGGCTGCGGTCTCACCTGTGCTGCCTATGCCCCGACGTACGAGGCACGCTCGGCGGCGTTTTTTGCCCGAACCCGGCACGGGGCTTGCGAACGTCCGGGGATTTCTCCCACGCCAAAGATCCCACCCCGCAAAACTATAGCCACCCCTGTGCCTCCTCTGCCGCCGCTTCCACGGCACCACAGAGACTGGGGCTGCGGTCTCACCTGTGTTACCTATGCCCCGACATACGAGGCACGTTCGGCGGCGTTTTTTGCCCGAACCCGGCACGGGGCTTGCGAACGTCCGGGGATTTCTCCCACACCAAAGAGCCCAGCCCCCAAAGCTGTGGCCAGCCCTGTGCACCCACTGCCGCTGCTTCCACGGCACCACAGAGACTGGGGCTGCGGTCTCACCTGTGCTACCTATGCCCCGACGTACGAGGCACGCTCGGCGGCGTTTTTTGCCCGAACCCGGCACGGGGCTTGCGAACGTCCGGGGATTTCTCCCACGCCAAAGATCCTACCCCCCAAAACTATAGCCAGCCCTCGGCCCCCACTGCCGCCGCTTCCACGGCACCACAGAGACTGGGGCTGCGGTCTCACCTGTGCTACCTATGCCCCGACGTACGAGGCACGCTCGGCGGCGTTTTTTGCCCGAACCCGGCACGGGGCTTGCGAACGTCCGGGGATTTCTCCCACGCCAAAGAGGCCACCCCCCAAAACTATAGCCAGCCCTGTGCCCCCACTGCCACCGCTTCCACGGCACCACAGAGGCTGGGGCTGCGGTCGCACCTGTGCTACCTATGCCCCGACGTATGAGGCACGCTCGGCGGCGTTTTTTGCCCGAACCCGGCACGGGGCTTGCGAACGTCTGGGGATTTCTCCCACGCCAAGGAGGCCACCCCCCAAAACTATAGCCAGCCCTCGGCCCCCACTGCCGCCGCTTCCACGGCACTACAGAGATTGCGGCTGCGGTCTCACCTGTGCTACCTATGCCCCGACGTACGAGGCACGCTCGGCGGCGTTTTTTGCCCGAACCCGGCACGGGGCTTGCGAACGTCCGGGGATTTCTCCCACGCCAAAGAGGCCACCCCCCAAAACTATAGCCAGCCCTCGGCCCCCACTGCCGCCGCTTCCACGGCACCACAGAGACTGGGGCTGCGGTCTCACCTGTGCTACCTATGCCCCGACGTACGAGGCACGCTCGGCGGCGTTTTTTGCCCGAACCCGGCACGGGGCTTGCGAACGTCCGGGGATTTCTCCCACGCCAAAGATCCCAGCCCCCAAAACTATAGCCAGCCCTCGGCCCCCACTGCCACCGCTTCCACGGCACCACAGAGACTGGGGCTGCGGTCGCACCTGTGCTACCTATGCCCCGACGTATGAGGCACGCTCGGCGGCATTTTTTGCCCGAACCCAGCACGGGGCTTGCGAACGTCCGGGGATTTCTCCCACGCCAAAGAGGCCACCCCCCAAAACTATAGCCAGCCCTGTGCACCCACTGCCGCCGCTTCCACGGCACCACTAAGACTGGGGCTGCGGACTCACCTGTGCTACCTATGCCCCGACGTACGAGGCACTCTCGGCGGCGTTTTTTGCCCGAACCCGGCACGGGGCTTGCGAACGTCCGGGGCTTGCGAACGTCCGGGGATTTCTCCCACACCAAAGAGCCCAGCCCCCAAAACTATAGCCAGCCCTGTGCACCCACTGCCGCCGCTTCCACGGCACCACAGAGCCTGGGGCTGCGGTCTCACCTGTGCTACCTATGCCCCGACGTACGAGGCACGCTCGGCGGCGTTTTTTGCCCGAACCCGGCACGGGGCTTGCGAACGTCCGGGGATTTCTCCCACGCCAAAAATCCCACTCCCCAAAACTATAGCCAGCCCTCGGCCCCCACTGCCGCCGCTTCCACGGCACCACAGAGACTGGGGCTGCGGTCTCACCTGTGCTGGCTATGCCCCGACGTATGAGGCACACTCGGCGGCGTTTTTTGCCCGAACCCGGCACGGGGCTTGCGAACGTCCGGGGATTTCTCCCACGCCAAAGAGGCCACCCCCCAAAACTATAGCCAGCCCTCGGCCCCCACTGCCGCCGCTTCCACGGCACCACAGAGGCTGGGGCTGCGGTCTCACCTGTGCTACCTATGCCCCGACCTATGAGGCACGCTCGGCGGCGTTTTTTGCCCGAACCCGGCACGGGGCTTGCGAACGTCCGGGGATTTCTCCCACGCCAAAGATCCCAGCCCCCAAAACTATAGCCAGCCCTCGGCCCCCACTGCCACCGCTTCCACGGCACCACAGAGACTGGGGCTGCAGTCGCACCTGTGCTACCTATGCCCCGACGTATGAGGCACGCTCGGCGGCGTTTTTTGCCCGAACCCAGCACGGGGCTTGCGAACGTCCGGGGATTTCTCCCACGCCAAAGAGGCCACCCCCCAAAACTATAGGCAGCCCTGTGCACCCACTGCCGCCGCTTCCACGGCACCACACAGACTGGGGCTGCGGACTCACCTGTGCTACCTATGCCCCGACGTACGAGGCACGCTCGGCGGCGTTTTTTGCCCGAACCCGGCACGGGGCTTGCGAACGTCCGGGGCTTGCGAACGTCCGGGGATTTCTCCCACACCAAAGAGGCCACCCCCCAAAACTATAGCCAGCCCTGTGCACCCACTGCCGCCGCTTCCATGGCACCACTAAGACTGGGGCTGCGGTCTCACCTGTGCTACCTATGCCCCGACGTACGAGGCACGCTCGGCGGCATTTTTTGCCCGAACCCGGCACGGGGCTTGCGAACGTCCGGGGATTTCTCCCACGCCAAAAATCCCACTCCCCAAAACTATAGCCAGCCCTCGGCCCCCACTGCCGCCGCTTCCACGGCACCACAGAGACTGGGGCTGCGGTCTCACCTGTGCTGGCTATGCTCCGACGTACGAGGCACGTTCGGCGGCGTTTTTTGCCCGAACCCGGCACGGGGCTTGCGAACGTCCGGGGATTTCTCCCACACCAAAGAGGCCACCCCCCAAAACTATAGCCAGCCCTCGGCCCCCACTGCCGCCGCTTCCACGGCACCACAGAGGCTGGGGCTGCGGTCTCACCTGTGCTACCTATGCCCCGACCTATGAGGCACACTCGGCGGCGTTTTTTGCCCGAACCCGGCACGGGGCTTGCGAACGTCCGGGGATTTCTCCCACGCCAAAGAGGCCACCCCGCAAAACTATAGCCAGCCCTCGGCCCCCACTGCCGCCGCTTCCACGGCACCACAGAGACTGGGGCTGCGGTCGCACCTGTGCTACCTATGCCCCGACGTATGAGGCACGCTCGGCGGCGTTTTTTGCCCGAACCCGGCACGGGGCTTGCGAACGTCTGGGGATTTCTCCCACGCCAAAGAGGCCACCCCCCAAAACTATAGCCAGCCCTCGGCCCCCACTGCCGCCGCTTCCACGGCACTACAGAGACTGCGGCTGCGGTCTCACCTGTGCTACCTATGCCCCGACGTACGAGGCACGCTCGGCGGCGTTTTTTTGCCCGAACCCGGCACGGGGCTTGCGAACGTCCGGGGATTTCTCCCACGCCAAAGAGGCCACCCCCCAAAACTATAGCCAGCCCTCGGCCCCCACTGCCGCCGCTTCCACGGCACCACAGAGACTGGGGCTGCGGTCTCACCTGTGCTACCTATGCCCCGACGTACGAGGCACGCTCGGCGGCGTTTTTTGCCCGAACCCGGCACGGGGCTTGCGAACGTCCGGGGATTTCTCCCACGCCAAAGATCCCAGCCCCCAAAACTATAGCCAGCCCTCGGCCCCCACTGCCACCGCTTCCACGGCACCACAGAGACTGGGGCTGCAGTCGCACCTGTGCTACCTATGCCCCGACGTATGAGGCACGCTCGGCGGCGTTTTTTGCCCGAACCCAGCACGGGGCTTGCGAACGTCCGGGGATTTCTCCCACGCCAAAGAGGCCACCCCCCAAAACTATAGGCAGCCCTGTGCACCCACTGCCGCCGCTTCCACGGCACCACTAAGACTGGGGCTGCGGACTCACCTGTGCTACCTATGCCCCGACGTACGAGGCACACTCGGCGGCGTTTTTTGCCCGAACCCGGCACGGGGCTTGCGAACGTCCGGGGATTTCTCCCACACCAAAGAGGCCACCCCCCAAAACTATAGCCAGCCCTGTGCACCCACTGCCGCCGCTTCCATGGCACCACTAAGACTGGGGCTGCGGTCTCACCTGTGCTACCTATGCCCCGACGTACGAGGCACGCTCGGCGGCGTTTTTTGCCCGAACCCGGCACGGGGCTTGCGAACGTCCGGGGATTTCTCCCACGCCAAAGAGGCCACCCCCCAAAACTATAGCCAGCCCTGTGCACCCACTGCCGCCGCTTCCATGGCACCACTAAGACTGGGGCTGCGGTCTCACCTGTGCTACCTATGCCCCGACGTACGAGGCACGCTCGGCGGCGTTTTTTGCCCGAACCCGGCACGGGGCTTGCGAACGTCCGGGGATTTCTCCCACGCCAAAGAGGCCACCCCCCAAAGCTGTGGCCAGCCCTGTGCCCCCACTGCCGCCGCTTCCACGGCACCACAGAGACTGGGGCTGCGGTCTCACCTGTGCTACCTATGCCCCGACGTACGAGGCACGCTCGGCGGCGCTTTTTGCCCGAACCGGGCACGGGGCTTGCGAACGTCCGGGGATTTCTCCCACGCCAAAGAGGCCACCCCCCAAAACTATAGCCAGCCCTGTGCCCCCACTGCCGCCGCTTCCACGGCACCACAGAGACTGGGGCTGCGGTCGCACCTGTGCTGCCTATGCCCCGACGTACGAGGCACGCTCGGCGGCGTTTTTTGCCCGAACCCGGCACGGGGCTTGCGTACGTCCGGGGATTTCTCCCACGCCAAAGAGGCCACCCCCCAAAGCTGTGGCCAGCCCTGTGCACCCACTGCCGCCGCTTCCATGGCACCACTAAGACTGGGGCTGCGGTCTCACCTGTGCTACCTATGCCCCGACGTACGAGGCACGCTCGGCGGCGTTTTTTGCCCGAACCCGGCACGGGGCTTGCGAACGTCCGGGGATTTCTCCCACGCCAAAGAGGCCACCCCCCAAAACTATAGCCAGCCCTCGGCCCCCACTGCCGCCGCTTCCACGGCACCACAGAGACTGGGGCTGCGGTCGCACCTGTGCTGCCTATGCCCCGACGTACGAGGCACGCTCGGCGGCGTTTTTTGCCCGAACCCGGCACAGGGCTTGCGAACGTCCGGGGATTTCTCCCACACCAAAGAGCCCAGCCCCCAAAGCTGTGGCCAGCCCTCGGCCCCCACTGCCGCCGCTTCCACGGCACCACAGAGGCTGGGGCTGCGGTCTCACCTGTGCTACCTATGCCCCGACGTACGAGGCACGCTCGGCGGCGTTTTTTGCCCGAACCCGGCACGGGGCTTGCGAACGTCCGGGGATTTCTCCCACGCCAAAGAGGCCACCCCCCAAAGCTGTGGCCAGCCCTGTGCACCCACTGCCGCCGCTTCCACGGCACCACAGAGACTGGGGCTGCGGTCTCACCTGTGCTGCCTATGCCCCGACGTACGAGGCACGCTCGGCGGCGTTTTTTGCCCGAACCCGGCACGGGGCTTGCGAACGTCCGGGGATTTCTCCCACACCAAAGAGGCCACCCCCCAAAACTATAGCCAGCCCTCGGCCCCCACTGCCGCCGCTCCCACGGCACCACTAAGACTGGGGCTGCGGTCTCACCTGTGCTACCTATGCCCCGACGTACGAGGCACGCTCGGCGGCGTTTTTTGCCCGAACCCGGCACGGGGCTTGCGA
The DNA here is from genome assembly GCF_030463565.1 of Pelecanus crispus. Classification (NCBI taxonomy): domain Eukaryota; kingdom Metazoa; phylum Chordata; class Aves; order Pelecaniformes; family Pelecanidae; genus Pelecanus; species Pelecanus crispus. The sequence goes on along the minus strand of NC_134652.1, from coordinate 43,512,612 downwards.
ACGTCCGGGGATTTCTCCCACGCCAAAGAGCCCACCCCCCAAAGCTGTGGCCAGCCCTGTGCACCCACTGCCGCCGCTTCCACGGCACCACAGAGACTGGGGCTGCGGTCTCACCTGTGCTGCCTATGCCCCGACGTATGAGGCACGCTCGGCGGCGTTTTTTGCCCGAACCCGGCACGGGGCTTGCGAACGTCCGGGGATTTCTCCCACGCCAAAGATCCCACCCCCCAATACTATAGCCAGCCCTGTGCCCCCACTGCCGCCGCTTCCACGGCACCACAGAGACTGGGGCTGCGGTCGCACCTGTGCTACCTATGCCCCGACGTATGAGGCACGCTCGGCGGCGTTTTTTGCCCGAACCCGGCACGGGGCTTGCGAACGTCCGGGGATTTCTCCCACACCAAAGAGGCCACCCCCCAAAACTATAGCCAGCCCTGTGCCCCCACTGCTGCCGCTTCCACAGCACCACAGAGACTGGGGCTGCGGTCTCACCTGTGCTACCTATGCCCCGACGTACGAGGCACGCTCGGCGGCGTTTTTTGCCCGAACCCGGCACGGGGCTTGCGAACGTCCGGGGATTTCTCCCACGCCAAAGAGGCCACCCCCCAAAACTATAGCCAGCCCTGTGCCCCCACTGCCGATGCTTCCACGGCACCACAGAGACTGGGGCTGCGGTCTCACCTGTGCTACCTATGCCCCGACGTACGAGGCACGCTCGGCGGCGTTTTTTGCCCGAACCCGGCACGGGGCTTGCGAACGTCCGGGGATTTCTCCCACGCCAAAGAGCCCACCCCCCAAAACTATAGCCAGCCCTGTGCACCCACTGCCGCCGCTTCCACAGCACCACAGAGACTGGGGCTGCGGTCTCACCTGTGCTACCTATGCCTCGACGTACGAGGCACGCTCGGCGGCGTTTTTTGCCCGAACCCGGCACGGGGCTTGCGAACGTCCGGGGATTTCTCCCACGCCAAAGAGGCCACCCCCCAAAGCTGTGGCTAGCCCTGTGCCCCCACGGCCGCCGCTTCCACGGCACCACAGAGACTGGGGCTGCGGTCTCACCTGTGCTACCTATGCCCCGACGTATGAGGCACGCTCGGCGGCGTTTTTTGCCCGAACCCGGCACGGGGCTTGCGAACGTCCGGGGATTTCTCCCACGCCAAAGATCCCACCCCCCAATACTATACCCAGCCCTCGGCCCCCACTGCCGCTGCTTCCACGGCACCACAGAGACTGGGGCTGCGGTCTCACCTGTGCTGCCTATGCCCCAACGTACGAGGCACGCTCGGCGGCGTTTTTTGCCCGAACCCGGCACGGGGCTTGCGAACGTCCGGGGATTTCTCCCACGCCAAAGATCCCACCCCGCAAAACTATAGCCACCCCTGTGCCTCCTCTGCCGCCGCTTCCACGGCACCACAGAGCCTGGGGCTGCGGTCTCACCTGTGCTACCTATGCCCCGACGTACGAGGCACGTTCGGCGGCGTTTTTTGCCCGAACCCGGCACGGGGCTTGCGAACGTCCGGGGATTTCTCCCACGCCAAAGAGGCCACCCCCCAAAATTATAGCCAGCCCTGTGCCCCCACTGCCGCCGCTTCCACGGCACCACAGAGACTGGGGCTGCGGTCTCACCTGTGCTACCTATGCCCCGACGTATGAGGCACGCTCGGCGGCGTTTTTTGCCCGAACCCGGCACGGGGCTTGCGAACGTCCGGGGATTTCTCCCACGCCAAAGATCCCACCCCCCAAAACTATAGCCAGCCCTCGGCCCCCACTGCCGCCGCTTCCACGGCACCACAGAGACTGGGGCTGCGGTCTCACCTGTGCTGCCTATGCCCCGACGTACGAGGCACGCTCGGCGGCGTTTTTTGCCCGAACCCGGCTCGGGGCTTGCGAACGTCCGGGGATTTCTCCCACGCCAAAGAGCCTACCCCCGAAAACTATAGGCAGCCCTGTGCCCCCACTGCCGCCGCTTCCACGGCACCACAGAGACTGGGGCTGCGGTCGCACCTGTGTTGGCTATGCTCCGACGTACGAGGCACGTTCGGCGGCATTTTTTGCCCGAACCCGGCACGGGGCTTGCGAACGTCCGGGGATTTCTCCCACGCCAAAGAGGCCACCCCCCAAAGCTGTGGCCAGCCCTGTGCCCCCACTGCCGCCGCTTCCACGGCACCACAGAGCCTGGGGCTGCGGTCTCACCTGTGCTACCTATGCCCCGACGTATGAGGCACGCTCGGCGGCGTTTTTTGCCCGAACCCGGCACGGGGCTTGCGAACGTCCGGGGATTTCTCCCACGCCAAAGATCCCACCCCCCAATACTATACCCAGCCCTCGACCCCCACTGCCGCCGCTTCCACGGCACCACAGAGGCTGGGGCTGCGGTCGCACCTGTGCTACCTATGCCCCGACGTATGAGGCACGCTCGGCGGCGTTTTTTGCCCGAACCCGGCACGGGGCTTGCGAACGTCCGGGGATTTCTCCCACACCAAAGAGGCCACCCCCCAAAACTATAGCCAGCCCTGTGCCCCCACTGCCGCCGCTTCCACGGCACCACAGAGACTGGGGCTGCGGTCTCACCTGTGCTACCTATGCCCCGACGTACGAGGCACGCTCGGCGGCGTTTTTTGCCCGAACCCGGCACGGGGCTTGCGAACGTCCGGGGATTTCTCCCACGCCAAAGAGCCCACCCCCCAAAACTATAGCCAGCCCTGTGCCCCCACTGCCGCCGCTTCCACGGCACCACAGAGACTGGGGCTGCGGTCTCACCTGTGCTACCTATGCCCCGACGTACGAGGCACGCTCGGCGGCGTTTTTTGCCCGAACCCGGCTCGGGGCTTGCGAACGTCCGGGGATTTCTCCCACGCCAAAGAGACTACCCCCGAAAACTATAGGCAGCCCTGTGCCCCCACTGCCGCCGCTTCCACGGCACCACAGAGACTGGGGCTGCGGTCGCACCTGTGCTGGCTATGCTCCGACGTACGAGGCACGTTCGGCGGCATTTTTTGCCCGAACCCGGCACGGGGCTTGCGAACGTCCGGGGATTTCTCCCACACCAAAGAGGCCACCCCCCAAAGCTGTGGCTATCCCTGTGCCCCCACGGCCGCCGCTTCCACGGCACCACAGAGCCTGGGGCTGCGGTCTCACCTGTGCTACCTATGCCCCGACGTATGAGGCACGCTCGGCGGCGTTTTTTGCCCGAACCCGGCACGGGGCTTGCGAACGTCCGGGGATTTCTCCCACGCCAAAGATCCCACCCCCCAATACTATACCCAGCCCTCGACCCCCACTGCCGCCGCTTCCACGGCACCACAGAGGCTGGGGCTGCGGTCGCACCTGTGCTACCTATGCCCCGACGTATGAGGCACGCTCGGCGGCGTTTTTTGCCCGAACCCGGCACGGGGCTTGCGAACGTCCGGGGATTTCTCCCACTCCAAAGAGGCCACCCCCCAAAACTATAGGCAGCCCTGTGCACCCACTGCCGCCGCTTCCACGGCACCACAGAGACTGGGGCTGCGGTCTCACCTGTGCTACCTATGCCCCGACGTACGAGGCACGCTCGGCGGCGTTTTTTGCCCGAACCCGGCACGGGGCTTGCGAACGTCCGGGGATTTCTCCCACGCCAAAGAGCCCACCCCCCAAAACTATAGCCAGCCCTGTGCCCCCACTGCCGCCGCTTCCACGGCACCACAGAGACTGGGGCTGCGGTCTCACCTGTGCTACCTATGCCCCGACGTACGAGGCACGTTCGGCGGCGTTTTTTGCCCGAACCCGGCTCGGGGCTTGCGAACGTCCGGGGATTTCTCCCACACCAAAGATCCCACCCCCCAAAACTATACGCAGCCCTGTGCCCCCAATGCCGCCGCTTCCACGGCACCACAGAGACTGGGGCTGCGGTCTCACCTGTGCTACCTATGCCCCGACGTACGAGGCACGCTCGGTGGCGTTTTTTGCCCGAACCCGGCACGGGGCTTGCGAACGTCCGGGGATTTCTCCCACGCCAAAGAGGCCACCCCGCAAAACTATAGCCAGCCCTCGGCCCCCACTGCCGCCGCTTCCACGGCACCACAGAGACTGGGGCTGCGGTCGCACCTGTGCTGCCTATGCCCCGACGTACGAGGCACGCTCGGCGGCGTTTTTTGCCCGAACCCCGCTCGGGGCTTGCGAACGTCCGGGGATTTCTCCCACACCAAAGATCCCACCCCCCAAAACTATAGCCAGCCCTGTGCCCCCACTGCCGACGCTTCCACGGCACCACAGAGACTGGGGCTGCGGTCTCACCTGTGCTACCTATGCCCCGACGTACGAGGCACGCTCGGCGGCGTTTTTTGCCCGAACCCGGCACGGGGCTTGCGAACGTCCGGGGATTTCTCCCACGCCAAAGAGCCCACCCCCCAAAACTATAGCCAGCCCTGTGCCCCCACTGCCGCCGCTTCCACGGCACCACAGAGACTGGGGCTGCGGTCTCACCTGTGCTACCTATGCCTCGACGTACGAGGCACGCTCGGCGGCGTTTTTTGCCCGAACCCGGCACGGGGCTTGCGAACGTCCGGGGATTTCTCCCACACCAAAGAGGCCACCCCCCAAAACTATAGCCAGCCCTCGGCCCCCACTGCCGCCGCTTCCACGGCACCACAGAGACTGGGGCTGCGGTCTCACCTGTGCTGCCTATGCCCCAACGTACGAGGCACGCTCGGCGGCGTTTTTTGCCCGAACCCGGCACGGGGCTTGCGAACGTCCGGGGATTTCTCCCACGCCAAAGATCCCACCCCGCAAAACTATAGCCACCCCTGTGCCTCCTCTGCCGCCGCTTCCACGGCACCACAGAGACTGGGGCTGCGGTCTCACCTGTGCTACCTATGCCCCGACGTACGAGGCACGTTCGGCGGCGTTTTTTGCCCGAACCCGGCACGGGGCTTGCGAACGTCCGGGGATTTCTCCCACGCCAAAGAGGCCACCCCCCAAAATTATAGCCAGCCCTGTGCCCCCACTGCCGCCGCTTCCACGGCACCACAGAGACTGGGGCTGCGGTCTCACCTGTGCTACCTATGCCCCGACGTACGAGGCACGCTCGGTGGCGTTTTTTGCCCGAACCCGGCTCGGGGCTTGCGAACGTCCGGGGATTTCTCCCACGCCAAAGAGCCTACCCCCGAAAACTATAGGCAGCCCTGTGCCCCCACTGCCGCCGCTTCCACGGCACCACAGAGACTGGGGCTGCGGTCGCACCTGTGCTGGCTATGCTCCGACGTACGAGGCACGTTCGGCGGCATTTTTTGCCCGAACCCGGCACGGGGCTTGCGAACGTCCGGGTATTTCTCCCACACCAAAGAGGCCACCCCCCAAAGCTGTGGCTATCCATGTGCCCCCACTGCCGCCGCTTCCACGGCACCACAGAGCCTGGGGCTGCGGTCTCACCTGTGCTACCTATGCCCCGACGTATGAGGCACGCTCGGCGGCGTTTTTTGCCCGAACCCGGCACGGGGCTTGCGAACGTCCGGGGATTTCTCCCACGCCAAAGATCCCACCCCCCAATACTATACCCAGCCCTCGACCCCCACTGCCGCCGCTTCCACGGCACCACAGAGGCTGGGGCTGCGGTCGCACCTGTGCTACCTATGCCCCGACGTATGAGGCACGCTCGGCGGCGTTTTTTGCCCGAACCCGGCACGGGGCTTGCGAACGTCCGGGGATTTCTCCCACACCAAAGAGGCCACCCCCCAAAACTATAGGCAGCCCTGTGCCCCCACTGCCGCCGCTTCCACGGCACCACAGAGACTGGGGCTGCGGTCTCACCTGTGCTACCTATGCCCCGACGTACGAGGCACGCTCGGCGGCGTTTTTTGCCCGAACCCGGCACGGGGCTTGCGAACGTCCGGGGATTTCTCCCACGCCAAAGAGCCCACCCCCCAAAACTATAGCCAGCCCTGTGCCCCCACTGCCGCCGCTTCCACGGCACCACAGAGACTGGGGCTGCGGTCTCACCTGTGCTACCTATGCCCCGACGTACGAGGCACGTTCGGCGGCGTTTTTTGCCCGAACCCGGCTCGGGGCTTGCGAACGTGCGGGGATTTCTCCCACACCAAAGATCCCACCCCCCAAAACTATAGGCAGCCCTGTGCCCCCACTGCCGCCGCTTCCACGGCACCACAGAGACTGGGGCTGCGGTCTCACCTGTGCTACCTATGCCCCGACGTACGAGGCACGCTCGGTGGCGTTTTTTGCCCGAACCCGGCACGGGGCTTGCGAACGTCCGGGGATTTCTCCCACGCCAAAGAGGCCACCCCGCAAAACTATAGCCAGCCCTCGGCCCCCACTGCCGCCGCTTCCACGGCACCACAGAGACTGAGGCTGCGGTCGCACCTGTGCTGCCTATGCCCCGACGTACGAGGCACGCTCGGCGGCGTTTTTTGCCCGAACCCCGCTCGGGGCTTGCGAACGTCCGGGGATTTCTCCCACGCCAAAGAGGCCACCCCCCAAAATTATAGCCAGCCCTGTGCCCCCACTGCCGCCGCTTCCACGGCACCACAGAGACTGGGGCTGCGGTCTCACCTGTGCTACCTATGCCCCGACGTACGAGGCACGCTCGGCGGCGTTTTTTGCCCGAACCCGGCACGGGGCTTGCGAACATCCGGGGATTTCTCCCACGCCAAAGAGCCCACCCCCCAAAACTATAGCCAGCCCTCGGCCCCCACTGCCGCCGCTTCCACGGCACCACAGAGACTGGGGCTGCGGTCTCACCTGTGCTGCCTATGCCCCGACGTACGAGGCACGCTCGGCGGCGTTTTTTGCCCGAACCCGGCACGGGGCTTGCGAACGTCCGGGTATTTCTCCCACACCAAAGAGCCCAGCCCCCAAAGCTGTGGCCAGCCCTGTGCACCCACTGCCGCTGCTTCCACGGCACCACAGAGACTGGGGCTGCGGTCTCACCTGTGCTACCTATGCCCCGACGTACGAGGCACGCTCGGCGGCGTTTTTTGCCCGAACCCGGCACGGGGCTTGCGAACGTCCGGGGATTTCTCCCACGCCAAAGATCCTACCCCCCAAAGCTGTGGCTAGCCCTCGGCCCCCACTGCCGCCGCTTCCACGGCACCACAGAGCCTGGGGCTGCGGTCTCACCTGTGCTACCTATGCCCCGACGTACGAGGCACGTTCGGCGGCGTTTTTTGCCCGAACCCGGCACGGGGCTTGCGAACGTCCGGGGATTTCTCCCACGCCAAAGAGGCCACCCCCCAAACTATAGCCAGCCCTCGGCCCCCACTGCTGCCGCTTCCACGGCACCACAGAGACTGGGGCTGCGGTCTCACCTGTGCTACCTATGCCCCGACGTATGAGGCACGCTCGGCGGCGTTTTTTGCCCGAACCCGGCACGGGGCTTGCGAACGTCCGGGGATTTCTCCCACGCCAAAGATCCCACCCCGCAAAACTATAGCCACCCCTGTGCCTCCTCTGCCGCCGCTTCCACGGCACCACAGAGCCTGGGGCTGCGGTCTCACCTGTGCTACCTATGCCCCGACGTACGAGGCACGTTCGGCGGCGTTTTTTGCCCGAACCCGGCACGGGGCTTGCGAACGTCCGGGGATTTCTCCCACGCCAAAGAGGCCACCCCCCAAAATTATAGCCAGCCCTGTGCCCCCACTGCCGCCGCTTCCACGGCACCACAGAGACTGGGGCTGCGGTCTCACCTGTGCTACCTATGCCCCGACGTATGAGGCACGCTCGGCGGCGTTTTTTGCCCGAACCCGGCACGGGGCTTGCGAACGTCCGGGGATTTCTCCCACGCCAAAGAGGCCACCCCGCAAAACTATAGCCAGCCCTCGGCCCCCACTGCCGCCGCTTCCACGGCACCACAGAGACTGGGGCTGCGGTCTCACCTGTGCTGCCTATGCCCCGACGTACGAGGCACGCTCGGCGGCGTTTTTTGCCCGAACCCGGCTCGGGGCTTGCGAACGTCCGGGGATTTCTCCCACGCCAAAGAGCCTACCCCCGAAAACTATAGGCAGCCCTGTGCCCCCACTGCCGCCGCTTCCACGGCACCACAGAGACTGGGGCTGCGGTCGCACCTGTGTTGGCTATGCTCCGACGTACGAGGCACGTTCGGCGGCATTTTTTGCCCGAACCCGGCACGGGGCTTGCGAACGTCCGGGGATTTCTCCCACGCCAAAGAGGCCACCCCCCAAAGCTGTGGCCAGCCCTGTGCCCCCACTGCCGCCGCTTCCACGGCACCACAGAGCCTGGGGCTGCGGTCTCACCTGTGCTACCTATGCCCCGACGTATGAGGCACGCTCGGCGGCGTTTTTTGCCCGAACCCGGCACGGGGCTTGCGAACGTCCGGGGATTTCTCCCACGCCAAAGATCCCACCCCCCAATACTATACCCAGCCCTCGACCCCCACTGCCGCCGCTTCCACGGCACCACAGAGACTGGGGCTGCGGTCGCACCTGTGCTACCTATGCCCCGACGTATGAGGCACGCTCGGCGGCGTTTTTTGCCCGAACCCGGCACGGGGCTTGCGAACGTCCGGGGATTTCTCCCACACCAAAGAGGCCACCCCCCAAAACTATAGCCAGCCCTCGGCCCCCACTGCCGCCGCTTCCACGGCACCACAGAGACTGGGGCTGCGGTCTCACCTGTGCTACCTATGCCCCGACGTACGAGGCACGCTCGGCGGCGTTTTTTGCCCGAACCCGGCACGGGGCTTGCGAACGTCCGGGGATTTCTCCCACGCCAAAGAGCCCACCCCCCAAAACTATAGCCAGCCCTGTGCCCCCACTGCCGCCGCTTCCACGGCACCACAGAGACTGGGGCTGCGGTCTCACCTGTGCTACCTATGCCCCGACGTACGAGGCACGCTCGGCGGCGTTTTTTGCCCGAACCCGGCTCGGGGCTTGCGAACGTCCGGGGATTTCTCCCACGCCAAAGAGACTACCCCCGAAAACTATAGGCAGCCCTGTGCCCCCACTGCCGCCGCTTCCACGGCACCACAGAGACTGGGGCTGCGGTCGCACCTGTGCTGGCTATGCTCCGACGTACGAGGCACGTTCGGCGGCATTTTTTGCCCGAACCCGGCACGGGGCTTGCGAACGTCCGGGGATTTCTCCCACACCAAAGAGGCCACCCCCCAAAGCTGTGGCTATCCCTGTGCCCCCACGGCCGCCGCTTCCACGGCACCACAGAGCCTGGGGCTGCGGTCTCACCTGTGCTACCTATGCCCCGACGTATGAGGCACGCTCGGCGGCGTTTTTTGCCCGAACCCGGCACGGGGCTTGCGAACGTCCGGGGATTTCTCCCACGCCAAAGATCCCACCCCCCAATACTATACCCAGCCCTCGACCCCCACTGCCGCCGCTTCCACGGCACCACAGAGGCTGGGGCTGCGGTCGCACCTGTGCTACCTATGCCCCGACGTATGAGGCACGCTCGGCGGCGTTTTTTGCCCGAACCCGGCACGGGGCTTGCGAACGTCCGGGGATTTCTCCCACTCCAAAGAGGCCACCCCCCAAAACTATAGGCAGCCCTGTGCCCCCACTGCCGCCGCTTCCACGGCACCACAGAGACTGGGGCTGCGGTCTCACCTGTGCTACCTATGCCCCGACGTACGAGGCACGCTCGGCGGCGTTTTTTGCCCGAACCCGGCACGGGGCTTGCGAACGTCCGGGGATTTCTCCCACGCCAAAGAGCCCACCCCCCAAAACTATAGCCAGCCCTGTGCCCCCACTGCCGCCGCTTCCACGGCACCACAGAGACTGGGGCTGCGGTCTCACCTGTGCTACCTATGCCCCGACGTACGAGGCACGTTCGGCGGCGTTTTTTGCCCGAACCCGGCTCGGGGCTTGCGAACGTCCGGGGATTTCTCCCACACCAAAGATCCCACCCCCCAAAACTATACGCAGCCCTGTGCCCCCAATGCCGCCGCTTCCACGGCACCACAGAGACTGGGGCTGCGGTCTCACCTGTGCTACCTATGCCCCGACGTACGAGGCACGCTCGGTGGCGTTTTTTGCCCGAACCCGGCACGGGGCTTGCGAACGTCCGGGGATTTCTCCCACGCCAAAGAGGCCACCCCGCAAAACTATAGCCAGCCCTCGGCCCCCACTGCCGCCGCTTCCACGGCACCACAGAGACTGGGGCTGCGGTCGCACCTGTGCTGCCTATGCCCCGACGTACGAGGCACGCTCGGCGGCGTTTTTTGCCCGAACCCCGCTCGGGGCTTGCGAACGTCCGGGGATTTCTCCCACACCAAAGATCCCACCCCCCAAAACTATAGCCAGCCCTGTGCCCCCACTGCCGCCGCTTCCACGGCACCACAGAGACTGGGGCTGCGGTCTCACCTGTGCTACCTATGCCTCGACGTACGAGGCACGCTCGGTGGCGTTTTTTGCCCGAACCCGGCACGGGGCTTGCGAACGTCCGGGGATTTCTCCCACGCCAAAGAGCCTACCCCCGAAAACTATAGGCAGCCCTGTGCCCCCACTGCCGCCGCTTCCACGGCACCACAGAGACTGGGGCTGCGGTCGCACCTGTGCTGGCTATGCTCCGACGTACGAGGCACGTTCGGCGGCATTTTTTGCCCGAACCCGGCACGGGGCTTGCGAACGTCCGGGGATTTCTCCCACACCAAAGAGGCCACCCCCCAAAGCTGTGGCTATCCCTGTGCCCCCACTGCCGCCGCTTCCACGGCACCACAGAGCCTGGGGCTGCGGTCTCACCTGTGCTACCTATGCCCCGACGTATGAGGCACGCTCGGCGGCGTTTTTTGCCCGAACCCGGCACGGGGCTTGCGAACGTCCGGGGATTTCTCCCACGCCAAAGATCCCACCCCCCAATACTATACCCAGCCCTCGACCCCCACTGCCGCCGCTTCCACGGCACCACAGAGGCTGGGGCTGCGGTCGCACCTGTGCTACCTATGCCCCGACGTATGAGGCACGCTCGGCGGCGTTTTTTGCCCGAACCCGGCACGGGGCTTGCGAACGTCCGGGGATTTCTCCCACACCAAAGAGGCCACCCCCCAAAACTATAGGCAGCCCTGTGCCCCCACTGCCGCCGCTTCCACGGCACCACAGAGACTGGGGCTGCGGTCTCACCTGTGCTACCTATGCCCCGACGTACGAGGCACGCTCGGCGGCGTTTTTTGCCCGAACCCGGCACGGGGCTTGCGAACGTCCGGGGATTTCTCCCACGCCAAAGAGCCCACCCCCCAAAACTATAGCCAGCCCTGTGCCCCCACTGCCGCCGCTTCCACGGCACCACAGAGACTGGGGCTGCGGTCTCACCTGTGCTACCTATGCCCCGACGTACGAGGCACGTTCGGCGGCGTTTTTTGCCCGAACCCGGCTCGGGGCTTGCGAACGTGCGGGGATTTCTCCCACACCAAAGATCCCACCCCCCAAAACTATAGGCAGCCCTGTGCCCCCACTGCCGCCGCTTCCACGGCACCACAGAGACTGGGGCTGCGGTCTCACCTGTGCTACCTATGCCCCGACGTACGAGGCACGCTCGGTGGCGTTTTTTGCCCGAACCCGGCACGGGGCTTGCGAACGTCCGGGGATTTCTCCCACGCCAAAGAGGCCACCCCGCAAAACTATAGCCAGCCCTCGGCCCCCACTGCCGCCGCTTCCACGGCACCACAGAGACTGAGGCTGCGGTCGCACCTGTGCTGCCTATGCCCCGACGTACGAGGCACGCTCGGCGGCGTTTTTTGCCCGAACCCCGCTCGGGGCTTGCGAACGTCCGGGGATTTCTCCCACGCCAAAGAGGCCACCCCCCAAAATTATAGCCAGCCCTGTGCCCCCACTGCCGACGCTTCCACGGCACCACAGAGACTGGGGCTGCGGTCTCACCTGTGCTACCTATGCCCCGACGTACGAGGCACGCTCGGCGGCGTTTTTTGCCCGAACCCGGCACGGGGCTTGCGAACGTCCGGGGATTTCTCCCACGCCAAAGAGCCCACCCCCCAAAACTATAGCCAGCCCTCGGCCCCCACTGCCGCCGCTTCCACGGCACCACAGAGACTGGGGCTGCGGTCTCACCTGTGCTGCCTATGCCCCGACGTACGAGGCACGCTCGGCGGCGTTTTTTGCCCGAACCCGGCACGGGGCTTGCGAACGTCCGGGGATTTCTCCCACACCAAAGAGCCCAGCCCCCAAAGCTGTGGCCAGCCCTGTGCACCCACTGCCGCTGCTTCCACGGCACCACAGAGACTGGGGCTGCGGTCTCACCTGTGCTACCTATGCCCCGACGTACGAGGCACGCTCGGCGGCGTTTTTTGCCCGAACCCGGCACGGGGCTTGCGAACGTCCGGGGATTTCTCCCACGCCAAAGATCCTACCCCCCAAAGCTGTGGCTAGCCCTCGGCCCCCACTGCCGCCGCTTCCACGGCACCACAGAGCCTGGGGCTGCGGTCTCACCTGTGCTACCTATGCCCCGACGTACGAGGCACGTTCGGCGGCGTTTTTTGCCCGAACCCGGCTCGGGGCTTGCGAACGTCCGGGGATTTCTCCCACGCCAAAGAGGCCACCCCCCAAACTATAGCCAGCCCTCGGCCCCCACTGCTGCCGCTTCCACGGCACCACAGAGACTGGGGCTGCGGTCTCACCTGTGCTACCTATGCCCCGACGTATGAGGCACGCTCGGCGGCGTTTTTTGCCCGAACCCGGCACGGGGCTTGCGAACGTCCGGGGATTTCTCCCACGCCAAAGATCCCACCCCCCAAAACTATAGCCAGCCCTCGGCCCCCACTGCCGCCGCTTCCACGGCACCACAGAGACTGGGGCTGCGGTCGCACCTGTGCTGCCTATGCCCCGACGTACGAGGCACGCTCGGCGGCGTTTTTTGCCCGAACGCGGCTCGGGGCTTGCGAACGTCCGGGGATTTCTCCCACGCCAAAGAGGCCACCCCCCAAAATTATAGCCAGCCCTGTGCCCCCACTGCCGCCGCTTCCACGGCACCACAGAGACTGGGGCTGCGGTCTCACCTGTGCTACCTATGCCCCGACGTACGAGGCACGTTCGGCGGCGTTTTTTGCCCGAACCCGGCACGGGGCTTGCGAACGTCCGGGGATTTCTCCCACGCCAAAGAGCCCACCCCCCAAAACTATAGCCAGCCCTGTGCCCCCACTGCCGCCGCTTCCACGGCACCACAGAGACTGGGGCTGCGGTCTCACCTGTGCTACCTATGCCTCGACGTACGAGGCACGCTCGGCGGCGTTTTTTGCCCGAACCCGGCACGGGGCTTGCGAACGTCCGGGGATTTCTCCCACGCCAAAGATCCCACCCCCCAAAACTATAGGCAGCCCTGTGCCCCCACTGCCGCCGCTTCCACGGCACCACTAAGACTGGGGCTGCGGTCTCACCTGTGCTACCTATGCCCCGACGTACGAGGCACGCTCGGCGGCGTTTTTTGCCCGAACCCGGCACGGGGCTTGCGAACGTCCGGGGATTTCTCCCACGCCAAAGAGCCCACCCCCGAAAACTATAGGCAGCCCTGTGCCCCCACTGCCGCCACTTCCACGGCACCACAGAGACTGGGGCTGCGGTCGCACCTGTGCTGGCTATGCTCCGACGTACGAGGCACGTTCGGCGGCATTTTTTGCCCGAACCCGGCACGGGGCTTGCGAACGTCCGGGGATTTCTCCCACACCAAAGAGGCCACCCCCCAAAGCTGTGGCTAGCCCTGTGCCCCCACGGCCGCCGCTTCCACGGCACCACAGAGACTGGGGCTGCGGTCTCACCTGTGCTACCTATGCCCCGACGTATGAGGCACGCTCGGCGGCGTTTTTTGCCCGAATCCGGCACGGGGCTTGCGAACGTCCGGGGATTTCTCCCACGCCAAAGATCCCACCCCCCAATACTATAGCCAGCCCTCGGCCCCCACTGCCGCCGCTTCCACGGCACCACAGAGACTGCGGCTGCGGTCGCACCTGTGCTACCTATGCCCCGACGTATGAGGCACGCTCGGCGGCGTTTTTTGCCCGAACCCGGCACGGGGCTTGCGAACGTCCGGGGATTTCTCCCACACCAAAGAGGCCACCCCCCAAAACTATAGCCAGCCCTGTGCACCCACTGCCGCCGCTTCCATGGCACCACTAAGACTGGGGCTGCGGTCTCACCTGTGCTACCTATGCCCCGACGTACGAGGCACGCTCGGCGGCGTTTTTTGCCCGAACCCGGCACGGGGCTTGCGAACGTCCGGGGATTTCTCCCACGCCAAAAATCCCACTCCCCAAAACTATAGCCAGCCCTCGGCCCCCACTGCCGCCGCTTCCACGGCACCACAGAGACTGGGGCTGCGGTCTCACCTGTGCTGGCTATGCTCCGACGTACGAGGCACGTTCGGCGGCGTTTTTTGCCCGAACCCGGCACGGGGCTTGCGAACGTCCGGGGATTTCTCCCACACCAAAGAGGCCACCCCCCAAAACTATAGGCAGCCCTGTGCCCCCACTGCCGCCGCTTCCACGGCACCACAGAGACTGGGGCTGCGGTCTCACCTGTGCTACCTATGCCCCGACGTACGAGGCACGCTCGGCGGCGTTTTTTGCCCGAACCCGGCACGGGGCTTGCGAACGTCCGGGGATTTCTCCCACGCCAAAGAGCCCACCCCCCAAAACTATAGCCAGCCCTGTGCCCCCACTGCCGCCGCTTCCACGGCACCACAGAGACTGGGGCTGCGGTCTCACCTGTGCTACCTATGCCCCGACGTACGAGGCACGTTCGGCGGCGTTTTTTGCCCGAACCCGGCTCGGGGCTTGCGAACGTCCGGGGATTTCTCCCACACCAAAGATCCCAGCCCCCAAAACTATAGGCAGCCCTGTGCCCCCACTGCCGCCGCTTCCACGGCACCACAGAGGCTGGGGCTGCGGTCTCACCTGTGCTACCTATGCCCCGACGTACGAGGCACGCTCGGCGGCGTTTTTTGCCCGAACCCGGCACGGGGCTTGCGAACGTCCGGGGATTTTTCCCACGCCAAAGAGGCCACCCCGCAAAACTATAGCCAGCCCTCGGCCCCCACTGCCGCCGCTTCCACGGCACCACAGAGACTGGGGCTGCGGTCGCACCTGTGCTACCTATGCCCCGACGTACGAGGCACGCTCGGCGGCGTTTTTTGCCCGAACCCGGCACGGGGCTTGCGAACGTCCGGGGATTTCTCCCACGCCAAAGAGCCCACCCCCCAAAACTATAGCCAGCCCTGTGCCCCCACTGCCGCCGCTTCCACAGCACCACAGAGACTGGGGCTGCGGTCTCACCTGTGCTACCTATGCCCCGACGTACGAGGCACGCTCGGCGGCGTTTTTTGCCCGAACCCGGCACGGGGCTTGCGAACGTCCGGGGATTTCTCCCACGCCAAAGAGGCCACCCCCCAAAACTATACCCAGCCCTCGGCCCCCACTGCCGCCGCTTCCACGGCACCACAGAGACTGGGGCTGCGGTCGCACCTGTGCTACCTATGCCCCGACGTATGAGGCACGCTCGGCGGCGTTTTTTGCCCGAACCCGGCACGGGGCTTGCGAACGTCCGGGGATTTCTCCCACACCAAAGAGGCCACCCCCCAAAACTATAGGCAGCCCTGTGCCCCCACTGCCGCCGCTTCCACGGCACCACAGAGACTGGGGCTGCGGTCTCACCTGTGCTACCTATGCCCCGACGTACGAGGCACGCTCGGCGGCGTTTTTTGCCCGAACCCGGCACGGGGCTTGCGAACGTCCGGGGATTTCTCCCACGCCAAAGAGCCCACCCCCCAAAACTATAGGCAGCCCTGTGCCCCCACTGCCGCCGCTTCCACGGCACCACAGAGACTGGGGCTGCGGTCTCACCTGTGCTACCTATGCCCCGACGTACGAGGCACGCTCGGCGGCGTTTTTTGCCCGAACCCGGCACGGGGCTTGCGAACGTCCGGGGATTTCTCCCACACCAAAGATCCCACCCCCCAAAACTATAGCCAGCCCTCGGCCCCCACTGCCGCCGCTTCCACGGCACCACAGAGACTGGGGCTGCGGTCTCACCTGTGCTACCTATGCCCCGACGTACGAGGCACGCTCGGCGGCGTTTTTTGCCCGAACCCGGCACGGGGCTTGCGAACGTCCGGGGATTTCTCCCACGCCAAAAATCCCACCCCCCAAAACTATAGCCAGCCCTCGGCCCCCACTGCCGCCACTTCCACGGCACCACAGAGACTGGGGCTGCGGTCTCACCTGTGCTACCTATGCCCCGACGTACGAGGCACGCTCGGCGGCGTTTTTTGCCCGAACCCGGCACGGGGCTTGCGAACGTCCGGGGATTTCTCCCACGCCAAAGATCCCAGCCCCCAAAACTATAGCCAGCCCTCGGCCCCCACTGCCACCGCTTCCACGGCACCACAGAGACTGGGGCTGCAGTCGCACCTGTGCTACCTATGCCCCGACGTATGAGGCACGCTCGGCGGCGTTTTTTGCCCGAACCCAGCACGGGGCTTGCGAACGTCCGGGGATTTCTCCCACGCCAAAGAGGCCACCCCCCAAAACTATAGGCAGCCCTGTGCACCCACTGCCGCCGCTTCCACGGCACCACTAAGACTGGGGCTGCGGACTCACCTGTGCTACCTATGCCCCGACGTACGAGGCACGCTCGGCGGCGTTTTTTGCCCGAACCCGGCACGGGGCTTGCGAACGTCCGGGGCTTGCGAACGTCCGGGGATTTCTCCCACACCAAAGAGGCCACCCCCCAAAACTATAGCCAGCCCTGTGCACCCACTGCCGCCGCTTCCATGGCACCACTAAGACTGGGGCTGCGGTCTCACCTGTGCTACCGATGCCCCGACGTACGAGGCACGCTCGGCGGCGTTTTTTGCCCGAACCCGGCACGGGGCTTGCGAACGTCCGGGGATTTCTCCCACGCCAAAAATCCCACTCCCCAAAACTATAGCCAGCCCTCGGCCCCCACTGCCGCCGCTTCCACGGCACCACAGAGACTGGGGCTGCGGTCGCACCTGTGCTGGCTATGCTCCGACGTACGAGGCACGTTCGGCGGCGTTTTTTGCCCGAACCCGGCACGGGGCTTGCGAACGTCCGGGGATTTCTCCCACACCAAAGAGGCCACCCCCCAAAACTATAGGCAGCCCTGTGCCCCCACTGCCGCCGCTTCCACGGCACCACAGAGACTGGGGCTGCGGTCTCACCTGTGCTACCTATGCCCCGACGTACGAGGCACGCTCGGCGGCGTTTTTTTGCCCGAACCCGGCACGGGGCTTGCGAACGTCCGGGGATTTCTCCCACGCCAAAGAGCCCACCCCCCAAAACTATAGCCAGCCCTGTGCCCCCACTGCCGCCGCTTCCACGGCACCACAGAGACTGGGGCTGCGGTCTCACCTGTGCTACCTATGCCCCGACGTACGAGGCACGTTCGGCGGCGTTTTTTGCCCGAACCCGGCTCGGGGCTTGCGAACGTCCGGGGATTTCTCCCACACCAAAGATCCCACCCCCCAAAACTATAGGCAGCCCTGTGCCCCCACTGCCGCCGCTTCCACGGCACCACAGAGGCTGGGGCTGCGGTCTCACCTGTGCTACCTATGCCCCGACGTACGAGGCACGCTCGGCGGCGTTTTTTGCCCGAACCCGGCACGGGGCTTGCGAACGTCCGGGGATTTCTCCCACGCCAAAGAGGCCACCCCCCAAAACTATACCCAGCCCTCGGCCCCCACTGCCGCCGCTTCCACGGCACCACAAAGACTGGGGCTGCGGTCTCACCTGTGCTACCTATGCCCCGACGTACGAGGCACGTTCGGCGGCGTTTTTTGCCCGAACCCGGCTCGGGGCTTGCGAACGTCCGGGGATTTCTCCCACACCAAAGAGGCCACCCCCCAAAACTATAGCCAGCCCTGTGCCCCCACTGCCGCCGCTTCCACGGCACCACAGAGGCTGGGGCTGCGGTCTCACCTGTGCTACCTATGCCCCGACGTACGAGGCACGCTCGGCGGCGTTTTTTGCCCGAACCCGGCACGGGGCTTGCGAACGTCCGGGGATTTCTCCCACGCCAAAGAGGCCACCCCGCAAAACTATAGCCAGCCCTCGGCCCCCACTGCCGCCGCTTCCACGGCACCACAGAGACTGGGGCTGCGGTCGCACCTGTGCTGCCTATGCCCCGACGTACGAGGCACGCTCGGCGGCGTTTTTTGCCCGAACCCCGCTCGGGGCTTGCGAACGTCCGGGGATTTCTCCCACGCCAAAGAGGCCACCCCCCAAAATTATAGCCAGCCTTGTGCCCCCACTGCCGCCGCTTCCACAGCACCACAGAGACTGGGGCTGCGGTCTCACCTGTGCTACCTATGCCCCGACGTACGAGGCACGCTCGGCGGCGTTTTTTGCCCGAACCCGGCACGGGGCTTGCGAACGTCCGGGGATTTCTCCCACGCCAAAGAGCCCACCCCCCAAAACTATAGCCAGCCCTGTGCCCCCACTGCCGCCGCTTCCACAGCACCACAGAGACTGGGGCTGCGGTCTCACCTGTGCTACCTATGCCCCGACGTACGAGGCACGCTCGGCGGCGTTTTTTGCCCGAACCCGGCACGGGGCTTGCGAACGTCCGGGGATTTCTCCCACGCCAAAGAGCCCACCCCCCAAAACTATAGCCAGCCCTGTGCCCCCACTGCCGCCGCTTCCACAGCACCACAGAGACTGGGGCTGCGGTCTCACCTGTGCTACCTATGCCCCGACGTACGAGGCACGCTCGGCGGCGTTTTTTGCCCGAACCCGGCACGGGGCTTGCGAACGTCCGGGGATTTCTCCCACGCCAAAGAGGCCACCCCCCAAAACTATAGCCAGCCCTGTGCCCCCACTGCCACCGCTTCCACGGCACCACAGAGACTGGGGCTGCGGTCTCACCTGCGCTACCTATGCCCCGACCTATGAGGCACACTCGGCGCCGTTTTTTGCCCGAACCCGGCACGGGGCTTGCGAACGTCCGGGGATTTCTCCCACGCCAAAGAGGCCAGCCCGCAAAACTATAGCCAGCCCTCGGCCCCCACTGCCGCCGCTTCCACGGCACCACAGAGACTGGGGCTGCGGTCGCACCTGTGCTACCTATGCCCCGACGTATGAGGCACGCTCGGCGGCGTTTTTTGCCCGAACCCGGCACGGGGCTTGCGAACGTCTGGGGATTTCTCCCACGCCAAGGAGGCCACCCCCCAAAACTATAGCCAGCCCTCGGCCCCCACTGCCGCCGCTTCCACGGCACTACAGAGACTGCGGCTGCGGTCTCACCTGTGCTACCTATGCCCCGACGTACGAGGCACGCTCGGCGGCGTTTTTTGCCCGAACCCGGCACGGGGCTTGCGAACGTCCGGGGATTTCTCCCACGCCAAAGAGGCCACCCCCCAAAACTATAGCCAGCCCTCGGCCCCCACTGCCGCCGCTTCCACGGCACCACAGAGACTGGGGCTGCGGTCTCACCTGTGCTACCTATGCCCCGACGTACGAGGCACGCTCGGCGGCGTTTTTTGCCCGAACCCGGCACGGGGCTTGCGAACGTCCGGGGATTTCTCCCACGCCAAAGATCCCAGCCCCCAAAACTATAGCCAGCCCTCGGCCCCCACTGCCACCGCTTCCACGGCACCACAGAGACTGGGGCTGCAGTCGCACCTGTGCTACCTATGCCCCGACGTATGAGGCACGCTCGGCGGCGTTTTTTGCCCGAACCCAGCACGGGGCTTGCGAACGTCCGGGGATTTCTCCCACGCCAAAGAGGCCACCCCCCAAAACTATAGGCAGCCCTGTGCACCCACTGCCGCCGCTTCCACGGCACCACTAAGACTGGGGCTGCGGACTCACCTGTGCTACCTATGCCCCGACGTACGAGGCACGCTCGGCGGCGTTTTTTGCCCGAACCCGGCACGGGGCTTGCGAACGTCCGGGGCTTGCGAACGTCCGGGGATTTCTCCCACACCAAAGAGGCCACCCCCCAAAACTATAGCCAGCCCTGTGCACCCACTGCCGCCGCTTCCATGGCACCACTAAGACTGGGGCTGCGGTCTCACCTGTGCTACCTATGCCCCGACGTACGAGGCACGCTCGGCGGCGTTTTTTGCCCGAACCCGGCACGGGGCTTGCGAACGTCCGGGGATTTCTCCCACGCCAAAAATCCCACTCCCCAAAACTATAGCCAGCCCTCGGCCCCCACTGCCGCCGCTTCCACGGCACCACAGAGACTGGGGCTGCGGTCTCACCTGTGCTGGCTATGCTCCGACGTACGAGGCACGTTCGGCGGCGTTTTTTGCCCGAACCCGGCACGGGGCTTGCGAACGTCCAGGGATTTCTCCCACACCAAAGAGGCCACGCCCCAAAACTATAGCCAGCCCTCGGCCCCCACTGCCGCCGCTTCCACGGCACCACAGAGGCTGGGGCTGCGGTCTCACCTGTGCTACCTATGCCCCGACCTATGAGGCACACTCGGCGGCGTTTTTTGCCCGAACCCGGCACGGGGCTTGCGAACGTCCGGGGATTTCTCCCACGCCAAAGAGGCCACCCCGCAAAACTATAGCCAGCCCTCGGCCCCCACTGCCGCCGCTTCCACGGCACCACAGAGACTGGGGCTGCGGTCGCACCTGTGCTACCTATGCCCCGACGTATGAGGCACGCTCGGCGGCGTTTTTTGCCCGAACCCGGCACGGGGCTTGCGAACGTCTGGGGATTTCTCCCACGCCAAAGAGGCCACCCCCCAAAACTATAGCCAGCCCTCGGCCCCCACTGCCGCCGCTTCCACGGCACTACAGAGACTGCGGCTGCGGTCTCACCTGTGCTACCTATGCCCCGACGTACGAGGCACGCTCGGCGGCGTTTTTTGCCCGAACCCGGCACGGGGCTTGCGAACGTCCGGGGATTTCTCCCACGCCAAAGATCCCACCCCGCAAAACTATAGCCACCCCTGTGCCTCCTCTGCCGCCGCTTCCACGGCACCACAGAGCCTGGGGCTGCGGTCTCACCTGTGCTACCTATGCCCCGACGTACGAGGCACGTTCGGCGGCGTTTTTTGCCCGAACCCGGCACGGGGCTTGCGAACGTCCGGGGATTTCTCCCACGCCAAAGAGGCCACCCCCCAAAATTATAGCCAGCCCTGTGCCCCCACTGCCGCCGCTTCCACGGCACCACAGAGACTGGGGCTGCGGTCTCACCTGTGCTACCTATGCCCCGACGTATGAGGCACGCTCGGCGGCGTTTTTTGCCCGAACCCGGCACGGGGCTTGCGAACGTCCGGGGATTTCTCCCACGCCAAAGAGGCCACCCCGCAAAACTATAGCCAGCCCTCGGCCCCCACTGCCGCCGCTTCCACGGCACCACAGAGACTGGGGCTGCGGTCTCACCTGTGCTGCCTATGCCCCGACGTACGAGGCACGCTCGGCGGCGTTTTTTGCCCGAACCCGGCTCGGGGCTTGCGAACGTCCGGGGATTTCTCCCACGCCAAAGAGCCTACCCCCGAAAACTATAGGCAGCCCTGTGCCCCCACTGCCGCCGCTTCCACGGCACCACAGAGACTGGGGCTGCGGTCGCACCTGTGTTGGCTATGCTCCGACGTACGAGGCACGTTCGGCGGCATTTTTTGCCCGAACCCGGCACGGGGCTTGCGAACGTCCGGGGATTTCTCCCCACGCCAAAGAGGCCACCCCCCAAAGCTGTGGCCAGCCCTGTGCCCCCACTGCCGCCGCTTCCACGGCACCACAGAGCCTGGGGCTGCGGTCTCACCTGTGCTACCTATGCCCCGACGTATGAGGCACGCTCGGCGGCGTTTTTTGCCCGAACCCGGCACGGGGCTTGCGAACGTCCGGGGATTTCTCCCACGCCAAAGATCCCACCCCCCAATACTATACCCAGCCCTCGACCCCCACTGCCGCCGCTTCCACGGCACCACAGAGGCTGGGGCTGCGGTCGCACCTGTGCTACCTATGCCCCGACGTATGAGGCACGCTCGGCGGCGTTTTTTGCCCGAACCCGGCACGGGGCTTGCGAACGTCCGGGGATTTCTCCCACACCAAAGAGGCCACCCCCCAAAACTATAGGCAGCCCTGTGCCCCCACTGCCGCCGCTTCCACGGCACCACAGAGACTGGGGCTGCGGTCTCACCTGTGCTACCTATGCCCCGACGTACGAGGCACGCTCGGCGGCGTTTTTTGCCCGAACCCGGCACGGGGCTTGCGAACGTCCGGGGATTTCTCCCACGCCAAAGAGCCCACCCCCCAAAACTATAGCCAGCCCTGTGCCCCCCACTGCCGCCGCTTCCACGGCACCACAGAGACTGGGGCTGCGGTCTCACCTGTGCTACCTATGCCCCGACGTACGAGGCACGCTCGGCGGCGTTTTTTGCCCGAACCCGGCTCGGGGCTTGCGAACGTCCGGGGATTTCTCCCACGCCAAAGAGACTACCCCCCGAAAACTATAGGCAGCCCTGTGCCCCCACTGCCCGCCGCTTCCACGGCACCACAGAGACTGGGGCTGCGGTCGCACCTGTGCTGGCTATGCTCCGACGTACGAGGCACGTTCGGCGGCATTTTTTGCCCGAACCCGGCACGGGGCTTGCGAACGTCCGGGGATTTCTCCCACACCAAAGAGGCCACCCCCCAAAGCTGTGGCTATCCCTGTGCCCCCACGGCCGCCGCTTCCACGGCACCACAGAGCCTGGGGCTGCGGTCTCACCTGTGCTACCTATGCCCCGACGTATGAGGCACGCTCGGCGGCGTTTTTTGCCCGAACCCGGCACGGGGCTTGCGAACGTCCGGGGATTTCTCCCCACGCCAAAGATCCCACCCCCCAATACTATACCCAGCCCTCGACCCCCACTGCCGCCGCTTCCACGGCACCACAGAGGCTGGGGCTGCGGTCGCACCTGTGCTACCTATGCCCCGACGTATGAGGCACGCTCGGCGGCGTTTTTTTGCCCGAACCCGGCACGGGGCTTGCGAACGTCCGGGGATTTCTCCCACTCCAAAGAGGCCACCCCCCAAAACTATAGGCAGCCCTGTGCCCCCACTGCCGCCGCTTCCACGGCACCACAGAGACTGGGGCTGCGGTCTCACCTGTGCTACCTATGCCCCGACGTACGAGGCACGCTCGGCGGCGTTTTTTGCCCGAACCCGGCACGGGGCTTGCGAACGTCCGGGGATTTCTCCCACGCCAAAGAGCCCACCCCCCAAAACTATAGCCAGCCCTGTGCCCCCACTGCCGCCGCTTCCACGGCACCACAGAGACTGGGGCTGCGGTCTCACCTGTGCTACCTATGCCCCGACGTACGAGGCACGCTCGGTGGCGTTTTTTGCCCGAACCCGGCTCGGGGCTTGCGAACGTCCGGGGATTTCTCCCACGCCAAAGAGGCCACCCCCGCAAAACTATAGCCAGCCCTCGGCCCCCACTGCCGCCGCTTCCACGGCACCACAGAGACTGAGGCTGCGGTCGCACCTGTGCTGCCTATGCCCCGACGTACGAGGCACGCTCGGCGGCGTTTTTTTGCCCGAACCCCGCTCGGGGCTTGCGAACGTCCGGGGATTTCTCCCACGCCAAAGAGGCCACCCCCCAAAATTATAGCCAGCCCTGTGCCCCCCACTGCCGACGCTTCCACGGCACCACAGAGACTGGGGCTGCGGTCTCACCTGTGCTACCTATGCCCCGACGTACGAGGCACGTTCGGCGGCGTTTTTTGCCCGAACCCGGCACGGGGCTTGCGAACGTCCGGGGATTTCTCCCACGCCAAAGAGCCCACCCCCCAAAACTATAGCCAGCCCTGTGCCCCCACTGCCGCCGCTTCCACGGCACCACAGAGACTGGGGCTGCGGTCTCACCTGTGCTACCTATGCCTCGACGTACGAGGCACGCTCGGCGGCGTTTTTTGCCCGAACCCGGCACGGGGCTTGCGAACGTCCGGGGATTTCTCCCACGCCAAAGATCCCACCCCCCAAAACTATAGGCAGCCCTGTGCCCCCACTGCCGCCGCTTCCACGGCACCACTAAGACTGGGGCTGCGGTCTCACCTGTGCTACCTATGCCCCGACGTACGAGGCACGCTCGGCGGCGTTTTTTGCCCGAACCCGGCACGGGGCTTGCGAACGTCCGGGGATTTCTCCCACGCCAAAGAGCCCACCCCCGAAAACTATAGGCAGCCCTGTGCCCCCACTGCCGCCACTTCCACGGCACCACAGAGACTGGGGCTGCGGTCGCACCTGTGCTGGCTATGCTCCGACGTACGAGGCACGTTCGGCGGCATTTTTTGCCCGAACCCGGCACGGGGCTTGCGAACGTCCGGGGATTTCTCCCCACACCAAAGAGGCCACCCCCCAAAGCTGTGGCTAGCCCTGTGCCCCCACGGCCGCCGCTTCCACGGCACCACAGAGACTGGGGCTGCGGTCTCACCTGTGCTACCTATGCCCCGACGTACGAGGCACGCTCGGCGGCGTTTTTTGCCCGAACCCGGCTCGGGGCTTGCGAACGTGCGGGGATTTCTCCCACACCAAAGATCCCACCCCCCAAAACTATAGGCAGCCCTGTGCCCCCACTGCCGCCGCTTCCACGGCACCACAGAGACTGGGGCTGCGGTCTCACCTGTGCTACCTATGCCCCGACGTACGAGGCACGCTCGGTGGCGTTTTTTTGCCCGAACCCGGCACGGGGCTTGCGAACGTCCGGGGATTTCTCCCACGCCAAAGAGGCCACCCCGCAAAACTATAGCCAGCCCTCGGCCCCCACTGCCGCCGCTTCCACGGCACCACAGAGACTGAGGCTGCGGTCGCACCTGTGCTGCCTATGCCCCGACGTACGAGGCACGCTCGGCGGCGTTTTTTGCCCGAAACCCCCGCTCGGGGCTTGCGAACGTCCGGGGATTTCTCCCACGCCAAAGAGCCCACCCCCGAAAACTATAGGCAGCCCTGTGCCCCCACTGCCGCCACTTCCACGGCACCACAGAGACTGGGGCTGCGGTCGCACCTGTGCTGGCTATGCTCCGACGTACGAGGCACGTTCGGCGGCATTTTTTTGCCCGAACCCGGCACGGGGCTTGCGAACGTCCGGGGATTTCTCCCACACCAAAGAGGCCACCCCCCAAAGCTGTGGCTAGCCCTGTGCCCCCACGGCCGCCGCTTCCACGGCACCACAGAGACTGGGGCTGCGGTCTCACCTGTGCTACCTATGCCCCGACGTACGAGGCACGCTCGGCGGCGTTAACCCGGCTCGGGGCTTGCGAACGTGCGGGGATTTCTCCCACACCAAAGATCCCACCCCCCAAAACTATAGGCAGCCCTGTGCCCCCACTGCCGCCGCTTCCACGGCACCACAGAGACTGGGGCTGCGGTCTCACCTGTGCTACCTATGCCCCGACGTACGAGGCACGCTCGGTGGCGTTTTTTTGCCCGAACCCGGCACGGGGCTTGCGAACGTCCGGGGATTTCTCCCACGCCAAAGAGGCCACCCCGCAAAACTATAGCCAGCCCTCGGCCCCCACTGCCGCCGCTTCCACGGCACCACAGAGACCTGAGGCTGCGGTCGCACCTGTGCTGCCTATGCCCCGACGTACGAGGCACGCTCGGCGGCGTTTTTGCCCGAACCCCGCTCGGGGCTTGCGAACGTCCGGGGATTTCTCCCACGCCAAAGAGGCCACCCCCCAAAATTATAGCCAGCCCTGTGCCCCCACTGCCGACGCTTCCACGGCACCACAGAGACTGGGGCTGCGGTCTCACCTGTGCTACCTATGCCCCGACGTACGAGGCACGTTCGGCGGCGTTTTTTGCCCGAACCCGGCACGGGGCTTGCGAACGTCCGGGGATTTCTCCCACGCCAAAGAGCCCACCCCCCAAAACTATAGCCAGCCCTGTGCCCCCACTGCCGCCGCTTCCACGGCACCACAGAGACTGGGGCTGCGGTCTCACCTGTGCTACCTATGCCTCGACGTACGAGGCACGCTCGGCGGCGTTTTTTGCCCGAACCCGGCACGGGGCTTGCGAACGTCCGGGGATTTCTCCCACGCCAAAGATCCCACCCCCCCAAAACTATAGGCAGCCCTGTGCCCCCCACTGCCGCCGCTTCCACGGCACCACTAAGACTGGGGCTGCGGTCTCACCTGTGCTACCTATGCCCCGACGTACGAGGCACGCTCGGCGGCGTTTTTTGCCCGAACCCGGCACGGGGCTTGCGAACGTCCGGGGATTTCTCCCACGCAAAGAGCCCACCCCCGAAAACTATAGGCAGCCCTGTGCCCCCACTGCCGCCACTTCCACGGCACCACAGAGACTGGGGCTGCGGTCGCACCTGTGCTGGCTATGCTCCGACGTACGAGGCACGTTCGGCGGCATTTTTTTGCCCGAACCCGGCACGGGGCTTGCGAACGTCCGGGGATTTCTCCCACACCAAAGAGGCCACCCCCCAAAGCTGTGGCTAGCCCTGTGCCCCCACGGCCGCCGCTTCCACGGCACCACAGAGACTGGGGCTGCGGTCTCACCTGTGCTACCTATGCCCCGACGTACGAGGCACGCTCGGCGGCGTTTTTTGCCCGAACCCCGCTCGGGGCTTGCGAACGTCCGGGGATTTCTCCCACGCCAAAGATCCCACCCCCCAAAACTATAGGCAGCCCTGTGCCCCCACTGCCGCCGCTTCCACGGCACCACAGAGACTGGGGCTGCGGTCTCACCTGTGCTACCTATGCCCCGACGTACGAGGCACGCTCGGTGGCGTTTTTTGCCCGAACCCGGCACGGGGCTTGCGAACGTCCGGGGATTTCTCCCACGCCAAAGAGGCCACCCCGCAAAACTATAGCCAGCCCTCGGCCCCCACTGCCGCCGCTTCCACGGCACCACAGAGACTGAGGCTGCGGTCGCACCTGTGCTGCCTATGCCCCGACGTACGAGGCACGCTCGGCGGCGTTTTTTGCCCGAACCCCGCTCGGGGCTTGCGAACGTCCGGGGATTTCTCCCACGCCAAAG